>NC_079873.1:3326638-3656183 GCF_023065955.2 Ursus arctos | reverse complement strand
AAATATGAAAACATTATTTAGGGCTTTGTTCTTTTAGAGCCTGATAATGCTAAAAGATACAGAAGATGCTAAAAATAATCTTTTCTTACTGTTATTGGCATCTGTTTGAAATGAGCACACTGAACACAGAGAAGCATCAGCATAGTGAACCACAGACCAGTAGCCAGAAAGATGTCGCATCTCTTCCTTCACCTCTCTTGAGGAGATAAGACCCACAAGGTTCATCCCATTATTTGGTATTTTATTTCACTGCTGAAATGGTGAGTGCAATGGAGTACACCCATGGCCTTCATCTGCAACTTTCCTCCAAGGTACAAGGTGCTAGTGTTTCACCCAGATTTCTTCGAGGTGTCGCTTCAGAGAAAACCACAACCCTGCTCTCAGAGTGCGTATCCTACTGTGGGTCAGCCAAGCTTAGTTGCTAAGGAATGAGCGGAGCTGGGCCATTCTACATATGTTTGGTTCCATGAAACTATAAAACAGTGCATCAAAATGACTGGGAAAAGGGCCAGATCCATACAAAAACTCTTCGTTTCCAAACGATAATGCAGGAAGCCCTTTTAATCTCTCGCGTGGCTATGGATGGACTTTGCGCTTGTGACAGCGGTAGCTGATTTTGCTAGAATCCATGTAAGGCCAATAGATGGGGCTATTATTAGGCCGTTTGGTTGGTTGGTTGGTTGGCTGGTTGGTTGGTTGGTTTGGTTTTTTGTGGCTTTGTATTTACATTTGTGGGATCTGGGATGCTCAACAGTAATCCCCATTGCGACATTTTATGAAGGGTCATTGACACCTGTTCTGTCATCTCCCAGATGCTCAAAAGCTGAGCCGTTGTGTCCACCCAAAGGGCAGGTATCAGATCATCCTGGAAGTGGAGTTAGACAGAGATTTTTCGAGGTAGAACTGGCAAGGTGGGGAAGCTGATTTTAATGTCAGGGGTTGGAAGCCAAAGAAGCTGTTCTGGGGAGATTTCATGTTTCTGGCTTGAGCAACCCATTGAGGAGGGAGCAAAAACCACAGGAGTTACTTCTAAGTGTCCCTCACTTCTTACCTCCCCTCCCTTCGTCCCTTTCCTGCTTAGTTCAAGTTCCCATTGCCTTTGTATGCCGGCCACGTTCCCCTCCCTGGAGCTGCCATCTTTGGTGACTCACCTGGAGTTATCTTTAGGAGAGGCAGATGGGTCAGCATCCTTTCTTGTTCCAAGCACTTTGCTGGTTCCCTGTTCTTCACAGCACCACGTCCCGTCCCCGTCTCTAGTGAGCCGGTTGGTGAAGACCAGGTCAGCATCTTGATGGGCCTCATACCCCTTCCTTCAAGATTCTGAACAAATATAACCATTCCCGTGAAGCTTTCTGTCTCCAACCTGGTCAGGTGTGGCTGACTCAAGTGTATCTTTCTTATTACCTTCCTAAGGCTGTTGTTTAAATGCATGGGGTTAACTGCTTTCTTGATCATCTTGCCTGTACAAAAATAGGCCCTTCTGTGTGCCTGTCCAGGGCTTGGCATGCAGCAAGCTCTCCAGAAAGGATTGTTCAGCTGTTGGAGTACCCTATGCTGTGGTCACACCGTACTTTTATCCCACCTGTTCCTGGGTATCTCTCATTTGTACCTTGGCTCTTGGTTCTTCATGAATCAATAGGAGTAGTATGAGCATGGTAATCATACAGACCTATGTTTCGCTTTTGCTTCCTCATTTCATTGTTTTTTTTCCTGCATGGTGAATGGCTGTTACCTTCCACTCTGAGATTCTCAGTCTGTTCATCGGTTTAATTTTGGCAATTGGTCCTACTACGTACCATTGCTATAATGATTGAGTGGGTTCAGACATGCAGAATATCTATGCATGAATGTAATGTGACCTTCACACTCATGAGAGTCTGATCTTTGTCTGTCTAGCTCGATTCTCCTTTCAACCAGATGAAGGGCGTGGCAACAATGATCTTGGCCACTCAGCTTACCATAAAGAGTGTCTCCATTTTGGTAAATCAGAATCCGAAAGAACTACAGGAATCCATTGGGGATGCCACAGCCTTAGGCTTCCCTGATGGCAGTGCCTTTTGTAAGTGCCACATTCCCTATGGAGACCCTGACATCTTTGCTTATGTGGTATTTATAGGAGATATTCATTCCTGTGAAGCCTGGAGTTTCTGCACCAAGAGGGAGCCAACCCCCCATGGATGGAGACCTTGTAGACATCTTGTCTCTTTGTACCTGAGCTGTCATCTTTGGGGCTGGTAGCTCCGCTGACAAGCTCAGCTGTGTTTTTGTCCTTCTGAGTTGGCTAGCACCACGGTAACTTTTAGAGGTCTTGTGACCTTGCATGTTCAATTAAACCTTAGAAGACCCCCACTGGGCATTAAAGAGCATGGATCAGAGTCTGTTGTCACAGAACACTGGCTTAACAATTACTTTTCTCTCTGATGCTTCTTCCCTGCTTAGGAAACATATTTCTTCCTCATTAATCACTTTTAAGACCTAGATTAACCTTCACCACTTGCAGTCTTTCTTGGTCTTCTCTCATCTCATACTTTCTTAAATTGTTTCTTCTGTCTTCTCATTTTTCTCTTTTCTAGCTAATGATGCAGTCCTATATATTATCTCATAGCTGCTCCCCCGCATCATCTTACCTTTGTTTATGCTGCTCCTCTGTTGTATCACGTACTCCGTGAGGGTAGAGACCATGCCTTACTTGTCCTCCTTCAAAGCATGTGCTACGACACTCAGTTCTCTTTCACGAGCATCCCTCTTACTTTGTTTGAACACAGTGACAGCAATTTGGCAAGAATGTCAGAGGTCCTCTAGGTGTAATTTCACCACTGAGAATAACGCTAGACTCCACCATAAATACTAAATCGAATCTTAATTTATTCTGATTTTAAATATATAAGCTTGATGCTAGCATTGTCATTCTCTACGAGTCACTAATTCATTTCATCAGCAAATATTTATTGAGTTCCAAATCTCTACAAATCATTGCAATATGTGCCACTGGGCAAATGTGTAATAAGTCAGTTCCTACTACGGTAAGGGAAATAAAATATGGGAATAAAAGAAAATATCATTATTTCCTGGAGAAGGTAAGGCCGTGAATCTGGGCTTGTGTAATGGTGGTATGAGGGAAGGATAATGCTGTCTGGATTGTAGCATTAGGTAAGGAATCATAAAAGAGGTGAATTTTAACTGCTTCCTAAAGGAAATATACAAAGAGGAACCATTCAACATTATGGTTGAGGGACTATCGTAAGTAAGGTGTCAGAATAAGAAAGTATGAGGCATAACTTGAGAAGAACAAAGGATCCTTCTTGTCTAAAGCAGAGTATATTTCAGGATGGAGCAGAAGGGAACCTGTAGCTAGATTTAGGAATGTGGGAATAAAGAGTTTGGGCTTAGTTGGGTTTGTAGGTAAGATTGACCCTGGTTTCTGGAGAGATGGGATCTCAGCATTGAGTCACATGGAGAAAGGTGGAGGACAGGAATTGGAAACTCCAGTTTAGGAGAATAGGGCAGAAGGTCAGTGAGGGATGAGGCAGGATTAACAAAGGGTCTGGAGGCAGTGAAGGGGAGAGTGGGTAAACACAGAGTCATCCCAAAGGTGGACTCAAGGTGACAGCAGCAAGGAGAGTGAGGGATTATGGCAGATGCTAAGGGGAGGTTCACATACCTACACAAGTGAGGAGAAAAAGTTCTGGGATTAGCAGATAACTTGTAAATTGTAAAGCTATCCCAATGCCTAGAAAAAATGGAGGAGTAAGATGTAGAAGTAAAATGGGGAGATCCTTAGATATAGAACTGTTGGAGGGCTAATTAGTCCATCTCCAGAGGCCATGATTTGTGGTGTTAAGTGATTCCGTTTGTTTCACGGAGAAAAAAAAAATCAATCTCAAGGTAAGTATTTCTGACATCCAGATGTTCAGACAACAAAACTGCCCTCAAACATCAGGGAAATCTGTCTCCAGCATTCTCTTATGGTCCCTAAAAGTGAAAGGAAGCATATACTCTCCATGCCATCACTTGGACCAATACCTATCTTCGCTCATGGCGGGGGGGGGGGGGGGAATAAAAGGAAAAGAACATGATTTTGCTGTGAATGGTTTTTTGCAGTCTCTTGTGTAGAATCAGCTGTCCATGGTGCTGACTTTATAATGGAGGTGTGGCATTCACTGGCCAAATCCTTGGAGTATGCAAAAAAGCTCCCTGGGTGCTACTTTTATGCTTTCAAGCACTCTTCAAGTGTCTTCATTAATGATGTTGCGCAAGGGGCCCTGTTGTCCCTGTTAAAATTCAAATCTTGCTCATGACAAATTAAGGGCAGGATTTCAATTGACATTTGGAGATTTCTCCAGCCGCATTAAACCCAAAATGCATCTAGGTGCACAGAGGCTGGCTGTGTCCAGGATCATCATGATATCCACCTGATGAGGGCTTCCCTCCCATCCCACTTGACCACAGTGGGAAGCAGAACCAAAAACTGCAAGCAGTTATAATGTGGCTGTATCTCACTTTACTTCTTCCTTACAAGAATGCCAGTTCTCACATTGCACAATCTTTTGCCTCACTGGTTTTAGATTTTGTTCTAGACCCATATTTTACTATTGTTATGAGGGTGTTGTGTTTAACCTTAAGTTAATTTAAATGAATGTATTTTTCCCTCCCACTACCACCAATGATCCAGAACATGAAAATAATCCAAAGGACCGGAGATATCATCTCTTGGCTGCAATTATTACCTTCTTAATTGTCTTGAAAATATGATGGCTTTCTGTCTTATGCAAAGATAACTTTCTTACTGTCATATGAAAAGATATCATATGAACTGAGGTAGAAAATGAGTTTCAGATGGGTATGGCTTGATGTTTTCTATCAAATATGTAGCTTCTGTGCCCAAATCTATAAGGAATCTCTACGGAGTGGAATGAACAGAATGTATTATGCTAAGCAAAATAAGTCAGATAGAGAAAGACAAATACCATATGATTTCACTCATCTGTGCAATTTAAGAAACAAAACAGATGAACATATTGGGGGAAGAGAGAGAGGGAAACAAATCGTAAGAGACTCATAAAGATAGAGAACAAATTCAGGGTTGATGGAGGGTGGGGGGTTGGGCTAAATGGGTGATGGGCATTTTAAAGAGGGCACTTGTGTTGAGCACTGGGTATTGTATGAAAGTGATGAATCCCTGAGTTCTACTCCTGAAACCAGTATTGCACTGTATGTTAACTGCCTAGAATTTAAATAAAATTTTGAAAAAAAATTTAAAGAAATAAAATATGTTATATTAATATTTGGGAAATAGCCAAGTTTTCAGTATAAGCTCTTTAACATCTTATCAGTTTTAATAGCTAAAATCTAAAATCTTTCATGTGCTTCTTTTAAGGGTGACCCACATTCTTGTTGATGTTGGTGTTATTTCTGCTATTTTCCTGTTCTGATAATCTCAGGAATGGGGACATTCATTGTCTTATTTTAACAAGTAGTGTGGAATCAGGCACCTAGGCAAAGAGCTTAATGACTATGGCGTGAGTTGATTGTAGTGGCTTTTTGTTGTATTAGAGTCATACATTATTATTTTCCATCCGTGGAAACTTGAATTCCATCCAATTATCTCATAGATGTATAACCATCAGGCATTTCTTATATCAGCCATCCAGAAAGTTTGGCTCCACTTTTCATTTCAGTTATGAATAAAATTATTCTGAATTTTCACAGTGAAGTGTCTGACCTCATCCAAGGGCATGTCTTGTTACAAACACAAATAGCATCAGTCCAACCGATGCAGTCCTCTCTAAAATGGTGAAAGGTGGTTTATAGACCCTGGTTCTGCATGAGCTGTTGGATTGTTATGTATTTCCAGGTGATTTTTTTTTTTTAATTGTTGGGGCATTGTTTGAATTTCCTGTTGTACTTTCTGTATTAATTTCTGAGGTTTAAGATCTATAAGAAAAGAATTCCTGATAATAATTAATGATCATTAACCTTCCTTTGTAACAATAATTGGCTGTGCAATTACTTTGGACTGTTATTAGTACTTTTATAATATTATTTTCAGGTCTAGATCCTCATTTTTATATAATTTTCGTTCAACGTTTTGTTTTCATAAGTCTTGTCCCTTCAATCCTTAGCACCAGAACTGTGCCTTTAATCCTTTTATGTCTTCCTTAGCACTTAGCAGGATATCGTTTGCTCTTGGGTGTTAGATAAACTAGTGTGGTGTGGCTTTATTCTTTTGTGGTGGAGTGTTTGTCGACACTGTTGCTTTCTGATGAAGGTTGTGATTAATTAGAAAAATGATTGAACATTAGTTCAGTGAAACTCAAGCATTACAACAGAATTTCCCATTTAGAGCCAAACACTCCTGAGATCCGGGCACACTTGGATCAGCTGGTCCAATACACTTTCCCAACCTGCCTGGAGTATGTGGAGGGTGGGGGGCATCAGAGAGTAATGGGACCAAGGAGATACCTGTGGAGTCTTATGGAGATAATTTCCGATAAATGTTTCTTTCTTATAAAAAAAAAAGGACCCAAACATCTTGTACCAACTACGTCCCTTCCCCCTGTGTGGTTGTGGGTGACCTCCATGGTATTGTCACATCAGGAGCTGCGAGCTTGAGGACAAGATGGAAACCCAACAGCCAAACATGGCGGAGCGGTGAGAGAGATGCCATGAGCTCCTGGAGGCATTGTGGAGTAGCTGAGTTATAAACCTCCCTCTCTGGTCTTCTTGTCAGGGAAAAAAATACGTCTCTTTCTCCTTTTTTAAAGTTCCCAGTTTGGACTTTTCCAGACGTGCTGCCCAGTACTTCTTAACGATGACTGTGGTCTTTAGTCAGCAATAAGATTTTATGTACTAACATAAAACTGTACAGTAAACCCCAAGAAACTGGACTTCAAAACATGGATCACAGAGATGGCAAAATGCTCTAAAGCTAGATGGATGAGCCACTAATTATTGGGGATGTGAAAACGGACATTTGTTTTCATTTCTAAGCAAAATAAATGGTGCCAAAGCACAGTTCTTCTCTCCTTAGCTTTGGAGAGCAACGGAAAGAGAAGAGAAAGATGATCATTGCAGTGTTCCTTTAAATGAGTGGCTCCAACATGAACATGTATGTCATTTGTCTCCATCGGTTTTAATTTTTTGCAAAGAGCGTGAGGGTTAGACATTGATATAAGTGGTAAAAGTAATAATGTGACATGCAGGTAGTTCTTGATCCTCTAGATAATGCCGACATGGAAGGAGACAGCAGAGGTCTGCGATATGTGGTCAGCGTCATGAGGCATCACTAGCCTAGCCAGGCAAGTCTTTGGAGATATGCCATGACCCCATGTGAACACAAAACACTGCAACAGAATTCTACTCCAGTGAATCTAGCCCAACTACAATATTGGAGTGAAGCAATGTACAAAACAAAGCCTTTTTCATAAGCAAGCTCTGTGTGTCTCTGTGTGTGTGTGTGTGTGTGTATGTGTCCCCTTCAAGGTCAAGGTGTCGTGGTAATACCATCGTATGAACATAATAGTGGAGGAAGTGTAAGATGGAAGAGAAGAATTATCCAAAACAAGAACAAGAAGGTGTCCAGCAAGGGATAATGGGAAGGAGAAGGGAATCTCTGAAGGATGTGAGGACCACAAGATCCCTCCACACAGGATACGTGAACGAAGGAAGCCCTTACTGCAAGTCAGCTCTGCCGTGGATGAACACGGAACAGCAGGGACAGGCTGCTGAGTGATGCTTAAAAACTCCTTGCCTTCTGAGAGTTTACTGAATCAAAATGGCAGGCATTTGCTGGTTTATTTTCTTGACCACGATTTAAACAATGAAAGAAAACATGGAATTGGCAAAGCCACATAAAAAAACAAAAACAAAACAAAACAAAAAAGAAACCACCAAGAGTCTGAATAGGGCGTACAGAGAAGACAGGAGAGGACCTAATAGGTAGACTCTGAGACTGACACAGAAGTATAGGGCCAGAGCAAGGGCTGAGAACCTGGAAGAAAGAGAAGACGCACAGATGACAGAATGATGGGACACCGAATGTCTAGTTAGTAGCTGATGTTCATAAGCAAAGGAAATGTGGAAGAGAACACACAGGAAATGTTAAACCTCTGAGCAGGGCATCCATAACGTCAACATCGAACACCACGCATAATTTAACACTATGTGAAAACATGATACTTTACTAAACCCTCTTCAGATACATCAGGACACTAAACATTAAACCTACTATAGATAGTGTCATTTAAAAACTGAATACCTACATAATGATCATTCTTAAGGTTATAGTTTTTTAAACCATCTCTTTTAATTCCTGGACGAGCATGTAATTGAATTGAATGTTACAAATGTTTGGCATGTCTTATTTTTATTTTATTTTTTTTCATTTTTAAATCCGAAATTTAAAGACTTTAAAAGCTGTGTTAAAGACAAAACAAATAATCTTACTGTGTCAGGAAATGCGGGACAATTTAGGCGCCAAATAAAGGAGGCAATGTTTTCTGACCCAGCTTACATGGTTTGGCTAGAGAGAGTTTTTAAAAGATAGAATAGATTCTGGTTTTTGGTGCATGAAAGCAAAATTCCAGAAGTTGTACATTGGATTCAGCTTTAAAGAGTAGATGCCAGCTGTAGGCTGAGCATCGTAAAGAAATACACGATGAGTTGATGCCCAAATCTTCCACCCTCCCCACCAAAGAACTTGGATGATAAGATAGGATAAAAGTGATCATTGTTTGTGGCTCAATTATCTGTACTGCTTTCTCTCTCTTTTTTAACTTTTCTGTTTTTTCTCAAGTTCTATAATGACATGTACTAGTTTTTCATCAGAAGCCATGATAATGTCTTTCTCTTGCCCATCCGTCTCTCACTAAGAGCTTACTGAGAGTTTGTCTTCCTGCCTGCTTCTCCTGGCCGTCCCCTGTCTTCTACTGATTGCAGCCTTGGTCCCAGTGTCCATGTGTATCCCCACAAACACACGTGCACACATACCTCACCTGAGAGGCTTCTCTCTCTCCCTGGGTCTCTAGCTTTAGCTTTACTGCAGCCCCTCTCTACCTGGCTCTCAGATGAGATGACTACAAGTGTGCTTCCTGGAAAGGAATGGCTCCCAGAAAGAAGGTCCTGACCTCTCTTCCTGGAGACGGTGAGACGCAGGGCAGGTCTGCATGTTTCAGAGGTGGTGTGGCATTTGTCCTCCTGTGAAACACCGAGGTTGGCTTTATAAGCGTTGAAATGCCCTTCCCAGGTGGGCAGCCGCATTGCGAAGCTGCGGCAATGCAGGGGAGATGATGGTAACATCTTGACAAAGCCAAACCCAGCTTTTCAGGAACCTTCTAAGAATCTGAGATTTCTAAGGCTGTGTAAGAATGACGCTGGGGGAAAGGAGGCGCAGAAACATACGGGGTGCCAGAAATAAAGGCACGATCCTCAGGAGACCAGAGAACACTTGTAGTTCATCAACTTGTTACAAGTCTGTGCAGAAGGAATATAGATTCACTGATGGCATCCCCAAAATAGGACAGAAATAAAAGGAAATGAAATATCGCTTCACCTGTGACAAAAACAAAGAGCCAAATGAGCAAATCAAGACCGAGCCACATGCATGATTGCAAAGGGCCATCTGAATAATTATGCTCCAGTAACCTTGGCAGGACATCTCAAGTATTTTTGTATTTGGTGAAGCACATCCTGTACATTTTCTTGACTTCTCCTTAAATGGTTCTCTCTCAACTCACCTGAAATGCAGCTTTTCAAATAATTTATTTTCTAAGGTTTTTACATATTCATTTTCATGCTTTACACGGGAGTATAGCATTGTGTAATTCCAAACACAACATTTGTAGTGTATTATTTTTGAATATTTTATTTTTGTTGTTGATTCCCTCTTTCACATCAGGTATTCTAAGCATTGTAGCATCAACGTACCCAAGAGACAGACTTTCCTGCCTAGTGCAATTTATATTCTATGGGGGCCATGAAAAATAAATTTAAGAATTAAATAAGGTACATATTATTTTGGAAGGTGAGGGGTGCTGTGATAAAAATGAAAGGGGATAAGGAGAATCAGGATTGCTGAGGAAAGTACAAATGTAGGCAGGGTGGTCAACTTTGACCTCACAGAAAAGGAAAAGGGTGAGAAAAGAATTGAATGAGGTGGGGGAGGAAGCCTTGATGAGGTACCAGAAGAGTATTCCAGGCAGAAGGAAGTACCAGTGCAAAGTTCCTGGGGTAGAGACATTCCCATGTGCTCGGGAAGACCACTAGATAGCAATAGTGCCTGGAATCCAAGTGGGATGATGCCATTAAAAACTTTGACTTTAATTCTGGGAACAAATGGAGAGAAATCAGAGGCATTTCAGCAGAGGAGTGACTAAGATGGTAAGGTGTGTTTTAAGAAACCACTTCAGCTGCCTTGCTGAGATTAGCCTGTAGGGGCAAGAGCAGAAAGCAGGAGACTGGTCAGAAGCCTCACTTGAGAGTCGCCATGAGAAATTATGACTGTACGTCTAGGATGGGAATAGTGAGGTGGGGAAGAGTGGTCGTTTTTTTTTCTATTTTTGAAAATAAGATTTACAAATGATTTGCATGGAGAATGTGGGGAAAGGAAAGGAATCCAAAGTTGTTGACCTAAGCATGGAAAAGGAAACGGGTGTTCATGGATGAAATTGAAGAAAGCTTTGGTGGAGAGAATCTTGAGGATGAGCTGCGGTTTGAGAGTTTGACTTTGAAATGCATATAGGACATCAAAGACAAGATATCCATAGATGAGTGGATGTCTGAGTTTAGGGCAGTCTCAAGAGACAGTCCGAGCTGAGGAGGAAAATGTTGGACTAGTCCACATGGGTGGTATTTGGAGTCACGAGGAGTCTGAAGATGGAGAAGAGAAAGGAGAAAAGTCAGGGTCTGGAGCCCGCTGACATAGCAGCCTGCCCGTCATTGGCAAGTTTTACTAGAGTAACAGTAATTTTGGTGGTGAGTTACATGAACCAGCCTGCTTGGAGTAACTTTAGTGGTGAATAGGAGCCATGGAATTAGAGTCTTGGAGTATAGATGACAATTCTGAAGAGATTTTCTGTAAAAGAGCAGAGAACTAGGCAACAGTTGGAGGGATATATAAACCCAAGAGAAGATTATTGTATGTCTCATATGATGGAAGGTCTAACAGCACGTCCGTATGCTGTAGGAATGATCTAGAGGCATGTTGTATTGATCGGTTTAGCTTACCTTATGCTGCATTAACAAATATCCCTAACATGTCAAGGACATGTGTCTAGAGAGGTTTATTTCTCTCTAATGTTGTGTGTTCTTCAGGGATTACCTTCGGCTCTTCTCCATCTCTTCTTCATTCCAGGATACAATCTGAGGGTGCAGACACATTTCTGATGTTACGGCAAAGTGGAAGGAAAACATGGTAGAGTCACATCAGAGTCCTCAAGGTTTTTTCTTAGAAGTGGCGCTCTTAAATTCTGTTCATGCATCATTGGCTAAAACATGTCAAATGGGTTATCTTGTGGCAATAAAATTCTTCCCAGGGAGGGACACTGTGAGTCTTATGGCCAAGTCTGCTATCAAACAGCTGCCAGGGTGTATTTTTCCCCCCACAGAGGGGGAAGGAAAATACAATTGGTAGGTTGGATTTCCTCCACAAGAGAAAAGCTGTTCTGATCTAGCAAGAGAGGGGTGTTTTGTTGTTGGATTGGTAAACTGATGGGATTTAATGTGTGATGGTCTTAGGTGGTAGCCCTACCATTTACCTATAGGGAAACAAGGGAGCACAAAAGATGGGGTAGTTATTGGTGCATGGGTAAATGGGTTCATGGGGACTTATGGATGTTCTCTCTAGATTGTTGCTTCTTACTATGCTGAAGAAAAATTGTGAGATCATAAACCAACAGTGAAGATGGGACAAGGCTGTTTAGGGATGACAGGAAGCCAGAGAAGGTGTTGGCTGTTTAGGGAATCTTCAAAGGAAATTTTTGGAGAAATTCGGTATGATTTCCAGTTTGAACCTCCTGCACATTTATGATCATGAATTGAGAGTGAGACCGGTCAGCATGGGTCCGTGTTTTCCTTCATCTATGCTCACGGGCAAGGGTGCAGGTGTGCACTGGATCAAAGTTGGCTTTCTCCAGGGTTAGCATTCTGCTGGGCGAGAATCAAGAATTAAGAGTGGTATATGGAAACCAAGGCTATATGCAAGGTCGTGACTTTCTAATTCCAAAGAAGAGCAGGTGTCTTTGGGAAACCACAAAAAAAAAAAAAAAAAAAAAAATACATCTACCAGTTCCCATAGGATTCTGAGTGTTTGTGTGTCTATAATCTTAGACTTTGAAAAGAGTTAATAGGTTGCCTGTTGCCCTGCAATTCTCCATGTCTAAGTTGGAACAACTTCCAAGGTTTGCCCTGAAATATAAACAATAGAGATTCTTCAAACAATAGCAATGAATAAGAGAAAGAAATGAGTATATGGTTTTGGATTCTCCGTAATTAAAGTTGTGCCACCATGAATGATCCACGCAAATGGAAAAAAATGTATAACGTGTTCAATTTCTGCCCAAGAGTAGTAAGGTGGAGACAGCTAGCTATGTAATCACGTACGCACCTGATAGAGTATTAGGTGTTTTGTTGAAATTCCTTGGCTCAGGAAAGAGTCCTTGCGCCATGTTGGAAAAAAAACAAAAAAACAAAAAAAAAAAACGACAACAAAAAACTACCTAGTGTGATGAAAAAGTAAACAAGGTATGATATCAAAACCAAATTTGTTGAGATAAAAGGAGCAAAACCAAGTATTTTCTCAGTAAGTAAGTGGCTGGCTTACGTTCTCATCCTTTCTGGTCAAGGTCTTATTGTAGTGTTCCAGGTGAAGTTTGGGTTGCCCTCTTCTCAACCCATCCAATGTTGTGACATTTGATTATTTTTAGGCAGAAACTATTTGTTGGGAATAGACCGTGCTGTGCAGGTAGGGCTGTTAGCACAAAAGGATCTCAGGTTTTGATGTAGTTCATGAGAAGCTTCAAGTCTTGTTGGGAAAACCAACAAGATCGTAATTATGGAATAAGAGAATGTATAATTAACTGCCAGCATGTGTGGGGTAGATAATTAGAGAATAAGGCAACAGATGTTTTAAGGTGATGATTGTGGATTTCAGACAATAGTGATAAATGGAAGAAAACACCATCGGTGTGAGCTGAAATTTGTCAGGGTGTGCTTTGTGCCTCTGTTGTCTTCTTACGCTCTAAGCAGTGTTACGGCTGAGTTTGATATTGTTCCCATGAATGGTTGTTTCTTTTGGCTTCTCTTACTTTACCAGAAAATTGCCATTAACAGAGAGATTGATTTATAGATACAACGAATTTCCATTGCCCTGGGAGGTGACATCTACCTACCAATAAAATTATATTCACTGCCTTTCTGGAAGTTGTCCAAATACGCAATAGTGACTCCAGCCCACACGTTTAAGTCTGCTCTGGGCCAATGCATTTTTTTGTTTGTTTGTTTTAATTCCAGTTAGCAATGCATATTTTTTAGTTAATTCCAAAATTTAATGCATTTTGATCAATAGGGATTCTCATACGGATTCCTTGTGTTTTCTTCACTATAAAATATCTCCGTGATTAGTTTTTCAGGAGACCAAAGGTCAGGTATTTGGGGATTCCATTTATACTTAATCTTCAGTGATTCATCCTTTAATGAAAGGAAGTACATCCATCATATTGAATCCATATCATCTTCTGTTGTATATTCTTACTTAAGTCAGTATTTTTAAATAGGTGATACAGATGCCATAGAATTTCAGATTGTCTACATAGACAAAACATCTGGTACCAAAGTGCAGTGCTCATAATTTATCTTG
Organism: Ursus arctos; assembly: GCF_023065955.2. Classification (NCBI taxonomy): domain Eukaryota; kingdom Metazoa; phylum Chordata; class Mammalia; order Carnivora; family Ursidae; genus Ursus; species Ursus arctos. The sequence continues at coordinate 3,642,331 of NC_079873.1, read as the reverse complement.
CTTGCTTAAAACCACATTTAATGATTTTAATTATAGGTCAACTTAATGTACCAAATTCATTTTTAACACGTTAATTTGATAGTCCTTTCCCTAAAAAGCATAACAATTCCCTTTGCTTGTAATATGCTAGAAATAAAATTCCTAACAATGAAGTTTTATAACCTGCACAATGATGCAGGAAGGGATTTGAATAACAGAATTTAAACAGAATAACTACTTTATCTATACTCTTTCATTTTTCTACCAGATAATTATTTTTCATGCAGTCGTTAATGATGGATGTATAGTAGAAACTTTTATTTGCTTTTTTCTAGTCACACAGCTGGGTTTCTTGAACACCCTGTCTACATCAAAATTGTCTACATCAAATGGTGACTATTAAAAACTAATCTTGGGGCATCTGGGTGGCTCAGTCGGTTAAGCTGTCGGCTCTCGATTTTGGCTCAGGTCTTGATCTCAGCGTGCTGAGATTCAGCCCTGCATTGGGCTCTATGCTTAGTGGGGAGTCTGTTGGAGGTTCTCTCTCTCCCTATGCCCCTCCCCCCACTTGTGTGCACGTGGTCTCTCTCAAATAAATAAATCTTTAAAAAAATTAGTCTGGGGCACCTGGGTGGCTTGGTTGAGGCACCTGGGTGGCTTGGTTGATTAAGCATCTACCTTCAGCTCAGCTCCGGATCTCAGGGTCCTGGAATCGAGCCCTGCATTGGGCTCCCAGCTCAGCAGGGAGTCTGTTTCTCCCTCGGCCCCTTCCCCCACTCATGTGCTCTCTCTCAAATAAATAAAATCTTTAAAAAATTAGTCTTAGAGATGAAAACTGTAATTTCTCCTATATCCTAGCTATCAATGCTTTAAGTCTACTGAAAATACTTTTTGTCCCTTCAGTATGATTATGGTGCTTGAAATTCCACCCCAAGCCCTAAGATTCTGTGCCGTGTTGATTAATTTCATCGTGTCTATAACATCTCTTTGTTCATATTTCAAAATTTGGAGTGTTCATTATACCATATGTAAAAGTCTTATTTTGTGATGATGAGTCCATCAGACCCATTACCTCGAGAACTTTTTGGGTCAGAACGTGATATAGTCTCGAACTAAAATCTTACCGTAAGTGTGAAGGTAAGTTGCTTTTGGCTTCTGTGGGGGCATTTTCTTGTTGACTTACACTTCATTCTACCAGTTTGGAAGTAAAGGGGGGTGGTGGTGGTGGTTCTTCTTCTTCTTGTAATGGTTCAATTTATGTAACGTCTTCCCCTACATCCCACCATGTAATCAATTACCAGGAAAAAGTAGATTTTACAAAAAAAAGAGAACTTTGAGCCTAGGTGGAGACACATCACTTTAAACCAGCCTGCGGGTCTGTAGCAATGATCACGTGCTCATGACACCTGTGAGCCTTACGTACAGACATGATGTACATTGCAATGATTTTAAATATGAACAAGAGATATAAAGGCACTTTCTAACTTAATCTGCTTGATGAACTATTAGTAGAATAGTCACTGATTCTTATGCTAAATGATTTCGAGCCTCTTGATGGTTTTCATACTATTGAACTTTTCCTCTGGGTGTCTGTCTGGTCCTCTAAGCCTTGGTGTGCGTGTGAAACTTGTTTGAGATCCTGTAATCCCAATGCGGTCTTTGATTTTGAAGAGTCAAACCCACCTCTCGACAGCAGACAAAAATCCTTTCTCCTGCGGCCACGTTCCTACATCCCTTTTCCCCTAGCCAACAAAATACTGCCTCTTCATCTAGGCAAAAACCAAGTGCATAGGCATGTTACTCAGTCAACATTATGAAACTGCATTTTGGCGTACTTTGTGTTTTCAAATATGATCCTAGGACAGTGTGAACTATTGATTCAAATCACCTTGATGTCTTAAATCAGCACCATTGATACCGTCCCTTTTAGATTTTGGGGGTCTCATATATTCTCTTTGTGTTCCTATGCTGCTTTACTTCATGAAATCTGTATCATTAAAAATATTCATAGCATCACTAAAGTCCCTCCCCAGGAGCTAAGAAATGGGTTGATCTTTCGGCTGATCCAATTACTACTGACATTTGCTTAGAGATAAAGGCCATCCATCTCCTTCTGCTGATTTTTGTCAATGGACTCCTTTTCTTGGTGACTTATGAACCACTTTGTAACTTTGTATCCAAAGCCATGCATGTTGGATTCGTTAATAGAATTTATCTTCACAGTGGACTGGTCCCAATCTGCTCGGCTTCACTCAGTCTGTCAACTCATAATCTCTGGCTAAAAGATGCTAATGCGGTGTTGGCTGATCTCCTGTCAGCTCTCCCTAATTATTTGGTTTCAAAGCAATAGTGCATGTTACACATATTCATCTAGCTGTCCAATTAACACATGTTTCCAGGCAATTCTGATAGGGAGGTTGACTTTTTCCTTCAGCCCCAACAAAACAAAACAGAAAAGTGGTCACTTGCATGACATTGAGCTTGGCTTTATTTTGAATCTCTTATGCTGATGTTTATCACATGGCTCCACTTATCCATTCCTCCATGGCCTGAAATTGCCCACTTAACAATTACAGCTCTGCACTGATGGTGTTGACTCCTCGCTTGGGTTTAATGAAATAGGAGTAGGGTATGAACAACAAAATTACTGCATCCATCATGGATGATGGCATAGTGTGGACACTGGAGAAGCTTAATGCTGTCAACAGGCAGTTTGCATCAAGAGCGTCCCTCTCTTCAGGAACAGGACTGGGTAGTAAAGTGGGGAAATGGATACTTCCACGTGGATGGATTTGGACTTCCAAGATGGCTGGAGGAAACCAGACAAAGACCAGATGCTCTAGGTTTTTAGGCAGTTGGAGAATTTTTCCGCTCCGTCACTTCAGCTGCTGGCCACCAGCCTCCCATCTTTGTGGGCTGTGTTTGCTGAGACAGCAGAGCAGCTGACCCATATTCAACCTGAACGATGTGGCTGGCTGCCACTGGGAAACCGAGGGTTGCTCTGTGGACCCTAAGGGAGAACCTCAGAAGCCTGCAGAAGAGGGCACGCCTGCAGCTTTCACCTGGCGTCACATCACTGTGGAGAATCCACCGTCAAAATTTAATTCCTCTTTCACTGCCCTTTTCAGATGTGTACCTTTATCCCCATCCAAGAATTCCAAAAGCAGTATTGGAAGAAATGGGTCAAACAGAACACAGGTGTTCTGATCTGTGGTTCAATTGGATGAATTTTAGAATGCAGCTCACCTTGCTCTCCCTCCAAAGAACATGAGAGGTTCTCGTGTGGGGACAAAAATAAGAAAAATCCTTGTGTGTCTTCATTCCCTCTTTGCTAAAAGGCAGCCAGGAAGATTTTACTTGGAAACAATCATTGGTTCCTAACGAATGCTCAGAGTACACGCAATCTATTGATTTTTCGTAGCTTCTGTGCTTGGGTTATTATAGATCATTTCTCTCTTTGCAAATTACTCTGGGATCCAAAGGTGGCCCTCTTGTCATGCTAAAAGGAAGGACACTCTTCCAGGTGACCCGAAAAACATCACGTGATAAGGCGTGGCGACTGAAGCGAGGAAAGCATCCAGCATCTCTGCTGCGAATGGCTTAGTGATAAGCTCACCATTTTTGAGAGTTTCCGAAGGAAAGCAGGCAGTGGAAGAGTGTTTTTTGAGAAGCCAGAGTCCATTTGGATTATGTGTAGGGACTGCTGTTAGAAAATGTGCTGGTGTTTTCTGAAGGATCTCCATGGCAATGAAAGGATGCTATAAATCAGGGAGGTTGCCATCTCTCTCGATGGTAATGTATCATCACATCTCTGTAAGGACAGGGATTTGACCTTTAAAAAAAAAAAAAAAAACCCAAAACCCTCTCTGGCTTCTCGTTTTTGTGATGATTGTGTGCCATCCGAGCGGCAAGGAACCCACTGGCTTGCCTCCCCTTGTGCAAGGCTGGGGACGCTCGCCGCGGCTTGCCCGGCCCTGAGCCAGCGTGCTCATGGAGTTCCAGTCTGCTACATGAACAAGTGGAGAAACACAGGCTTCCCCAGTTGCTCACAAGCTGCTAAGGGAATGATCTGTGTTCGCTTTGAACGCATGCTGTACGTGGGAATGCGTGCTCCGCACCGAGTTATGACTCTGTAGCTGCCATCGGAGGTTGCACGTAATTGTGGCCTCCTTACCGAACCATCCCACCTCGGTCCACATTTCTGTTTTACACACCAAAAGGAAAAAGCACCGTTGGGCTTGGCAGGCAAGGCAGGCTCCAGCCTCCTTGATCCGCCTCGGTCCAGAGTCTTTCCAGCCTTTATCGTTAATCTCCCATGCTGGCTCCAGGGGGGCACGTGGAACCCGTGTGGACAGGAACATAAATCAAAAGGGGAAACAGACAAAGAAAAAGAGGCAAAGCCCACCAGAGAAAGGTTTACAAAGCACCCTAGAAAACTCGAGTGCAGCCCAGATACTGCTTTCTCTCCCCAGCAGCGGTACTATTTGAGATGCCAGTGGCTCACCTTGAACGAATGCCTGCACTCGGAAGTAACTTGAGGGCTGCCGGGTCCCTTGTCGCTACGCATCTAGAAGCCATGGCTAGATCGTGGTGTCTGTGATGTTCTTTAATTCCAATAAAGAAACGCACATGTGCACTTTGGCCTGTAGAAATGGAGGTGGCCCACGCACTGTGCTTTGAACAGAAGGGGATGCTTTCTGCAGCACTGTGTCCACACCGCAGGAAGACGGCTGTCGGGCAGCCCAAGTGCCTGTGCACGTGGCTAGACTCCAGATGGCTCGCTGGTGCTCCTGGCACCGCCTCAGGTCCTGCCTTGCGGGAGTCCCGAACAGAATGCACATTACCTGGAACTGGAGGGAATGTGTGGGGCTGGCTGCACAAATTCCTCCCCTAACTAGAGATGGGCAGTCACAGAGAGCAGATGGAAGAGGATGCCGTCGCCTTCAGAACACTACCTCGGAGGCCCACATGTTCTAGTCTTCTACAGCTGCTAACCAAACTACCACTGATTTGGTGGCTTAGCGTGCTCACGTGTGGGTCCAGAATGTGGGCACGTCTCAGCTGGGTTCCCAGAGAGCAGCTACCCTGCCTTCCTGTCTGGAGCTCCTGCTTTCCCGAGCTCCCCGCGGTGTGGGCAGGTTTCTGTCCCTTGTGGCTGTCGGATCGAGGCCCCTTTCTCACCGGCGGCCGGTGAAATCTGCCTCCAGCTCCTGCATGCTGCCAGCAGCCCCTTTACCGCATGGACAATCTCTTACTCAGATCGGCTGAGCAAGAATCCTCCAGAGCAGCATATTCTAATCAAGCCGTTGGCATCCCATCTCAAGTCCATGTAATGTAACCTGATCCCAGGATGATGCTCTGTCATCTCACAGGAGCAGCTCATACCCGATTAGCTGGGACTCGAGAAAGGTTTGACTCACTGGGTGTTGCCTTAGGGTGTGCTCACTACCCTGTTGTTACACGCCCACTCCAGGAGTTTCCTGGAACTCCCGTAAAAAATTACTGTAATTTGGTGGCTTACTATGACAGAAATGTATTCCGTCACAGCCCAGCAGCCCAGAAGTCCAAGATCAAGGTGTGCACAGGGTTGGTTTCTTCTGGAGGCTCCGAGGAAGAACGTACCAGTCCCCTGCCTCCCTCTTCGCTTGTGGGGCTCCCAGTAACCCCCGGTGTTCCTTGGCTTCTGGGCTCTCTGCCTCCATGTCCTTGTCACTTCCTTCTCTCTGAGTCTCCATCTATCTTCTCTTCTTGTAAAGACACCAGTCATTGGATTGAGAGCCTGCCATAAATCCAAGAGGATTTCATCTCCAGATCCTTAACTAATGACATCGCAAAGATCCTCTCTCCAAATAAGGTCGTGCTCTGCCTTCTCAGTGCATAGGAGTTTTGCGAATGCTGTTCACGCATGGCCATCCACCAAGCCCATGGTCTGATGCTGCTTAACTCCCCAGTTTCATTTTTCATCAGACTCTCCTGACCCTTTTCTGAAATGTTTTCTCATGTCTTTTCATCTTTTTAACTCCTGGGTCAGTGCATGTCTCCTTTGTTTGTTCAGGGGAAATTCCCCCGACCATCAGAGGTGGTTAAGGGGTTGCCAAGGTGTACATGCGCCATGTTTAGTCACACGGTAACCTGCCCATGCATAATTTTTTCACGGTACGAATTTAAAAATTTGGTGTGATTATTAAATTAATCATTGCATATTTCAGGAAACTATGGGCTTCATGAGAGCAAAGACAGAGTCTCCTTGTGATCCATCTCCTCAGCCCTAGTATTTTAGAACAAATGGACAGTACAAAACCCCAACTTGCCTTCCTATGAAAAGCATTCTGTAGTTCTGATGGGGAAGAAATGAAGATTTTGGTCCCGGCTCTGTGCTGTGTTTCCCATGTGGGCATTTCACATAGTCATGAAAGGAGAAACAATGCATTCTATGAAATGAATTCATGCACATAAGTCCCGTCTAAGCATCTGGTATGGTCTGAACGTGTTCTCCCAGATTTCATTGGTCGAATGGCTAACCCCCAAGTTGATGGTATTGGAGGTGGGGTCTTTGGGAGGTAATTAGGTCATCAGGTGGAGCCCCCGTGATGCAATTAGCGTTTTTATAAAGGAGACCCCAGAGAGCTCCCTCGCCCCTTCTGCCACGTGAGGACCCAGTGAGGAGATCATCACATATGAACCAAGAAGCAGGTGTCAGCAGATTCCAAATCCACAGACACCCTGATCTTGGACTTCCAGCCTCCAGAATGTGAGAAACAAGTGTCTACTGTTTAAGCACCGCCCCCCATCTGTGCTTTTGTGTTATAGCTGCCCAAATGGTGTGAGGTCACATCTCTGAAGAAGACAAGAGGCACTACGGAGAAATGAAACGGAGAACACATTTGACTTCAGTCATACTGTTACACATACAGCACAATGACACTATCATACCTTGAATTCTAGTGGCGGTTTGTTTTTGGTTTTCTTAGGATTTGAAAAAATTATTTGGCTTTAATTTCTTCATTTGAACACAGTACGGTCATTTGCAACCTCCTATTCATTTTTAGTTTCTTCTGTTACAACTTGAAATTTTTAAAAACTGTTGGGTGTGGTTGTCATACATAGATTTTTGTTGCATTATTAAGTGAAGATATTCTTTTGGCAAATGATGTTTACTTGGCCTTGTTCTGGTACTTGATAAGATATTTTAACTGGTGGTTTTTCTGTGTGTAATTTTTAGTTCTTCTGGGCGATAATTTCCCCATTCTTAACCATGATTCTGACTTCCTTCTCTTTGAATTCCTGACCTTCATGGAGTTTAATTGTCCTTGATTTATCAGATGATTGGAGTGTTGCTTCCTAGAAATTCTACTAGGCATTAGGATATAGTCTTGCAGTCCTTTCATCTCTGAAGATACCTTCTTAAAGGATGGATTGGCAAAGGTTTTCTACCAAAACCTGATAGGTCTTGTTCTATCATCATGACTCCACGTAGCACTGCAGAGACTTCTCAGGGGAGAGAGACTTTTGTGTGTTTGCTATCGTCCTAAAGACGTTTGGGGAGCTTTAACCGCAAGCAGACGGGCAGACGGAACAAAGATTGTTCCAAGTGCACGGGAAGTGTGTTGGAGCACCAGGAAAGGACACGTGAGGAGCCTCGCGGGAGCAGAAGCAGGGACGGACGGCCACGACGCTAGGTGCTCTTTGCGCTCTTCCAGGCTGTCATGTTTCATCTCATCTCATCCTTCCTCCATGTGCCTCCGGGAGCTCATGCTTGCTGGCCAGCACCTTTGGCTTCTTTGAGTAAACGAGCACCTGCAGAGCTGAGGATGCCTGCACACCTGAATCCCGGGCCCTCAGTCACTACAGCCAGGCGTGTAGGGGCCGGGGGTGTGGTGTGGTGTGGTGGGGACAGTCAGCAGAGCCTTCCGTACCTTCGATGTGGCTCACCTCCTCTTGCACTGGGTGGCCGCGCGGGCCCCCATGGCCTCCAACGAGTTCTGCTGTGGCACAGAGACTCCGTTTTCTACTCGGATGCCTGGGGTTCTGTTCGTTTTTCTTCGCTTCAGTAATTTTAAACTAGGTTGCCAGGCCATGTGTCTGGGTCTCACTCTCCCCATGCAGTACTCTGGAAGTGACAGGGCTGGTAACTCAGAAATACTGTCTTCACACTCAACTCTGGTTCTCTCGGTATCTGCTTCTGTCGTCTTCTCCATCTTCCCGCGTCTGGTCTTCATGACTTGTTTGCTTTTCCTTTCTGTCCCTGACTTACTAACACTCCTGATGGTCACAACGTCGCTTCTCCTCTGGATTCCCTTCAGAGAGCCTCCTTTTTCTTTATTTTACATAGACTTACATAATATAAATTTATTTTACATATATATACACACACAAAATGCAAACATGTATGTATCATGGTTAATTATTAAATACATATTTTATTTATTTAATACCACATTAAATATTTATACTTATTAAATATTTATAATACATACATGTATAACATATAATAATTAATACCCATTAAATATTTATAATACAATATATTAAGCATATAATAAATACATGTTGATACTTATTAAATATATACATTTTATATATTTGTATAAGTATATATACAACACAAATATATATGTATACAAAATAAACATGTAAACAAAATAAATATATATTATATATAAATTTATATATACTTCTGAATGATGTTATTCTTTATTAAACATGTATGTATATATGTATGTGCTTGTACAAAATATACATATATATTTCCTGATTCTATGCTTTAAAATATATATATAAATTTTTTATACATTTGCTTCTATTAGTTACCATTTTAAAATATATATATTTAAGTATATACATAAATGCATACTGTTTAATGAGTGATAAAAATATACATATGTATGTATGTATACTGGTGTGTGTCTGTGTATACTCATGGCCACATGCAGAGAATGTCACAATGAAACCGGACTATATAATCATGTGCGTATGTGTGTGTGTATGTGTATGATGCAAAAGTGCCAACATCTGCGTTAATAAATGCTGTCTTTCTTTATAAATAAATATAAGTTGGCTGAAAATCTCAAATTGAACATTATATAATACTTTGATAAACATTATCATTGCCTTCTAAGAATATTTAATTAATCCAGAATTTATTTTGCCCTAAGATGAAGTCAATATGCTTCCCTCTTTTTCTAATATTTAGCTAATGGTACTCCCTCAAAAGAAAGACTTCATCATACACATGCTAAAATTATTGTAACTACAATAAATAATATAATGAGGGCAGAAGAACTGTCTTGACCTTCTTCAAGCCAAAATTATTCACACTTGAGTATTCTTTTTCAGAGTCGATGTGAGACTGATTTTGTGGTTACCAAAAAATCTTACTATTTTAAAAAATATATTGATGTTGTTATACACTAAATTTCTGCCACCAAAATCTTCTGAATGTAGACAAGTCTTTTATGCATCTAAGATTTTATATATTTTATATATAATAAAATCTAAGATTTTATATAAATAGTCTATCTTACATGCTTCATAAGGTATGATCAGACCATTTATTCTTAATGTGAAAAGGCTTTCTTGTTAGATATGTTAATATTCATATGTATGAAAATTGATTTTGTGTATTGATCTCATACCATCATAACTAATACCTCATCTACCCTAATTTATTTAGTTGATGCTCTGAATTATTTTTCCCTGCATAGATAATCATATGCAGGAATGACTTTATTGTGTCTCCTTTTGAATATATTCAGTTCTCATGACTTTTATTTTTAACATATTGACTAGAACTTGCAGAAGTATCTTGAAAAATGATGGTCATGACATCATTTCCTTGCTTACACTTTTAGTGGAAACGCACATCGTTCACCCTTCCCCAGAGCGTGTTCTGTGTAAGGATATGTCTGCACGTCATTGGCAGGATTCCAAAAAGGTTCCTCATCAAAATAAATATTCCAGATACTCACATCCTTCAATGAAACATATCAATTGCCCTCCTGCTGCAGAGAGCCCTGCAGTTTCCTGCATTTGGGAATCCTGATGGTCTTTACAGCTGAGGGGACGTCTGGAGTTGGTCATGGAGTTTCTTTCTATCGAAGTCCCTCTTTCCTCATGGTAGTTCTCTGACAAATTATCCTTACACGAAGATGTTCAAATGGATCAATACAGTGGGCACCTAGTTTCCCTCTGACTTCTGGGGTGTAAGGAGGGTCTATCAGTGCGGATTTACCCGTATTCAGATCTAAGGTATACTTTGATTTACCTGTTTTTCCTCATGAAGAGCGTGCAGGTTAGTTCTCTCTGTACACGTCCTGTATCTCCACATCCACACTGACCAGCTCATTCTCTTCTTTCTGTCTCAGGCTGTTCCCTTTTTATGCCTCTGCACCGAAGAAACGACATCTTATTTTTACTCCGTGAGAAATGGCCAATGGTTATCTAAATGTTCCCTTAGAGTCTTCCACAGCCTCTTTTCTCATCTTTGGGCAAGTCAGGATCTACCCACCAAAGATGTCTATTGGCAGGTGGATCTGTGAGAGGTCCTTTCCTGTGCCAGTGGTCCAGCAAGTCCTCGTCGCTCAACGGGGTGGCCCCAGACCCCCAGCACACATACCTGGGGGCGTCCTTACCAATGCAGACCCTTTGCAGTTGTTGACCCATTGAACTGACCCTCAGATTCCATTTCCAACAAACTACTCCTTTAAGCTGCACTGTCCCTTACTGAGACATGAAGTATTGGTTGACATGAAGTATTAATTAAGGAGTAGTTACTCTAAGTGTTAGTTGACACGCAAATACTCTGTCCTACCTGAGTGTGTGGAAAATAACGTTGAGCATCTAGGGCTTTTCCTGACTTGTCTAACTCTGCAGCGTCAGCTGCTGGCCATTTCCATGCACCAACCTCTTCTCTCACCTGTATGTTTTGGCTGGTTTAAATTTTGTCTGATTTGATCCCATACCTGGAGATGTTGGAGGCAGGAGATTTTCTGAAATAATGCCCAGGCAACATAAGAATACATTTCCTAGTTTTTGTTTTTTTGCATTGTAGAGACAAGCACTTCTTTGATACATGGCTGTATGCAGGGTGGTCCCAAATATTCCCTGATTCCTTTCCTATCCTGTTCATAGAACAATTCCCAATGCGGTAGTGCCATGGGAAGATCCTTGAACAAGACTGAACTCTCTTCAGGCTCCTTATTGGGTTACTAGAAACCCAGCAGGTATAGCCTTGTATTTTCTGCTGTTCTTGGTTTCCTATGATGTTCACATCTTTTTCTTTGTTTTTATGCATATTCCCGTTGGGAAATTTGCATCGGGGGATGCTATCTAGACACGATAGTGAGAAGTTACTTCTTAGGGGAGGACCCTGCAAAGAAGAGGTTTTATCCAAGTCTTGAAAGCTGGTTGGGATATTAACCAGCGGGCAGATGTGGCCATGGCAGCGAGAATGGGTTTTCTTGGTGAAGGACTGGCATTTGAAGATATTTTAACACCGTTTACCACCTTCTTATTAACTTTTTTGTACCGTTAAATATTTTGAGCTGAATTTCATCCTTCCCTGTTTCTAAAACTGAAAGTAATAATAATATAAACTAAAATCCATTACCTGGAAAGATTTTCATAAATACCTAAAATTGCATATAATTACCAAAGAAATGAAATCATTAAGCTAGCAGTGACTTTGTCTGTGGATCTCAAAATAACATGCTTTTAAAAATGGAACTCATTTAGCATAAATCTGTAAACACCTAGAGAGATATTAAGCTTACATCTTGGACTGGAGCAAATGCTTTATGGGTTTATAATAGAATGAATTGATTGACTTAGAGTCATTAAGGGTATGGGATTAAACAGTTGTATTAAAGAAAATCCCATCAAAATCCCATCCTACAATCACTGCAAGGTATTATTTTCTGAAGTCCTACAATGCTAATGTAAATATATAATAACATTAAAATCAAGGTGAATTAGAGATTATCAAGATGTGTTTAATAAAGCTGGGTAGTATTTTACGTTTAGAGCATTACCTAAGGATTCTGAGTCCTTGGAGGCAATGGCTTGCCATGTGTTAAAAATCTCTGTATCACTAACGCCTAGGACTGTTTCCAAAACACAGGCGTGTCCTTCAAGTTCATTGACACAGTCTTGCGTAAAGAATGGGGTATCCTTGATAAATGATACTCTGATGATTCCGAGAACCACCCCCAGTCAGACAGGTCTCTGCATTTACTCCTGTTCTAGAATGTCTTCTTTCCTTCAAACCATAATTTTCAACGTCTAGGCGGTGCCTTTCCCTAAACACTAGCTGCCCTTCGTTGGCTTAAGTATCTACTTAAATAAGGTCTTAGGGCTTATTCCTCTCTGTGTCGTATCATTTATTTTGAGATGCAAAACAAAGCTACCTTGCCAGAGACCAGCCTATCACCTTGCATAAACTAATTTTCACCATTTGCTAAAATGTCGACTTATGTGTTGCCATGATGTGTTGGGATCTGGGTTGGAATCCCAAAACAGTGGCAGGTTGATGTCTTGGGCCAAGTTACTTGGACCTCTGTTCCCTCCAGTGGTCTCTTCTGCACAGTGGGGGGCAAACGTAGTTCCTGACTAGTTTTCAGATGGTTACAAAGCATCTAGAACAGCATCCCTCCCCCTCATGTATTAAGCAAACATTGCAGTTTAGTTAAGAATAGTGCCATAACGAAATAACTGTTGTAGTCATAGAAAGACCAGCAGGTTGAGTAAGCAGAATGAAGTGAACCTTTATCCTCTGTTACCAACCAGTATGAATTGGAGACATAGTGGTTTACCAGAAAGCCTATTATGTCCCCATCAGCTGGGTCCCCAGCTATGTCTTGCATTGTTTGGGCAAGTCATTCACCTTTAGTCTTCTTCAGCTCTTTGACCTGTAAATGCAAATGTCAAGTAGAAGGAATGTGGGCTTCTTGGAAAAATGTCTGATTCTAGAAACGGGGCAGGAAATAGACAAGATGAGCCTGGATCACTTTATAGCAAGTAAGTGCTAATAAAAAAAAAACGAAACAGAACAGAACAAAAAAACCCAAATAAAACCAAAACCAAACCGCAACGATGGGGGTAGGTCGAAGGGGCACAGAAGCCAAGTAAAAACATTCTCACTGGCCAATCCTTCAGCAATTTGAGGAACAAAATTAGTAGCAGATTATTCCTCAAAGCATAAAATAAATATAACCTCATATTGACATAAACACCTGAACGAATAAATAACACAGGGTTTATGAATGTCCTATTTCTGCTCTAATCGATTACTACATTGTTAGTGGCTTAAAACAACACAAATTCATCTTATAGTTTTGGAGGTCCGAAATCCCAAATGGATCTCACCGGGCTAGAATCGAGGTTTTGATAAGATGGCATTCCTCTTTTGGAGGATCTAGGGGAAAGTGTCTTCCTTGCCTTTTTCAATTCTAGAGGACGGCTGCATTTCTTGGTTGACGGCCCCCTCTTCCATCCACTCTGAATCCACTTTTAATTACATTATGCCCGTCTGGATAAGGCTGGATCATTCCCTTATTTAAAGGTCAGCTGATTATTACTCTTACTTGCATCTGCACATTTAATCCCCTTGTCATGTATCCTATCATGTTCTCAGGTTCTGAGGATTAGGGTGTAGATCTCTTGGGGGGAATGGGTGATATTATTCTCCCTACCATGGGGGAGTTGAACACTTCTCCCATGCAGAAGTGTTCCAGATAATTTACATAGACCCTCTCCTTCCACCTCTACTCCTGAGGTTTGGCTAGGCATATTGACTTCCTTCCAAAGAGTATGATACGGAGAGGGGCCGAGAACATGTAACTTTACAGTGGAGAAATTTGGCAAACATACCTCAGCCAGGTGGTCAAGGCCAACGTCAGTAGTGATGAGTCATGGTGACAAATATGCACCTTTCATATGATGTGATCAGGAGGGTCCTTAACCTCTGTAGGCTTCCTCCCCAAATTTCATAACCCCATCGAATCATGAAAAACCAGACAACACCCGATTGTGGGATATTCTATAAAAGTCCTGGAGAGCTCTTCAAAACTGTCAAGGTCATCAAAAACAGGAAAACTCTGAGAAACTCTCAGAGCCGAGAAGAGCTTAAGGAGCCATGAGGACTGAAATGGAATGTGGACACAAAAAAGGACATGAAGCAAAAATGGAGAAAATCTGAATAAGTTACAGACTTTACTGAATTCTGACATGTCGATATTGGCTCATTAATTATAACAAATGTACCAGACTCGTGTTTGATGTCTGTACTAGAGGAAATTGGGTGTGAAGCATAGGGCAACTCCCTGTCTTTATGATTTTTCTCTAAATTGAAAAGTGTCCTAAAGTTTTAAGTTTATTTTTAAAAAACCAAAAAAAAAAAAAAAGGCAGATATCAAACATATTTCCCTTCTCTGATTTCTAAATGGAATTCCCGCACCCTTGGCCTCTGGGAACAGCCATTCTACTCTCTGTTTTTACAAGTTCAGCTTTTCCAGAGTCTACACAGAAGTGGGATCATACAGTATTTGTCTTCTTCTGTCTGGCTTATCTCGCTTAGTGTAATGCCTTTAAGGTCCATCCACGTTGTTGTAAATGGCAGGTTTTCTTTCTTTCTCATGGCCGAATAGTATTCCACTGTGCGTGTATGTAATATATATGTACATTATGGATTTATAGAGATGCGAAATCTATAATATGCCACATTTCTTTATCCATTCACCCGTGGGTGGACATACTGAGTGTTTCTGGTTGCACGGTTAAGGATCTTTGTACGTGTACGTCTGCTGTCCTCGGGGAGCGTGGAGCAGCATATAATTGACCTACAGCTCAAATGTAACAGGGACACTCACAAAATGCTGCTGGAATACATAAATAAAGAAAGAATTTCCACTCTGAGGAGTGGAACGTGGGGAACGTGCCCTTGAGTTGCTGGCCCCTGGACTGGGTGTTCAAAGGCTTTCAAAGTCAAAGAGTCAGCTTGGGGAGGGGCGGTTAGATCAATCGTAGTCTCACAAGTTGGGAAGAAAGAGCTGCATAGGCAAAATCTGGGAGGCAGAAAAGTGCAGCATGGTATGGGGAACCATGAAAACTAATACTATTTCCAGCAACCATATGAGCCAATACTGAAGGAGTGTTGGCTTTGTGCAAGACAGCGTTCGCACATGGTGCTGGAGAACCAGCTAATTTGAAGGATAGTTGTGCGTGACTTTTCTGGGTAGGTGATTCTTTGAAGGTCTTTCTTCAGAAAATCCCTGATGATTGAAGTAAATAATTTACCTTTTCCTCATCTTCAATATTTTTTATTTACTTTTTAGAGAGAGAGAACATGAGCAGGGGGAAGGGTAGAGGGAGAGAGAGAATCACCAGCAGGCTCCCTGCTGAGTGCAAGCCCGATACAGGGCTTGATTTCACGACCTTGAGATCATGACGTGAGCAAGAGTTGACATTTACCCGACTGAACCACCAGGCGCTCCTTCCTTGTTTTAATTACTTTAGGGTATAATCACGATGGTGTTGTGCTTAGTCATCATAAAATATGTAGGTATGAAGTCTGTTGATGTTCCTTTTTTTTACCTGCAGCATAGTCACATAGTAGTTAGGGCTAAGTACCAAAAAAAATAATTTTCTGTAAAGGTAGACATGCAGCCAAAGGGAAAAACTGTCATGTTGGCGTTGATTTACCAATTTCAAGTGCACTGGGGAGCCAGAGACACTTCTGATCTCAGATGGTCTCTTGGATCGAGCTGTATGTTGGAATGTTTAGGAGGCCGTGTGCTGCTCTGAGTATGGATGTGGCTGTGTGTGCGTGAGTGCGTTGTGTGTGTGTATGTTTGTGTGTGTGAATGCGTACCTCAGCGAAAGAAGCAAATGCCTGTAACAGTCAGCTTAGGCTAGATCGTGCTGCTAAACAAAGACTCCAAAAATTTTAGCAGCTCACAACAGCAAGAGCTTGTTTCCCTTTTATGACATCTGTGTCCGTTTGGGGCTGACTGGTTGTTCTCTACATCCTCTTCTTTCCCAAACCGAGACTTGAAGGAGGTGATCCCCACCGGGGACATGCTCGTCTGGTGGGTAGACAACGGGGAGGGGAATATGGCAGAGATGAGATGCCTCATAACGTGTCAGCTTGGGGGTGACATGCGACTCTTCCATTCACATTTTAGTTGGCCCAAAATGGTGTGTTAGCAGCTGGGGATGGCACAATACTTTCCTGGGAGAGGGCATGGGCTATTTTGAGCAAATCTCGGCATCCTTTATTGAGAAGGTGGCGAGGGGACATCAGCACACTGAAAAAGAGATGAGAGACATTTCCCTTAAGTGTGTCTTGTGCTTGACACTTCTGTAGTTTGGATCATGACTTCCTTGAGTTTCTCCCTGAACAGAGAGAGCAAGGAACTGTGGCCAGTCAGCTAAGCCCTCTGAGATGCCCTCAGGTTATTCCCCTATGTCGACAGCAAAGGGACAAGAAGCCAAAGGGTCCAGCTCCGTCTAATTCCTGTGCCACAAGCCCAAATTCCTGGCATAGAGATACATCCAGTCACCAGCATCTATGTTCTGACTACAGAAAGAAGCTTTTATTAGAGTTAAAACTATCCCAGAGAGCTCAAAATCCTCCAGAATCTCTTGGCAGGGAGAGTAAATATATACACCAACACACACACCTACAAAGGGTTATCAGTTTTTTATACATTTCTGGAGCTATCTCAGGGGGAATAAAAGCGAATTTCATTTTCAACAGGGGTTTTCTAAATACAGGTGCAGGAAAAACATGGAGCATAATCCAATATTAAATTAGTTCCAGCTTTTAAATACATTGTGATTTAATCTCAAGCTCATGGAGATTGTGTGGGGAGGTAATATAGTCTATCAGCTGAACATTCTAATAAAAAGGAGAGACTCAAATCTAATAGGATTTGTCTTTTATTCCCAAGAACAGAAACATTTCAATAACCAAATTCACAACAAAAAATGCTAATGTGAGGCCATGCAATGCCTTGAGATTTTAATAAAAAACACAAACATATATCAGAGACCTGTATATTTTTAGACTGACTTTGATTTTCTACCAGAGAAACTGTGAAAATAATTCTAATTCCAAAAGAAAGAAAAAAAATTATTCATATTTTTCTCAACCTGTCTTCCCAAGCCAGTCAGACAAAAAGAAGAAACATACCAAAAGAACGCAAAAAACAAAAAACCCTCCTATTATTCCCATTATTTCAATGAGGCATTTTGAAACCGGTAGAAAATTACAAAGAACTAGACTTTGCTTTTACTGTAGTCACAAACACATGTCTTCAGTGTTCCTAAAGTGACAACCCAAGATGAATTAAGTGGCAGAATATTTTGCTATAGCAAAATTGACAATGATTAGGAAAACATCAAGCACATCTGAGTCTCATAATAAACATCCGTGGGGTGAATCATAGGTACTTGACCTCAAGACGACAGTCCGGAGCTCAGCATTTCCATACCCCTTCATGTGTCCTGGAGCAGAGGTCTTCAGACTTTGGGATGCCTTTCCAAAATTTTTTTTCGAAGTACAACTCTCCTGATGAGAGAAATCAGTTTCATGCACTCAGCTTCACATGTGCTCTTTCCTGAGGCTTTCTGAGCACCAGAAATCCTCCTTCCACATTAAAAACGAATGCCGAGATGTGCTCTGCATCGCCATGGGGCGTAACAAAGAGGCATTCCAAACGCTGGTGTGGGGGCACCTCCTCATAGACGGCTGTATCCAACAGGCTTCCCAGCCTTGCACATGTTTTCACTGAGTGAGATCCCATCTTGTTCAGATATTCTGATTTCAGAAAATAAATGAATGAATGAATGAATGAATGAATGAATGAAGCGGCCGATCATGCATGGTGATTCTTTCAAATGCAGAAAGTGAATTTTCTGTAGGTAGCCCATTGTCCAAAGTACACACGCTGTCGATGAAACCCGCAGTTTCGTGCTCTGTTTCCGATTCACTGAGCTTATCGCATTCAAGTAAACGTTAGAACACGTGTTCGCATTGACGTGTGGAGTATTTATTCCGGGTATAGCCAGTGATGGTCAAGGCTGCCATATTTAACGTGTCAATACTTGTTTGTAGAAGAAATGGGTTGGCCAGTGAGGTAAGTAATGAGGCATGGGCAGTTTGTCTCGGGCAGGTCCCACTCAGCTTACTGCTGAAATGAGCCCGTTATTGAATTAGAAGATTGAAGAACTATTCCTCTGAGGGGGCCGAGTGACAAACTAATCAATCACACACCCATCTGTGATGGCCAGATTAGCGTTTATTTCTACCATAACCCATTATACGACTTCCTCTGTAATGGAAGTAATGCATTTAGCTCAGACACGCGCTTTCTGTGTTTAAGATAACAAGGCTAAGTTGCACTTGGAATTTGCACTCTTAAGAGACAAAAAAATAAAATAGATGTGAACCGGTAAATACATTCTCAATACAATATCTCATGCTAAGAGCAATAATCCTAAAGTTTTTCTAGCTTCTGTCCTTTCTTTCTAGCACAAATAACTGTGTTTGATGATTTGCATACGTAAGTGGCAACAAAGTTAATGGGTGGTAAAAGAGGAAATAGAAAATTACTTTATTGCCTCAAAATGTTAACAGCAACATCTAGAGGGTTTTCATTGGTTTACCTCTTCCCCTTTACCATGGTCTACCTTTTCTGAATTCTTTACAAAGTATTTCTCTTCCATTTAGGATACAAAGTAGTCTTTTAAATAGTTTTACTTTAGAAAATGATGGAGTTATATAGCATGAAAAGGGAACATGAGAAGAACAGGTATAAAAAATGATGGACATCCTTCAGGACTAGGGACGTGGAGATATTTTATTTATAAAATCATACTTAATAATGGAACAGCTATATATTTGTTCGAAGTTGCTCAAATATTCTCTTTAAAATTTAGAGCTATTTCCCCATGGAGGTTTGATAGAGAGGCTAATTATTAGATGGAAAGGAATATTTTCCTGGCATTTGGGGGAAGGTGTAGCTGTGGAGAGGGAGGAAAAAACTCATGGTGTGTATGGGTTTTGAAATGCCTTTTTTGGTCATGCACAAGATGGATGTACTCTGGAATAAACTCCAGCAAAACCTTTTTTCCATAGTTCATGATTCTAACTAAATTAGATATTCAAGAGAAATCTGTTGGTTTTGAGGTCATTTAATTAGCTATATTTGCAAGGAAAAATACAGCAACAGCTTATTGAAAAAGAACAAAAGGATGAAAAATTATATATACATAGTACATTAAAGGTGATATCTAATTATGTTTCTGGGTCACACACTGCTATCTACAATTAATTCAAAATTGCGGTTGGGCAAATAATTTCTGTCAAAATCTCAGTGGGTGATTTTTTTTTCCTTCAGTTGACAAGCTCATTTGAAAATTCGTGTGGAAAGGCAGAATATCTAGAATAAACAAACTGTCTTGAAAAAGCAGGAGAGGGGCGCCTGGGTGGCACAGCGGTTAAGCGTCTGCCTTCATCTCAGGGCGTGATCCCAGCGTTATGGGATCGAGCCCCACATCAGGCTCCTCCGCTATGGGCCTGCTTCTTCCTCTGCCACTCCCCCTGCTTGTGTTCCCTCTCTCGCTGGCTGTCTCTATCTCTGTCGATAAATAAATAAAATCTTTAAAAAAAAAAAAAAAAGGAAAAGCAGGAGAAAGTTGGAGAGCTTCTCCTTCCCGTTTTAAAGCATAGTGTAAAGCTATGGTCATCAGGACAGTTGGGGCCTCCTGTGGATAGAAATGCAGGATGGAATATAAGTAAAAGAGTCCAGAAATAAATAGAGTCCTGAATTTATAGTTAACCGGCTTTCAGCAATGGTGTGTCTCAAGAATTTAATGAGGGAGAAGTTAATGTTGCAGTCAAGGGTGCTGAAACAATGGGATATTCAGAGGCAAACAATGAATTTCAAACCTACCGTCACATCATACGCTGGAAGTAACTCAATAAAAGGTGTTAAGAACTACAACTCTTAAGTGTTTAGGAAAGAGCATAAGAGAAAATCTTCAGGGTCTTGGGTTAGGCAAGGAGTTCTTAAGATGTGATATGAAAAGCACAAGCGCTGAAAGAAAATTGATAAAATCGACCTCGTCCAAATTAAAAACCAACTTTTGCACTTCAAAAGACACCATTGATAAAACCAAAAGAGAAGCCCAGATTTGGGCTGGGAGAAAAGATTTGCAGGTCATATTTCTTGGAAAAGACCTGCATCTGAAAAAATACACAGAACACTTACAATCCAGTAATAGGGGACAAAGAACCCAAATTTTTTTTTTTAAAGATTTTATTTATTTATTCGACAGAGATAGAGACAGCCAGCGAGAGAGGGAACACAAGCAGGGGGAGTGGGAGAGAAAGAAGCAGGCTCATAGTGGAGGAGCCTGATGTGGGGCTCGATCCCGCAATGCTGGGATCACGCCCTGAGCCGAAGGCAGACGTCCAACCACTGTGCCACCCAGGCGCCCCAAAGAACCCAATTTTAAAGACGGGCAAAATATTTGAGCAGGCATCCCACCAAAGAAGATGTTACGTGAGAAGATGCTGGACATCGTACGTCATTAGTAGGCTGCAGACCAGAAGCACAAGGAGACGCCATTTTACACCCTTTAGGATGGCTATCCCCAAAACGATAACCTAAGGCTCGGCTACAGGACACAGAAACTGGGACCCATAGTCAGGCTGATGGAAATGCACCATGACGCGGGAGATTGGGAACATGGTCTGGCAGTTTCTTAAAGCACCAATTTGCCCTGTAAGATAGCAATCCCACTCCTAGATATCTACCCAAGAGCCGGGGAAACACATATGCCAACAAAAACTTTGTCCCCAAGTGTTTATAGCAGCATTATTCCTAAGAGCCGCCAAATGAAAACAGTACAAATGGCCATCAACTGATGGATAGAAAAAACAAAATTTGGTGTGTCCCTACAGTGGAGTATTATCCATGCATACAGAAGAATGGAGAACTGACCCCTGCTATAGCATGCACGACTTTCGAAACATCACGCCAAGTGAAGGAAAGCAGACACGAAAGACGACACATGATTTCTTTTATACAAAACACTGGCAAATCTTGAAAGACAGTAGATTAACAAGACTGAGGATAGGAACATGGAACCTACAGTTGGATAGTCTTTTTGGAATTGATGAAAATGTTCTAAATGTGTATTATGCCGATGGCTACACAACTGCATGAAAAAGCCCTTGAATGTTATGCTTTGATGAGTTCATTTTATCGTATGTAAATCATACATCAGTAAAGCTCTTACAAATCCCACTTTGGCTAATGGAGATAGTTGGTAAGGAATCAAAGAGGCAGGAGGTTATCCTGGATTGCTACTTTATCGATGGAACTACGTTATGGAAATGTGAAAGCATTACTCATCTTGAGAACTTTCCTCTCTCTGTTGGGGAAGGTTCGCCGAGCGCTGCGTCTCTTCCAGCCCGAGATGAATTTTAGATCACTCCCGTTTTGTGCCCTGACAGTGAGCCTGAAGGCACGGAGAGGTGGGTCTTAGGAGAGGGTTCTGGCATTTCAGTCCCCGGACGCCTGGCTTGCAGAACGGCCTTTGGGCTTACGCCAGGACACAGGACCCAGAGCGCAAGAGAAAAGAGATTCCGAACGAGAATATTCAGAAAGGGGCAAGATTACAAGAACAGGCTCCTGGGAAGGGTGAAGTGCAGGTGTGGGGTCTTTGTTAAAGAACGCCTTCTCCATGTTGAGCACATGTGTTCTGGATGCTGCGTTAGAACAAGAGAAAGACAAACACGAACACATTTGGTTGGAAGGAATCTGCTGAATCAGGGAGCACATTCGCACTCCTCTGGCTTTTGACTGCACCTTAATTTTTTTTTTTCTTTTTAAATCAAAGAAGTGACCTGTTTCTATAGAAGCTTATAAAATCTTCTTCCATGAATGAATGGATTTTTTTTTTTTTTTGAAACGAGAGGACTTGTTTTGTAAGACAGTTTTGCGTATTCACATAGTGCACTTTAAGAAAGGCATCCCTTTTGGGCTCCTGTACACAATTTCATCACAAATTCAAGTCCATGAGTTAGCTTTGAGATAGGTTCTATACTGATAAACCCTGAGAAAAACAACCCAAAGACGGTCAAGCTCATTTGGTTTTTTTTTAAGTTTTTTTCTTTTAGGTATTTCAATGCAGTAGGATTGTTGGATATAAATAGATTTTGATATCAAGCCAGTGACTATAAGAGCTTGACGTAGCAATGCCATGATACTTTCTAAGGGATTGGAAGTGAATGTGTTGTAAGAACAGGTGGGTTCCGACAAGACTCAACTCTACTTTTAGGTAGATGAGGTGGTAGCCTGGAGTTTCAAGGGGTCCCAGACATCTCTTTGTAGCTGTCTTCAATGACCTTATATTGGTCACTTGAAATTATCTACAGTGGGAATAGTTAAGCCTCAAAAATCAACAAAGAGGATTTCCTAGCCACCCACCCAGGTGTGCTTGCTGAGAAGTGTTGAACCGCATAAAATGGACCATAGATAAACCATAACTGACCTACAAAAACAGCATCTTCTTAATTTTGGTTTTGAAGCATGAAGAGTTCCTTTGAGTTATGTAGGACTTCAGGAAGAATGTCATTCAGGCACTTTTGAAGTTACTGGGTCTGGGATACGCATTCCCCCAGGGCCATGTCTGTCTATAAAAGAAGCCAATTGAGCTAATTAACCAAACAATTCGAGCAATATGAAATGTTTTAGCGTGTCGTATCTGGAAAATGGGAAAAACCAAAATGGTGCACTGCATACAGAATTCATAAGAGAGTGACTTTTGGTGTCATTGAGGGATGCCCCCATCTCCCCATATTTTGTCTCCATGGAGATTCTTAGGTAACTTACGTGTTCCAGGTCATCAAGGTAGGTGACTTTATTTATTTACCTTAAATTCAATGAGCAATGACACCAAAGTAACATTTGATAAGTTTTTCAAACACAGGGAACAGGATGTATAATGTTTTCTCTTTTCTTAAGAAAACCTTATTGAAAATGGTAGTTGTGGTGTTGTTTTCTTTTTATACTAAACAGGATCAAGTACTGGGTAGTAGCTCTGTAGCCACTGGTGAGAGGTGACTGTCATGATTTAAATTAACTAACAAATTGACATTTCTGATTTGTATTTGAAATGCTCTGTTTTAAGTTCTTCTGCATGTGAATGTGAATTTTAAGTATTTTTATTGAAAGTCCTTCCGTGTTTATTGTGTAAATGTGTTTTCTCTTACATTATGGAATGTCCTAACAAAAGTGTATTGGAGACATTTCATGAATTAATGGAGATTATCACATGTTAAAATTAGAGGAACATTAAATACTTCATATTCATTTCTTTTAAGAATGTGGGAAATCCTTTTTAATAATTTAATTTTCTTTTTTTCAAACTCACATTAGCTCTTTTTTTTTTTTTGCAGTACTATCATTTTAACCCCCAAACTGCATTTTCACAGGATAGAGAATATTTTTTCAAGTAACATTTTGAATTTGTTCTTCTTGACATCTTTATGTTTTTATGCATTTTGCATTGCCCTATTTCATTTTTTTGAAATCCAAATGTAACAACTCTCAACTTTTTGTGTGACACTTTTTTTTTTTCTTTTACTGGGTAGTATCTCTCTCTTCTGATTTTTTTGCAAACCTGTTGTTTTTGAATTCTCTTTTTTCCCTTTATTTTCCTTCTCAATATGACCCCAGGAGCCAACACAAAGAAAAACGCAGATGATATAACCAGTAATGACCGTGGTGAAGATGAAGGTATTTTTTGTTTTTTCAAAGCTCGACCCTGATGCATGGTTTTATATCTCTCTTTCTGTATTTTTTTTTTAATTTCAATCTCTTTTTCCTCCCCTTCTCTGAAATGAGTACACTTCCGTGTGCTTCTTTATTTTCTTCTTGTTTGGAAACCACTGTCCCTTTTAGTCCCAAGGACCCTGTACATGAATGCTAACTATCTGAGAAGTATAAACATTTCTAAATATGAAGTGGGTAAAAAAAAAATGTTATTTATGAGGAAGCCCATCTTTTTCTTTTTCTTTTTCCTTTTTTTTTTTTTTCTCTTTCTTTTTTTGGCTTGGTCATAAGAAGAGAAAATGAAATTTTAGAACATGCATGTATATGTTCTTTTCTTCCTTCCAAAGGTTATTTTGTAAGTTATGTTGTATTTTGGAACTTTGGTCTTCTTGATTCCTTCTCAAGTTGCCAAACTCTGAGACACCTTCGTACAACTTTTTAGGTGTCTGGCATTTTCGCTTTTGTTTGTTTCTTTTTCTTTTTTTTAAGCATACGGATTTAAAAATAGGTTTCAAAGAATCTTCTCTGGCTCACAGTGAAATACATGAAAAAGTGTTTTAATGAGATGTTGTTTCTCAGGGAGCTGCTGTTTAGCGGCATTTAAAGGGGGAAAAAAACACCAGGGATAGTGTAGATCTCAAAACAAAACCAAAAAGGTCAGACACCCTAGATCTATGCCTTTTCCTTTTCTCACCCTGGCTAGTTTGAGAACGTTTTTCACCTCCACCCCTCAAATGTTTGGTTGCTATGGAAGGTTGCTTCTTGAAGGATCCGACGTTACTTGATAAATTAGCCACCAGAAGTAAATTCATGTTTTTGAAAAGATGGAAGACCGTGGCCTCTGAGCGAGAAGGAACACAAGGTATCCCGATGCCTTCAGCAGAACCCATAGTTTCAAAGAAACGAGACGTCCCAAGTATGTAGCTGTGCAGGCTGCATAGGGGGGTGAGAAGCATCATTCTCCCATCCCAGGAGCAAAATGCACGGACCTCCATTCATCTACCACAGGTGATGAAGGCCCTTGAAGAACTTTTGGGTTTGGGGCTGACAGGCAATGTGAGGCACAGAAGTGGCTGGTGAGTTCTTGCCGCCAGGCAGCGAGAAATCCCCGACAGCCTCCCGTCTCTAGTCTGTAGCTTGTGTTGCTGGCTTTCACTTCTTTTCTGATCAACTGTGCTTCGAGAAGTTTGGCCGATGTTGCTTTCATGCCTGCTTCTCTTCACATTGTTATTATTTTTATTGTTATTCCCCTGTGTTCATAGGGCTGTCCCCACCTCTGATGTCTGTCTGCCAGATCTTTTCTGATGGCCTTAGAAAGCGTATCCTGTACCTGAGTCGCCAGCTGACCTCGCCTCTGCAGAGGGCCCCAAATGCCTGCAGTTTTACCAGCATTCAAAAACGTATTAAAACAAACATTTTTTTAATTTTAAAAAAATTCTATCAGACCATGTAAAAAGAAGAAGAAATGTATTAAAACAAAACCTGGGGGCGCCTGGGTGGCACAGCGGTTAAGCGTCTGCCTTCGGCTCAGGGCGTGATCCCGGCGTTATGGGATCGAGCCCCACATCAGGCTCTTCTGCTATGAGCCTGCTTCTTCCTCTCCCACTCCCCCTGCTTGTGTTCCCTCTTTCGCTGGCTGTCTCTCTCTGTCAAATAAATAAAATCTTTAAAAAAAAAAAAAAAAAAAAAAAAACCTGAAACCTTTCCTTTGTTCTGTTGTACCAGCCAGGAAGATAATTTGCCTCTTGTTCTGTATCTCTTATTAGTGCATTTCCATTTGATTCTTAGGATCTGTTTTCCCAGTGCTCGCAATGCAACTTCCTTTTTAAATTTTTTTCTTTTTTATTTTTTTTTTAAGATTTTATTTATTTGACAGAGAGACAGCCAGCGAGAGAGGGAACACAAGCAGGGGGAGTGGGAGAGGAAGAAGTAGGCTCCCAGCAGAGGAGCCTGACGGGGGGCTCGATCCCAGAACGTCGGGATCATGCCCTGAGCCGAAGGCAGACAGTTAACGACTGCGCTACCCAGGCGCCCCTCGCAATGCAACTTTCTTACCATAAAATGTCCCCTAATTTTCATTGAATAGCAAGAACTTGTGATTTCTTTTTTCTCTTTCTTTCTTTCTTTCTTTCTTTCTTTCTTTCTTTCTTTCTTTTACTTTGTATTAATAGGACATCTTGTTATTACTTTCTCAAGTTCATGAGAACTTTGTTCAATGTGTTTGGAAAGCTTAGAGATACTAGCCTAGCATTTTCTCCAAGGAAACCCCTTCCAACAGTCCTCAAAAATCTCTATTTCTTCCTTTTCTTCTGCGGAGTAGCCAACACCTGTACTGGGAAAATAAATGAGGACAAATCCACTCGGTCAGGATCCAGAGAGAGAGAGAGAGAGGAGTAGATCATGCAAAATGCCACACCCTTCCAGACAACCGTGTCTTTCAAATTTCCCCATAGCGTATGATGCATAGATGATGGATAAAGGATTTTTGCCGTATATTTGAATTTTATTTGAGAAAATAAGATCTGTTCTGCTATCTACTCAGAATCTGCAGAGCCATGGGGCTGTGATACTCTTTTCTGTACTTGACTGTGACCAGTGGGTTTCTCGAGCCTTCTGCATGCCTTAGTGATGAGGCAGCCAATGAACGTGTTTTGACATCGTGATCATAATTCATTTTATTTGCAGCCACCATCTACATGATAGTGGTTCATTCCCTTAAGATTCCTTCCTGATATTTCAAAAGTGTCTTGGTAAACTAGGAGAAAAAAAAATCTGATTGATAAAAAGGTGAAAATAAATGTACATTTGGGTTTCTTTTGATAACATACAGATATTTACACACACGTGTGTGTATTATCTATAGATACATGGAGATTCAGAAGTAATTATCATTGAGATCAGTCTTCTTAAACATTCAATATAAGCGTAAGGACTGATTAAACAGGTGATGTAACCAATAACTTTTTTAGAAAGCAGTTTCCACAAATGGACACATGGTCTCCTAATTCCTGTGCTCACAGACCATTGCAGAACATTGTTCGTACATCACTGCTCAGTAAAGCAACAAAGGAATGATGAAGGGTACCCATTGGTTGCACGTCATAATGGGAGTTTCTAGTCCCTGTGAAAATATGTAGCATTTCACAAATTCCACCTTGAGCCCAGAGTCTCGTGTCATTTTTATTATGTGGCTTCATGTGTTTTGTTAGTTAAGTGTCTTCAGCTGTGACTGCAGTCATGAACGGGAACAAGGGCATTGGCTTGGGCATCTTGTGCTTTCTTTCTGACAGTTCTCGTTTCTGTTCAGTTGATAATTTTTCACCCTTTCTTTGTCTCTGTCATCATCTGTCCCGTATTGAGCGTTTACAGTCTCACCGCTAGTCTCGTGTGTTCATCGTGAGGTTGAAAATGAATCTGTAAGCTCACCTTTGAATAGAGAGGGCAGTAATAGTAAAGATCAATGACCGTTTTGAAGTTGATTTCACACTTACTTAGAGGTTGAAAACATCATGCCATGTGCTTTTTCAATAGCTCAGCTTTTAAGACTTGAGCCCTGTTTAGGAAATAAGTATTTCATCTAAATTCTCTCTATTTTCGTGTTTTAGATACATACAGCAATGTACATATGCATTCATACGACCCCAAATGTCTGTATGCTTCTCCAAATACCATTTCTAGGACTAGAAAATATAATCCCATTGACCATTTTGCTTAAGGCAGTCTGATCAAGGTGTATGTAATGCAAAAAGAGACAGCTGTTGATTCCGGTCAAAGCAGGGAAAAGTAGTCCTTGTCCCTTGCCCTTAGCCTCCATTAATCAGTGTGATTTTTTATTGTGTCTCCTTACTTGACTTTTTTTTCCAGACATCCATGATCAGAACAGTAAGAAGCCGGTAATGGTCTATATCCACGGCGGGTCTTATATGGAGGGCACTGGCAATATGATAGACGGGAGCGTTCTGGCAAGTTACGGCAATGTCATCGTGATAACCATTAACTACCGGCTGGGAATTCTGGGTAAGTGATTGCGTCGTGTCAGCGTTGCACCACACGCAGTGACAAACGGGCACTGCTTTTCGTCGTGTGGGGACTGACTGATTTGAGCTGCGCTACTCCGATGCATAGAAAGTTCTGCTTCTCTGGGCTCCCTGGACGGTACAAGAGATGTTTGTTTACGTACACCCTCTGTTTGCAGTGGTTAATTCTTGAATTGTATTCCAGGGAACCCCCATCCTTCCTCAAACAAAGGCAGACTCCAAGGTCGCCAGAGTAAAAGGAAACTTTATTTAAAGCCCTCTTCTTTCTTTGGGCCGCGACAATACTCTGTGAGGCCACACAGCTCTGTAGAGCGAACACATTTGCTGATGGGTGATGCTTTGGTAACAGGTGACGATAGCCAGAGACATGGGCTTTCTTCTGTGGTTAAATGGGTGTGTTACTTAGCTTCTTCTGTGTTGGAAAATGTTTCACCTAATTCCTGCACTGATTATCTCTATGTGTTGGACCCCTGCTGTGGGGTCACAATGACCATTGTATTTACACACAATGGAGCTTGGCTCTTGGTTGAATTTTTGCAACGGTTTATGATTTCTCATAAAAGGATGCTGGCTAAGCCCATGGAAGTCCACCAGGGTGGCTCTCCACGGTTTTGATGT
The DNA here is from genome assembly GCF_023065955.2 of Ursus arctos. Taxonomy (NCBI): domain Eukaryota; kingdom Metazoa; phylum Chordata; class Mammalia; order Carnivora; family Ursidae; genus Ursus; species Ursus arctos. The sequence goes on along the minus strand of NC_079873.1, from coordinate 3,613,854 downwards.
TCCTCCGTTTTTCCCCAGCGGGGAGCTTAGAGAAAAAAAAATATTTTTGGCAGGGGGCAATATTTTCAGATTTACCTTCTTTTGCCGTTTTGTCTGCTTATTGTATGCTTTATGATGGATATTCCTAGGTGTAGGTAAAAACGTTCGTTTTCAACACAACAATGCATTAAGATGGTACTGAAAATTGAGTCTTTCCCAGTGTGATTCTGCAGAGGGCAACGTGTATGTTGCAGTGTCGTTACAGTAAAATAAAAAGTAAAGTGTATAATGGAGCTCTGTGAAACAAAACATACAGCTGAGAACGTTCTCTCCAAATACGCAAACATTAGCAAGAATATTTTATTTTCGCCTTGATGTTTTAATTTTATTTTGAACATTTTTTTTTTCATTAACATGTGAAACATTCACCTGTGAGAGACCCCTGGCACAGGGTGACTGGTAGAAATGCATTTCTAATTTAGAAATGCAAATCGCCCACAGATGTTTTGCAAAGTTTTGCCTTTTGGAGCATCGATAAAGCCCTAGAAATTCCCTGTTGAGTGTTTTGTTTTTGTTTTTGTTTTGTTTTACTTTAAAGGAAATGCAAAGCATTAGCATCAAGAGCCCACTCACTTTGTGATTTTGTTTCTTTTTCTTTTTTTCATAGGTCTTATGAGGCAGGTCTTTGTAGAATCATTTTAGTTAATTTCACATAGCCCTGTTTGCGCGCATGTCTCTCCATTTTTCAGCGGCTCTGGCTAGTCCCTTTGGCCACTAGTGCTTGAAACAGGAAATCGTGTTTCTTGATCTTTTACAAAAGGTCCATTCTAACAAAGAGGTGGAGAGAGGAAACAACGTGTCGGAGCACTGCACGGAGCCTTTTCAAAGAGGGCAGTGTGTGGGGCCGTGTGTGGCATCATCCCACAGACGAGGAGCTCTGGGCTCTGTTTTCTGAATGAAGCAATGGACATTGGGCAAGTTCTTGCTTTTGTGGGGTAACAAAATGTTCTCTTGCGTGCTTGATCTGTTGATGTTCCTTAAAAGGTTAGATTTCAAAGGAAATTGATTTTCCCCCTATCAGGCCGAGCTTTCTTTTTTTTTTTTTTGAAGATTTTATTTTATTTATTCGACAGAGATAGAGACAGCCAGTGAGAGAGGGAACACAAGCAGGGGGAGTGGGAGAGGAAGAAGCAGGCTCATAGCGGAAGAGCCTGATGTGGGGCTCGATCCCATAACACCGGGATCACGCCCTGAGCCGAAGGCAGACGCTTAACCGCTGTGCCACCCAGGCACCCCAGGCCGAGCTTTCTTATGCACCTTTACATGGAGAGCTCTTACCAATTTGGCCAGTTTGTGAAATGATGTGCAGATCTGGAAAATGCTGTGGAGTTGTTGCACACACAAACACATACACACAATATATATGCACATATATGCACACATATATAAATCCATGCATGTATATAAATCTATGCACATATATACATATAGATCATTTAAGAAAATGCTGTAGGCATTGGGCATATCAATCACATATATAATTTAAGAAAAGAAGTTTGCTTTTGAAATTTTTCTCATTGAAAAATTTTAAGTCTACCTTTTGCAACCGGAGAGTTAAAAAAGAAATCATGGTACATAACAGAGCTGTGATGGGTGACCAAGAAATCAAAGAATCAATTTAGCATTTCTATGCCAGTCTATTTACATTCCGCGAATGAAGTACTGTAGAGGCGCTAAGAACACCACAGACCCCCTTTTATTTGCCGGGGTGAAATGTGCCAACTTTGCTGATTACACACGGTGGTGGAGATTTTCAAATGTGACTTCGTTTATCTCCATCACAGATCTCGTATGTGCTCACATCCTCTTGAAAGCCGTCCCCGGCTCGCGGTTTAGCTTCCAGGAAGTCGCTATTTCGAGTCTGGAGAAATATTTTTAGACCACGGGGATCCAGATATTTAAAAAGATGATCAAATAAAATGGCTCAAACCGCGTGGCGACGAACATTCTAATTAGTGCTTTTGATACGAGTAGATATGTTTTGAGCACAACGTGGAAATATTGAGTTTCTTCTTCAAAACGTCATTAGTGCATAAATGCTCTTTTCCTGTCTAAGAAATGGAAAAATATTGCTGGATATCATTATTTTTATGGAGCGATAAACGCTGTTTTCCCACTCAAGAGAGAGGGTTAACAAGAAGCATTATGGTACAAGGAGGAGGCTGGTACATGGAGTGAACATAGATCTCAGAACGAGGCAGAAGTGAACGGGCATCTTCCCCCAACCCCGTGTCTGAGCTGTGATGTTCAGAATGACAACGAATTTCACCAGAGTCTCTGTAGAAGGCTGTAGCATTCTCCCCCTTGCAAGGTGATTGTGTGACGTTTCACAGCCCAGAACCGGCGTCCAGGACCCCCCATCACTTTGTAATTTCCATGCTTACTAACATCGCTGGACAACATATTAATATCATTGTTGAGCCAGTCGCAGCTGGCCAAGTATGTAATGGCTGATCTCTATCAAACACCGTCCTCTAAGCAGAGCCTTAATTCAAAAAGATAATTATATAAGACCCTTGTCCTAGAAATGAGAGAATCTTCACGTTTGCTTTTTGAAATAGGAATGTTTTCTTTAATCAGAACTGGGTGACACAGTCTTGCTGGCCATCAACCCTATAGTTTACTGGCTGGTCTGTGATGGTTGAGAGTTGTTCATATGCTGTTGACAAACGGGGATCGTCCCAGGCAAACTGGGCTGTGTCATCCTAGCTATAAGGTAATTAATTAAGCCTGCATTAAGTCTAGTGATCAAACTGGTGTTCCATTTATTTTCAGAGAAGGTGCTCTTTTATAAACATATTTCCTCTTTGTTCTGCTCTACACCTTGGTCATTAGGAAGGCATCGATGTCCAACACCTGACTTCCATCAAACCTACCTCTTATTTATTTATTGGTTTGTGACAAGTGTCCAAAGGCCTTTGACATAAAACAGAAATCCCCTCTCTCATGTTTTCTGATAGAAATACCTGGAATTTATTTATGGGTGGCTCGTGCTTCTCCTTTCCCTCATTGATTGTCTCCCATTTGCCTTTACATCTTGACTTGGTTACTTCCGCCTCCATTCAAATGTTCATTTTCGTTCACCTCCCATGGACTTACTGCCTTTTTGGTTACCCTGCCATGGGACGCCTCCTGCATGCTTTAAAGTATTTTTGCTTTGGAAAGGTCTGGCCTCTGTGCATTGGCAGCAGACTCATGGAGAGCCCGCAGTGTGGCCAGCCCTGGATTGCAATAGCTGTTCACTTAATCCTGGCAAACCTCCTTGCAGGGGTTCGCTTACTTTATTTACAAAGAAACAAAGGCTGAGAGGTGATAGGAATGCCTCCCAGTGGGTTATTATTTGCTCATTCATTATTAGGGTGCTCAGGGCGATGGTGGTATCCACCCCCGCAACACCATTGTCTCACGCCTGTTGTCCGTTCTTTGCCTGTCTGCTGCGCGTGGCCCATCGTGGAGTCAACACCACTGAGCCAGATGGTGACTTCAACACATTTCTCACCTGACGGGTATCTTGTGGTCTTAAGAAACGTTGCCCGTGGATTTATATAACTGACTTTTCCCAGGATTCCAAAGCAGTACCAGAAACACCTGATTGTTTTTCAGGTGTTGTAGCTATTCTGGCATTTTTGTCTCGGGGAAGGTTGTGTCGGAGGGATCCCGAAGTTGTCTTTAAGGTCAGTGATTGCATCCTTTCGCTTTGGTGCGGTGATATCATGACTTTGACTAGAGCACAGAGACGGTTTGAAGTAAAGGGAGTCTACTTGCAGCGGAGGAGAGAGCAGGGGGATTACAAGTCATGTGACAAGAGCCGTACACGTGCTGCAATGGCGTGTTCACCCTCGCGGGTCTGGTCCCCTTTGTGGGGTCTTGGTCTCCATCTGAAGTGGAGGGTGGCTGGGTGGCATTTGGAAGCAGCTCTCTGACGTCAACCAGAGGAGTCTCACTCTTACGCGTTTGCTCTGTTGGTGTTGCACGTCAGATTCTATACAGGAGTCTGCCAATCATTGGAGCACACGACTGACGGGTTCCTGTAACGTAAAGAGCTGTGATCTCAGTTGCATATGGTGTGTGTTGTGCACACGCGTTTTTCCTCCGCGACGGTTTGGTGGGTCCCCATCACTTGCTCCATGCACCTCTGTTGGACACCGTCAAGGTGCTCTGCAGAGCAGATGTCCATCCCTCTTTCTTTGGGAGTTAAAGATGTCCGCTATTTGCTAAGTGCTGTGTTTTATTGTTTTCTTAGACCCTTTGTTGTCTTTTCACTGTTTTTATGTATCATTAAGGATTTTGTTTTGAATTACAAATGGAACCCATTTTATTAATCAAATCAAGAGTTCGTAAGTGAACACATATAAAGGGAAAAAATAATAATTTCTTCCTTCAAGGATCTGCACGTCTTGACGCTACCCACCTAACTCCCATTATGGTTCCTCTCCTTACAGGTTTGCCCTGATTTGATTTCCTACTGGAAGAGTTGCATTTATTTAATTTATTTAAAAGATTTCTATTTATTTATTTATTTTGACAGAGACAGAGAGAGCATGAGCAGAGGGGAGGGGCAGAGGGAGAGGGACAAGCGGACTCCTTGCTAAGCAGGGAGCCAGACACGGGGCTCCATCCCAGGGCTCTGAGATCATAACCTGAGCCAAAGGCAGACACTTCACCAACTTAGCTCTTCAGGTGCCCCTAGAGTTGCATATAAAATGCAGTTGAACGTTCAATGGGTAGAGCGGAAAGGTGAAGTATTGCATTTAGGGAAAAACAAGCAATAGTAGAGAAGTCAAGGAATATGGGAGAAATGGCAGGAAATGGGATCCAGAGGCAAGAGGAATAGTGCGGGAGCACGCAAAACCAGGATATTGAAAGTCGGCGGTGGAAAGGATGGGAACCCTTGGCGTAATGTCCTCTGTGGTGGGTGGCAGAGGTGATCAGCCCTCCTGGAAACAGGCTCTGGGTCCCCTGCTGTGCTGGGCTGGGAGTTGGCAGAGGGGAAGACTCTCCAGAAACAGTCATAACACGCATGCATTGTGCAAGGGAGCACTGTCTTGCAAAAAAGGAAAAAACAAGAAATGTGTCTGCCCAAAATATGTTGTCTTTCATCGTCTTCTTCATCAGTAGGTTTCTGTGCATTTAAGAGTCACTTGGAAACACCGTAATCTGGTCTTTGTTGTTCCTGGTATGGAACGTGAACTCTGGGAGTGGACAAGTTCATGGTCCAGGTCTGTCCTTGGTGGCCATGGGCTTGGACTTTCCTCATCTGCCTCCTGGTGGCTGAAAACACCCACTGCATTGATTTGATTTATTCAGCAAGTAAGATGCATCGTTCAGGATTCAAGTTCTGTCTTGGGACTTCAGAGGAGCCTGGGAACAAACACGGAAACCAATGCAGTGGGGTAAAGACTCTGTAATGGGGAGGGGGGCCTTCATGGAAACATGGACATACACAACGAAGCAAAGAGGCTCCCTCCTGTTCGGAGGCAACGGGGGTCCATGTCTACAGCCAGTAGAGACCCCCAGGGATACAAAGCGGTGTTTTTGGGTGAAGAAAGTCATGGTGCGGAGAAGTTAGAACCCAAGACTTTTTTCTTTTAATCTCAAGTGCACGGAACCATTGACCAGCCTGTGCCATGCTGTGGAGAATCTCTTGATCCCTTATGAATGATTAGAGTTTCCTAAAGGAAGGTGGCATTTTATTTTTATGGACATCGCTGTTTTGGGAAATCACAATGTTGGGACACACTTGATAGAAGGATCTATTAATACATAATTTCCAGTTAACTAATTACAGAGCACCACGTAAGCTCGAGTTACCATTCACACAGGATACACCTTCAAAACTGTCCTTTGCTGGGAATGCTTGCATTCAGAACAGAGTCTCTCCAGATTATTAATTCGAAAAGAAGCCATGTTCTTTCTTTTGCATGTTTTTTTCTCTTCTCTTCTCACCCAGTGTATGAACAGCTGATTGTCTTGAGTTGTTTGAGGTCAGGTGGTTGCAAGGTGCAAATTCGAACTGACTGTCTTAGAAAGAAAAAATGTAACTCGGAAGTGACAGCTACTTTGCACATTTAGAAATATAAATGTATTTCTCAAATAAAATTGCCTTGTAACATATTGATCAGGTATATTGTATCTAATGCTTAAAGTACTGTCTCCTTTATTTAAAAAAATAACAGCTTTTTTGACTAAAGTGTGCAATTTCCAGTATAAAAAAAATCAGAAATATTTTAGAACATTCCATGTAACCATACTTCAGTGTGGCATGCATTGGATGCAGATGAGCTCAAGTCTATGCAGGTAAATCAATTGCAAGTCTCTGGAGATTCTGTTAATGATTCGAGATTGTATGCACTGACTTTCATTGCATTCAGCACCATGGCTTTCATTATAGGTTCAGACGTTACAGAGGGAAGGCTGTGTCCTGTGAAATGGGTATAGCCGTAAACAGGTGGGTAGCAGAAACACATTATAAAGACACACGTTTTAGTATAGACATACGTCTGACCGGAGAAACACCATCAATTCTACTCAGTATAACTAAGATTTATAGCCAAATTGAGAGAACAGTTTTGGAATAAGGAAATGTTGCAGTTTGGACTGAGGAATGATTCCTATCATTCAAAGTGACCCCCTGCCCCTTTACTAAAATATCCTGATAATGGTGTAGACGACCCCATTGCTCTTTATTCTTAGAGAACTGCCATAGTTTTCTGGACCTCTGAATACCTTTTCCCTTCATTGCTCTCTCTGTGTCCTCCTTAAGCATCACTTTAAACCATTTCAAAATAACACTCGTGCTTTTGTACGGCACTTCTTCATGAAAAGCATGCGCAGATGTCCCATCTTTCCAGATAAGCATTCGGAGCGAATGGCCACCTACCTCATCACTCCTACTTCTCATTTTTCCGTGCTCTTGATTTTTTACATTCTACTGTGTCTGTTTCATCCCCGTATCTTGCCGTTAACCCATTTCCTCCTTTTAAATCATGTTTCATCAAAACTGTTCTCTGGAGGACCACTCAGGGTCATAAGTATTTCCTATGGCCCTCCAAATACTCCTCATGGCTTTTCACACTCCCTCATCTCTCTTAATCTTCTTGTAAATAACCCACTGGGCTTGTCTGCACTCGAATCTTCTCATCTGTGTCCTTTCTTTAAAACACTGTGCCCCACGTGCACCTTTAAAGTATATAATTCAGTGGCCTTTTGTATATTTGCAGGGTGGCACCACCACAGACCCTACCTAAGTTTTGAACATCATCGTCCCTCCAAAAACAAACCCAGCACCTACTCCTCCCAACTCCCAAAGACTTAGACCATCCCTAATATCCCACCTCGACACCTTTGCCTTTCCTGGACATTTTCATATAAACAGAATCACACACTGTGTGGTCTCCGCGTCTGACTCCGTTCACTGAGTCAGACGCGGTTTTCAACATTCATCCGTGCGCCTGTAAGGACTTTGTTATGTTTCGATGGCCAAAGAATAATCCATTGTATGGATAGGAGGCACTTGGTGTATCCATCCATCTTTGATGGGTATTTTGATTGTCTCACTTTTTTGGGTATTACGCATCATGGTGCCTTGGATGTTCACGTGCAAGTTTTTGCGTGACTGTAGGTCTGTGTCTCTCTTATGTATATGCCGAGGGGTACAGTGTTTTCCCCCACTTTCCTGACGGTACCTTTGAAGCACAAGTGTATTGTAATTCTGAGGCACTTTCATTTATGTGTTTTTTCTTTCGTTGGCTTTTGCTCTTTGTCTTGTGTATAAAGAGTCTGCCTGAGCCGAGGTGACGCCAATTTACTTTTGTATTTTTTTCTAAGAGTTGTGTAGTTTTAGGTCTTATTTTCGACCTGCTCCATTTTGACTCAATGTTTTAAACTATCATCATGTGCTTTTTGTCCTGTTTTCTATCGACACAATACATCACAGGAGGCAGTGTTTGAATATTAAACGAAATGTGCCTCCTGGAATAAACCCCACTTGGTCCCAGTGAATAATCCTTTGTATATGTTGCTGGATTTGGTTTGCTAGTATTTTTTTTTTCTAGAGGACTTTTCCATCTCTATTCATAAAAAAGATGAATCTCTAGATGTGTTTTCTGATGATGCATTTGCCAGCTTCTGGTATCAGGGGACTAGTCTCCTCACAGAATGAGTGGGAAGTGTCCCCTTCGCTTCCATGGTTCTCAAGCGAGTGTGAAGGGTTGGTGTTAATGCTCCTTTAAACAATGGGTAGGATTCACCAGTGAAGCCATCTGGGCCTGGGATTTTCTTGGAGGCACATTTTCTTGTCGTTACTGATTCACTTTCTCGGCTCGTTCTGTTCAGATTTTGTCAACCGTCCTTGGAGCTCATTTGTTGTCAGATATCCACGTGGAAGGTGACGGCACTCCTGGGCATATCTCTCTCATGACATTGTCCCTACACATTTCATTTCCATCATCCTACCCATCCACACCATAGTTCCACCGGAAATTGCAAAACTAGAACTTTCAACGGAAAAGGTTCCATATTGCTCCTAACACTGACCACAAAGAGGGGAACTTTCACTCACCTTTGTGACTCTCTCGTTCTACTCGTGGATCTGAAAACTTAGGTCATTGGCTTCACATGGCCACAGCTCTGCAAAATGACTTTCATCGCCCAAACAGCCTGGCCACCTTCCATCCCAGCATCTCGCAAGCCTGGTGCTGTCACACCAGCCTACCCACAGCATAGCCCCTCTGGCGTCCTCCGCTGTCAGCCTTGTCTAATCATTGAACTCACCTGATGTATGGATGCAAGAGTGGCTGAAGTGTACCTAGGATAGACCACTCTGCAAATGTCTACAGATATGGACTCGTTTCAACCAATGTTAGCAGGACGGGGGATTTGATCCGATATCGCAGGCTTGGAAATCTAAATTTGTGAGCTAGGCAGAAGTTGATACATCTATCAGGGGAAGACCAGCACTGATGAAGCCGCAATGAGGATTTATTCAGTGACCATGAGGCGTAAAACTGTAACTATCAAAAAGAGTTGATAGGGCATCCTTCAGCTGGCAAGCAAACTTCACAAGGTGTTATAGTGATGGCCCTGAATTTAAACTTTAAAAAAATGAAAGAGGGTGAAAGAGAGCTATATGTCTATAACTTAAGTGATAACATACTTTTTCCTGTTCTTACAAAGATAGCTTTGCCAGGAAAAATACAATAGTGTGTTTCATTCATTCATTCTTTCACTCAAGAAATATATATTGAAGTCCTGCTGTTTTCCACCTGGTGCCTTCCATTGGGAATAGGGTCGTGAACAAAAAAGACAACAAAAGTCCCTGAGCATATGACATTTTTATTACCGTGAGGGAAAAATAAAGACCAGACACATCTCATCAAAGGCACAGTCTTATACAATATGGCGAGTGCTATGGATACATATTTAGCATGGAAGGCTGCTAGATTGGCTTCCGTTTCATCATTTTCATCCCTCTGCTCAACTTTGTTATATTTTGTTTCCATTTGTTCATAGAGTAGGCTTATTTCCCTTCATCTCACATCCTGGGGAAGGACGTGGCCTCTTATGCTGGTATATTAGTGATGTCATGTTTCTAAACTATTGGTTCGGTACTATTGACATTTTGGACTGATGTTCTTTTGGTGTGGGGCGTGTGTGTTGTGCCCTGTGGGATGTGAGCAGCGTACCTGGCCTCTACCGGTCCCTGCTCGGTGTCCCCTCGTGAGAAGGAGCTGAGATGCAGGCATCCACAAGGCTGAGAACCACCTGTTCTCGAGTAGTTCCCCTCTCTGAGAACAGAGGGTCACACTGGCGTGATGCTCCCTGTCCCTCAATGAATTTTGAACCGTGAAATTCACACTCTGGTGTATATGGCTTTGTTTCTTCCCAGGCGTCATGTCGACTTCCTGTGAGCGAGGTCTAAGCTCCGTGAGGGCTGGGGTCATAGTTCATATTGCCTTTTGTCTTCAGAGTGTCTACCGGATCATAAACACCTTCTGGACGATTAGCTGTTGTAGCGTGTTCGACTCCAAATTGCAAAGTGGAAGCTAATTAACAAACGACAGAATCTATTTTCTTGAACAATTTTTTTTTTTTTATTGCAGTATGGGTGAACTCCTGGTTGTCAAAGTCTGTGAATGCCTAATTTTATGTAAACCGTATTTATTTCCACTTCTTACATTCGGCAGCTGTTCCTTTTTCACAGATACTGAAAGTTTCCATTTTCCTCGAAACATCTACTTATGCTGGTGTCGTGAGTTCATGATTTATCTTCATAACGTGTGGCTTAGCTTGAAGAGAGACAATTTATACGTGTGGCAAGCACGTGATCTTGAATTGAAACCTAAGGTTTGCAAAAAACATCTTAAAATCTGCAAATCTTTATATTTTTATCAGGTTTTGATAGTTATAAAAACAAACCAAAACAATAGAGCTCTTATTATAGAGATTTTCTTTCTTTGGCTCTTTCCAGGGGTATTTTAAACGATGATGGTAAGCAAGACAATGATTGTGATTTTTCCAAAGGCAGTCTTCATTTTTTGCAAATGGCTGGCAAGTCTCTTAGATGATCCTAAAATCTCATGGGACTCCTGGGTGGTTTAGTTGGTGAAGCGTCTGCCTTCGGCTCAGACCATGATCCCAGAGTCCTGGGATCGAGTCCCACATTGGGACTTCTCCCTCTGCCTGCTGCTCCCCCTGCTTGTACATGCTCTCTCTCTGACAAATAAATACATCTTTAAAAAAAAAAATCTTGATATATTAGTTTTCTAGGGCATCCATAACAAATTACCACAACAGAAGTCTATTCTCCCCCAGTCCTGGAGACTAGAAATCTGAGATTCACATGGGGCAGGGCTGCTGAAATCCAGGCGGGGCAGGGATGTGCTCCCTCTGGAGGCTCCAGGGGAGGGTCCTTCCTGCCTCTTCCAGCTTTTGGGAACTCTGAGCATCGCTATGGCTATGTCCCTCCCATCTCTGCCTCTGTCTTCACATAGCTTCTCCTCTATGTCTGTGTCTCTCTTCTTCTTATCAAGAAACCAGTCATTGGACTTAGGACCCACCTAAATCCAGGATGGTTTCATCTTAAGATCTGTAATGACATCTACAAAGACCCATTTGCAGATAAGGTGTCTTTCTGAGGCTCCAAGTAGGCATGAATTTTTGAAGGACACTATTCAACCCATGTACTTAACTTTCTCAAATGGGTCATTGTTGTGATTTCCATGTGTGTGGGTACAAGGATGTCCAGTGTTTCCATCCACGTGTTGGGGTATCACTGGGCTCAGGATGAAACCTGGTCTTTCACTCACTAGACCATGTTCATAGAAGACCCTAGGACTTTCTGTGACTTCACCTCCTTCTTGTGTCCTCTTGGCTTTCAAATGTAGTCACGCAGTACCAAGAAGTTTGTTTTCTGAACCTTTAAAACTTCCCCCACTAGTTTTAAAAGCAACAAAAGCATTTTTCTCTGTTAGCTACAAAACTCATGCCTTTGTTCCAACAACGGGTAGGGCTATATCTCACATTTTCATCTAAAATTCCAAAGCTATAAATATAAAGTGAAACTATCACTTTGCTATATTCTTTCCACCTTTTCTCTATTATAAAATCCAATTACAAATGCTCCTTAATGCCCTGTCTGGGAATTGCAAGTTGGCCACTTGCCATCTCCAAATGCAGGTCCTAAAAAATTAGCATACAAGATTAATACCGGTTTTTAAAAAGGAACTTATTCAAATCCATCTGAAGTTTTAAAGTGAGTCATGGACTTTTAATGAAACCGATGGCCTTCTTATAATGCCTCCTGATTTCTTTTCAAATCAATCACTTTATGCATCACCCTTGAGAGCAGCTTTGGTGTGCCTGAATCAGGATTGGTGAGGGTGATGTTCTTTATTTTGTATTTTCACTCTTGTCCCACGTTACTATGAAGAGATGAGTTAACACTCTTGTCTGGTTTTAAACAGGTGAGTGATGGTGGTGTTCCTTACACACAAGTCTTAAGCAGGTCTTATGGCAGGAGCTGGCGCCCCGTGCCTGATTCACGGATGCCACGTGGCCTTCACCATTGGAAGGACCTATACTCTGATGGCATCTGGCTTAGGTGGTGGTGGGATGCAGGATAGCATGAACAGAGATGCCTAGACCCTGTGAGCCCAGTACTCACACAGGGGGTGATTTTTTTCCCTGAAAAAATAGTATGTTCTTATTGATTCACTAGCAGAGAGCATTTGGCCAGTGAAAATGAAATCAGTCCATTATAGGGAATTCTTAGGCTTTATTTTTTATTTCCTAGAAAGTTAAAGCAGAGAATCCTGCTTTAGATTGCTCGTAGTTTCTGATACTACTAACCCTGTTCATTAAAATTCTTTCTTCCTTTATTAATTTACATGGAGAACCTCTTTACTCTGAGAGATGTTTTTCCCTGTTTCATTGAGATATAATTGATCTATAACTTTGTAACAGCTTCGAGTATGCAACACGATATACTGTAACACATGTAGGCATACAACATGATACATTGTAACCACTTTGGCATGTAAAACATGTTGCATTGTGACCATTTAGGCGTGCAAGACATGATACATTGTAACAGCTTTAGGTGTATAGCGTGATGGTTTGATGTATGTGTATATTGTGAAATGATCACCAGGTCAGTTCAGTTAACATCACCTCATATGGTTACAATTCCTTACCTCTTGTGATGAGAATTTTTAAAAAGGTTTTTTTTTTTTTAAGATTTTATTTATTTATTTGACAGAGACAGTGAGAGAGGGAACACAAGCAAGGGGAGTGTGAAAGGGAGAAGCAGTCTCCCTCCTGAGCAGGGAGCCCGATGTGGGGCTTGATCCCAGGACCCTGGGATCATGTCCTGAGCCAAAGGCAAACAATTAATGGCTGAGCCACCCAGGCGCCCCTAAAAAGGTTTTATTTATTTATTTGAGAGAGACAAAGAATGAGTAAGGGAAGGGGCAGAGGGAGAAGCAGACTCCCTACTGAGCAGGGAGCCTGATGTGAGACTCGATCCCAGGACCGCAGCACCATAAGCCAAAGGCAGACACCTTACCGACTGAGCCACCGAGATGCCCCTTGTGATGAGCGTTTTTAAGATGCACTATTGTGACATAAGCCTCAGTGCAAGTATAAATTCAGAGAGTGTTACTTACCTGCGTTCACGTGAACAGTACAAATATGATTGATAATTAACGATTAGAAATTACTAGTTCTTGAATTTGCAGTGCGCTTTCTGTTTAACTGTTAAAGATATCGCTGGTGTGCCAAGCTAGCAATGCTTGCCTTTTGTAATTTATCCTGAGCCCAGCCTTTGAAGTTCAAATTTGGGAACCTTCCTCTCCTTCCTTGAGAAATGGAGATTTTTAGCAACTCAAGATGAGTAATCGCTACATGGACGTAGCAAAAAAAAAAACAAAACTGTGATATTCATAGTCTACAAAAACTACAATCAGAAGTTGGTAGAAGCCCCATCCTACCACCCAGTTCTACCATCAGTTCTGTTGGATGGTAGGTAGCGTCGTGGAGTCCTGGGGACTTACTGAGCCGCGGGGTCATGTGTTGGAGTGCTGGATCATGGAGGAGACCCAGGAGGGGTCTGACAGGAGGGGGCAGCAAGCAGGAACCACTCCCTGGGGCTCCTGGCAGCAGTAGTCACCAGCCAGCAGAGGAGCGGGGCAGCACTCAGCACAGCGCCACTGGGGCTCTGCCGTCTTACCTGTACGTTCCAGGTAAGATTATAGATACTCCAGCTGTCCTTATGTTTGTGGGTTCCTTTTACTGACCCAGCACATGACCTGGCCCCTCCTTATCCACACTTACCACTATCATGGATGTTTTACTTCTTCATTCTCTGTCCCGTTTGAATAACCAGCCATGGGATCCCTTTGGGATTGCACCTCCCGTGCAAATCCCCATGGAACTTCAAATGCGAGAAGAAACGTGATAGACGGAAAACACAGGTGTAGTGCTTGTGAGTCAGAGGTCTGCCTCCTGATAGCAGAGGGCAGATATGAGGGTGCCTGAGCTCGGGGCTGAAGCCGGCTGAAACAGGGACCTCGGACGCACCGCTGAATTGGACAGTTTAACGTGGTTAATTTTATGTTATGTGAATGTCACCACAATACAAGAGAAATTAAGTCCAAAGCTGGCTGAAGTCCTCCCTGAGCTCCCCTCTTTAAGCTTTCCTAAAAGGAGCCCAGTTCGAGAGCAGTTCTTCAAAGGAACATAGAAACAACCAAACAGCGAACAGAACAGGTCGAGACACACCGCAACATCCTGAAATGCAAATAATTAATAGTAATAATAATAATAAATAACAAAAGAAACTGGCCCCAAGGACCTCTTTTTTCCTTTCTGATACATTCAGAGGCGTTTCATCATGAGATTAAACAGGGCCTTTTTCAACGCCACTGTCTCAATTTGAGTTGCTAATTGAATTTCTATGCTTTTGACGAGGTAAAGACCTAATTTAAAGAAATTCCTTTAAAACTGCAAACTAGAAATGAGAGACTTTGGGGCGCCTGGGTGGCTCAATGCGTTAAGGTCTGCCTTCAGTTCAGGTCGTGATCCCAGGATCCTGGGATCAAGCCCCACATCGGGCTCCCTGATCAGCGGGGAGCCTACTTCTCCCTCTCCCTCCCCGTGTTTGTGCACTCTTTCTCGCAAATAAAAAAGGAAAGTCTTAAAAAAAAAAAGAAAAGAATGAGAGACTTTTATCTATATGCTCTTCTCTCTTGCTATTTATTCCTTTAGGTATTTATTCAACAATCACATGTTGCAAGTATGCCATTGACAGGGCCCTGGGCTCACACATGCATATTTTATTTTGTATTTACATCTACTTTGTTAGCAAGTGTGGCTTTACTTTGTGGAATCATTACATTTACATTTAAATGGAAACCACTCTGAGTTTGAAAAAAAAAAATTGAACACATTATTATGTGAATTTAACATCATTCATCTTCTGACTTCTTGAAAATCACCAAAACCAACCCATCAACTTTAATTGCATACATCGGTGACTTTTTACTCTTGCTAAAGTAATGATTTTATTTTATTTTTTAAAGGTTTATTTATTTTAGAGAGAGCAGGGGGAGGGGCAGAGGGAGAGAGAGTCTCCCCACATGGGGCTCAATCTCATGATCCTGAGATCATGACCTGAGCAGAAATCAAGAGTCAGATGTGCCAACGACTGAGCCCCCTGGGTGACCCTAAAGTAATGATTTTAAATATTTACTGATACGCATCAGTTGAATACCTCTTGTTCTTTTTGGGGGGAGGGTAAAGCACAGTGGTGTCTTAAGTGATTATTTTAAATGAGGGATTATTCTTTAAGGAAAAGCATCTTCAGTTTCTGTTTCAGTAGTCAACATGTCATTTCTGTTTTTATTATAATTAGTTAAAAATGATGACTTCTAACAAAGAGAAGGCAAAGTTAAACTTGCTAGCCGTTAATTAATGCCGTACCCTGTCTAGTTAACAAAGCCGCGGCTAAGCCCCACGTGGACGCAAAGTGGATGAAACAGCACCGGATTCAAATAAAATCTGTTTGGAAAGTGGACTTGTTTTAAGAATGATGAACGTCATCCTAGAATCAGTTTTGGCCTGAGTTTTCCACTTCTTCTTAGTTCAGTCTTCATAAACCCTGCATTATTCCATCCAGCCAAATGCCGACATGGTACTTACTCTTCCTTGGATTGTCATAAGGTTTGGGACTCTTGGTGAGTGGGTGGTTTTCAGCAGCGGCGTCTTACTTGGACACTTAGATTTAGTGCTGAGACTTAGTCTCATGTATTCAGTTGCTTCTCAAACTATTAGAAATTTTTGCCTCTGACTCTTCTTTCCCCACATGACAGTGAGACGAGAAGGTGGCCCTGTTCCCATCCCTTAGAGCCCACTTATTTTCCCATCATTACTAACCTATGCACTTGAGAACCGTGCAAGGACCCTTCCCCACCCCTTGTTGCTGGGTGCTGGGGACCTCGAAGAGCTGCGTGCCAGACTGTAAATGTTCCTTGCTTAGGGGGACAGAGAGCACCACAGGGACATGGATCACCATTTCAAAAGTCTCTATAATATCTAGAACTCCTTTTTTTTTTTTTTTTTTCTGTAGGCTCCATCCCCAACGTGGGGCTTGAACTCATAACCCCAAGATCAAGAGCTGCATGCTCTATGGACTGAAGTAGCCAGGCACCCCCATATATCTACGACTCTTGGCACAATAATGTGTGCCTTGTGACTTCAAGGCCCAAGACATGTGTTTATCTACCCATTTCTTGGAGGAATGCATTTTGGTTGCAAATACAGCACAACAGGATACCATATATTGAGAGCACATTTATAGGACCTCGTCAGACCTTCGTCTTGGAGTTTTCTGTAAAGCACTTGCAAAGTATTTATTTTTTAAAGACAGCAAAACATTTTACAGGTAGCCTGAAGGTAAAATATAATTTAAAAAGGGAGTTATATTATTATATTGGGCTATGTGAACCTGATTAGCCTTAAAACTTCTCACCCTAGATCCAAATGTCATTTTTTGCCCAACTGGAACCCCAGCCTGACAGTGGTTACATGGCAATATGCATGTGATAGCCTGTAATTTAAATCTCCAAACATCTAGTTAAATTCTGACACCTCATCTTGGTGGGGCTCCATTTATCACTAATGCGTTGTATTCATCCAACTCAAGACTTTTCTGGTTTGAAAACCAGCTCATGCTGAGCCAGGAGGAAAGAGCAAATCAGTGCCACTTCCTGTTAAGTGGTCAAAAAAGAAAAGCGTGCCTTTGCCTACTTTTACTTTCTTATTTGTTTCTCTACCCTTCGTATCAAATGTAACGTTGTTTTCATGTCCTCAGGATAATTTGTACTCCTCTGAAGAGGAGCCCTCTATGTGTGAAGCATACTTTTGCTTTCATCTAAATGGATAGATTGTATCCATTTTGAGACATATCTAGTACACAGTATCAAGTTTTGTCTTTGTTTTTCATCCCATTTTATAATTTAAATGTATCCGTGTTGTCGGCACACCTGAGTCTACAAAAAAGGCTGCATTCATTACCAACAAATGTGATTTTGTCTTTACTTGTGGTTGCAAGACAAACATCTGTGTGGAGTTTTAAAATGTTTAATTTCCAAATCCCCTTTCACACATTGCACACACATTCCTGTTGAATTCAGGAGCGTCTGGCTCCTCCCACGTGGCCCCCGATTTCGGGCAGCTCCCAGCCCAATGCAACAAACACAGATCCGATTCGTTCCTTAGAAGTTCGTGAGCCAATTAATTTTATATGCTCCACATCCTTTAAGAGGAATGGCCACAATCCAACAGCTTCCACTCTAAGAGAATAGAATCAAGTGCATTTCATCGTGGATTTGCCCTTCATTTCTTCCCTAGAGTTTTGGATTCGTACTATGTATAATTAGTAACTGGTTTGCCTTCCCAGGGCGCTGGTAGGACTTGGTTTTCTTGTTTGAAAGCCACGATTCTGAGAACGCTTCCAGGATCTTGACTCATTCTCCTTGTTTCTGAAATGGTCCACAAGAGGGGTGGGATTTTCTCGATCCTCAAACAAAATGTTTTTTGCTTCAATGTCTCAGATCTAAGACCAGCACATATTCCTTTATCAGAGCCCTTGTTCTGCAGGCGGAAAGTTTCTCATCACTGTCTGTCATCCTGATCTAGGTATTGGCCATTTGCTGTAAGAAATTGGGGACTTTCTTGTCCCAACCACAGCCTGTCCCTTCCAACCATAATGAAAAGTCATTTCAAATGCTGCCATGTCTTCGTGATGTCTGTTCAGTGAGCCACACACATAGTCTTCCCTCTGAATCTGTCTATACAGCAAGGCTGAATTTTCTTTTCACACGGTTTGGTCTGCTTTGTACAATTCACATAGACTCTTGGGCTTGGCTAAAGACTCCTGCTGACGTCACCTCGATAGTGTTGCACACAGAAATATTTCTGGGGTTTCCAAAGCAAGGCTGAGAAGGTTTTTTTCACTTGGGAGTAAAGGGGTTGATCTGGAAGTGATAACATAGATAAGATCCGGCCATGCTGTGGCCAGAGCTTTTCCCTGGATCAGACGTCCTCGTAGGTGTACTGAAATATTATCTGCGTCAGCACTCAGTACTTAGTAAATGCTCCATGCATACCAAGTGTCACAGGCTAGCTCTTCAGACAAAATCCGTGTGTCTCACTCATCACAGAAACTTGTAGAATGTGTGTGGAGTGGCATGATCTTTGCTCTTAAAATTGAAATGTCCATCGGATCTAAGGAGAAGCAAAGATCAGGCTGAAGAAATTTTGCTTTTCTGTCTCTCTGACATGTGTCTGATTTGGGTGAACATGAGTTACACAGGTGAGTATAAGAAAAACCGTACTCCTCTTGGCGTGATTTACTGAATTTTCACTCAGAAAAGCTAGAATTTGGGGAGCCTGGGTGGCTCACTTGTTGGGCGTCTGCCTTCGGCTCAGGGCGTGATCCCGGCCTTCTGGGATCGAGTCCCACATCAGGCTCTTCCACTATGAGCCTGCTTCTTCCTCTCCCACTCCCCCTGCCTGTGTTCCCTCTCTCGCTGGCTGTCTCTTTCTCTGTCAAATAAATAAATAAAATCTTTAACAAAAACAACAAAAAAGAAGATAGAATTTCCCAAATAATATTTTTCTAGACTTGTTTTAGAGAGAACGATTCTAATAGATTGCAAGAAGTTTAAAACAGAAACAACAAAAGGCAAAACCCTTCTGCTCATCAACAGCTGTGGCATCGTAATATTCTTGCTATGAGAACCTATTAGGGTTTTTTTAAGTTTAAATATTTTAACTATATTGCAAGTCAATACATTAAAACATTAAAATTTATATTTCATGAAGGCCACACTAACCAGCCTCTTTATGATAATTGTTGATTGCTTTTGGGATGGTCAAATTATCAAGGAAAAGGGATTTTTCTCTTTTTATTTTTGATGGGTTTTTTTGGTTTTTGTTTTGTTTTGTTTTTGCATTTTTTGAAAGGCTGTGATATATGGTTCAATCTAGATAGGAAAAATCTAGTCCCTCAGGGATTTCCTAATGATCCTAAGAGCAGTAATGATAATGATGGCTTTCTGTCTTTCACCGAGCCCCTTTGTAAAGATCTTTGCTTGTGATGTCTCACTCAATCCCATCTAAAGGGAAGACACTATTTGCTTTCCTTTATCAGACATACCAGGCTTTACCAGGCTGTACCAGCCTTTACTGCAAGTCTCAGAGGGGTTGAGCACGCTCCCACTGACAGCCTGGTCATCTTTGCAAATACGGTGAGAATCCACGTGGTTTAACTGTTGAGCCGTGTGCATAGCCATTAGTAGGATTTGTTACTTTAGGAGGGATATATTATATAACCTTCTTACATAACCTCAGGGCTCTTATACCCCTTTCCTAATCAGCCCTAGCCTTGCTATCACAGTTCCAGAAGATGTATGAGCTATCCCGCATGTGTGAATGTTAGTGGGGCTACGGTGTCCCATGCTTTGGGTTATGTAGGCTACATGCTCTGATTCATTGAAATGTCAACATTTGAGAGAAAGTTTGACTGTCAAAGAATGTTGAGTGAGATGCCCTCGGCAGGTTCAATCATTCTGGGTGAGCTTACAGCCGTTCATGAAAACCCATTGACTCTATGGACGGAGACACATTTTCTTGTGCACAGCACACAGTAGGGATGCAAATGCTGGCTCCCGCATTCTCCAGAGGCTGACCTACTAAGGAAAACGTTATCCTCGTCATCTACTTGGTAACTTGCAAGGACTTCCCACAGCACCTTTATTTTCCCAGATAATATATTAGCGCTCTTCAAACACAGACTAGTCGTAGATACATCGACTCTTTGCCGCAAGGGAGAGTGCACACCGTACGGGGTGCTCAGTACGAAGGCGTCAGAAGGACTTACGGGGTGTGGGCTTGTATGAAGTGACTTTAGGGAGAATCCCAGGAAGGTAGGCATGGCTTTGGAGTGGAGACTCTTAGGAAGTGGGGTAGTTCTATGATTGCTTACCTAAAAGGAGGAAAAATTAGGTGAAAGCTGATACCGTAGTTGGCAAAGAGTCACTGAGTGTCCCTCAGTGTTTTTGCCTGATGTTGCTGTTCATGAAATATTTATATTCCACGGGAGAACAACACAGCCTGGCTCTGTGGGCTGAGCCAGCTTGCCCCGTGCTTACCTGGTAACCCCCGGCCAGCAGCCAGGTGCCAGGGGCTGCTTTCCCTTTTCTCAGGCAGCCAAGGATTAAGTAAACGGAGGAGCATGCTCCAAATTACACAGACAGCAGGAGGCAGCCCTGATATCTCAACAAAGACTGTAGCATGGGATGTAGACTGTAAACTTCCAGCTTTTCCCTAGGACACTGAATGCCAACATGTTATTATGTCATACGCAGTCAACACATTCTCCAGCGGGATCTCCTTTTAACCAGGCACAGCCTTAAGAGTTTGAGGAGGGTGAATAGCAGAGTTGTGGGGCTGGTGGACAGGGAGGCATTCCGTGGCCAGTCAGCAGGTGCCACCTCTATGCTAGAGAGGAGGGTATGGCGAGGACGGGAGCGCTCCGTGCACAGCCTGGACAACCTCTTCCGTTGGCCTTGCTTGCATGGGTACGATCAAGACCAACGTCTTTGCCTGTTTAATTTCCTTGCTCTACTTTGCGTGGCTGTTTAAGACCTGTCCACGCTGAGCAATGCATTCTCTGGGTTCGATCACTGTGGTCAAGTCTTCCCAGGTCGAAGGCTCCCGGATAAGTGCAGAGCAGTGGCTTTCTAAAGCACGCAGCCAAACTCCACAGACCAACCCGTCACTCCCGTTTCTTGTTCCCTTCCAATGATGGCTATCGTGTGCAAGCCACACTGGGAAGGGTCTCACATTCACCCAGAGCTGGAAGTAATCATCAGCATACACAGACGATTCATGTACACGAAACGCCCAGGGATACGTTCATGTGCATTTCTTCTTAGATTTGACGAGCACACTGAGGGAGACAAAGCATGAGAGATTCTTCACTCTAGGAAACAAACCGAGGGTTGCTGGAGGGGAGGGACGTGGGGGGATGCAGTAACTGGGTGATGGGCATGAAGAAGGGCACGTGACATAATGAGTACTGGGTGTTATAGCAACTGATAAATTATTGAACACTACGTCTGAAACTAATGATGTGCTATATGTTGGCTAATTGAATTTAAAAATTAAAAAGAGCACAATCAAATTCAAAGAAAAACAAGGACAAATGACGTCTTGCAGACTGAAGGCTCATTCTCAGAAATTCAACCTTACTTTTCTCAAGTCTATGACTGGTTTTTGAACGCCAGATGCATACCCAAGAAAATAAGTTTTGTTTATCCAATGTGTTAATCCTATGTTCTGTTTTTCCTGAAGAGTGAATACACCTCATTATGGATGAGGTTGCATGAACCACAAGAATATCATAGTTATTTATTTTTTTTCAAATAGACATTTTTCAAATGTCTTCGGTTGTTGAAAATACCTTTAAAGATTGTGAGAGAACCCGGTGAGAAAACAAGCTGATCGGGGCGCCTGGGTGGCTCAGTCGTTAAGCGTCTGCCTTCGACTCAGGGCATGATCCCAGGGTCCTAGGATCGAGCCCCGCATTGGGCTCCCTGCTCCGCTGGGAGCCTGCTTCTTCCTCTCTCACTCCCCCTGCTTGTGTTCCTCTCTCACTGGCTGTCTCTCTCTGTCAAATAAATAAATAAAATCTTAAAAGAAAATAAAATAGGGTGATCAGCAGCCTTGGGTCTTAGATCAAGAACGTTATACTTTCGCCCCTTTAGGCTGGTCATGAGTCCTGTGCCATTTCAGCCACCTTCAGAGAGATGGTGAGGTTTACAGCGGTCCGTGAATACTTGCACAGACGGGGAATTGTGAGCTCAGCCATGCACGGGAGTGTGGAAGCTGCACTCACGGCTAGCACGCAGATATCACTAGTGAGCAAAGAGTAGAAAGGAAAAAGAACTATTTGTATTTCTCCTCTTGTGGAACTGTTTCTGGTTAGCTAACTGCTTCTGAAGTCAGGGCTGGGTCAACACCAAGTTGCTGCCTACTTGGGTTTCTGTTTGCTTTAAAATCAGAGCTAGGAAAAAGAAAAAAAAAAAAAAAGACCTGCTCTTCGCCTTCCCTAAAACAGAGCATGTTCGTGAATAGAAGGCAGGGAGATGTGGTAATTTCTACAACACTGAGTAGGCACATGGTGCAAATTTTTCAATAGAATCCACTTCATACAAACGTATCTATGTGCACTTGATTACAATGAAACTGTGACAATTTAAACTGCAAATTTCAAATACACCGTATTACGTGTTTCAAGTCTTATTTCTGGCAAATTTTCTGAAGAAAACATACCCCATATAGATTTGTCTATTCATTCTGGCATTTATTTATTGCCAAGAATGTCCTGTTTTCAAAGCAGTTGGGCCAAGGGCATGATCAGTTTTGGGCCATTTTTTTTTTTTTTTTAATGCAACCGCAGCACGCCTTTTCATTTTAGCTGCTGGGGAAAAACAATCCACAGTGCTTTGGACGGTATCTTTGAATGATTGGAAACTCCGAAGATAATTTTTCGGCATATTCCTCAAACATTTTAGCACATTTTAACATGACACAGGGTCTTCTTCTCATATCTCGGGGTAGCATCAGCCAAGAGTTCTCCACCAACAGGGTGCTCTGGTTAAGAAATGGATCTAAATAAAACCACTCTTGAAAGGCGCTCTTGGGGATGTGATGAAAAGATGCGTAGTCAAGTTCTCTATGTGCAATGTTCCTACACGGAGAATGTCCCATGAAACATTAGAAACGCAGCCAGGGGGGCGCCTGGGTGGCACAGCGGTTAAGCGTCTGCCTCCGGCTCAGGGCGTGGTCCTGGCGTGATGGGATCGAGCCCCACATCAGGCTCCTCCGCTGTGAGCCTGCTTCTTCCTCTCCCACTCCCCCTGCTTGTGTTCCCTCTCTCGCTGGCTGTCTCTATCTCTGTCGAATAAATAAATAAAATCTTAAAAAAAGAAAAAGAAAAAAGAAACGCAGCCAGGGAACTTCAAGATGTAGCATTTAAGTGAAGACAGACGGAGGCAGCCCAGAACCGTGCCTGCCCTACTGGGTGCCGTCCCCTGTGGTCAAGCCTGTATTGGGTGATGACCTCGTGAGCCGTGTGAACTGAGCCGTTGGCTTAATGTCTCTGGGTGTCATTTGCTCATCAGTAAAGTGGAGATCATGACAGAACTCCTTTGATTCTCCAGGAGTCTCAAACTTGTTATTGCATGTGATATGCTAGGAAAAGCACCTGCCACGTGGAGGAGCTAACTCAGGTGAGTGGTTATTATGCTTATTTAGAGATCATGAACTAAGGTTTGCAAGACTGTACGTGTGCCCAAAGTTACATTGGGTATCTGGTATCTGGCTCCTAGCTGAGAAGTGAATTGAAGGGGTGCCTTGGTAGCTCAGTGGGTTAAGCATCTGCCTTCGGCTCAGGTCTTGATCTCGGGGTCCTGGAATTGAGTCCTGTGTTGGGCTTCTGCTTCTCCCTCTCCCTCTGGTGCTCCCCTTACTCGTGCTTTCTCTCAAATAAACAAATAAAACCTTAAAAAAAATAAAGAACAACAAATGAGATTGAAATCCGTGTGATGCTGAAAGTCTCCTTCACCTCAGGCCCTGGAAGCAGCCCACACAACAGGGAAACCTTTCTTAGTCTATGCCCTCCTGTGGAGGATGTCACCTGGCAGTGCTGGTCTGGACCTAAAAGGCTTGATTTTAGGAAGTTCTCTGATAACTTGGTTATCCACTGTCTTCCCTGGCTCCCCCTCTGTTTCTGGAAACTGCTTTGTTCAAGTCTTCTGATTTGTCTTATTTCTGCATTGCTAATTTATATTGTCCCATGAGATAACATTTGAATAAATCTTTATTGGAGAAAGCACGTGATGCAGTGAGCACTGGGTGTTATACGCAACAGATAAATCATTGAACACTACATTTGAAACTAATGATGTGCTATCAGTTGGCTAATCGAATTTAAATTTTAAAAAAAGGAAAAAAAAAAGAGACTTCCAAGGTACACAAGCAAAAGAAATTTTTAAAAATATGCTTATGGGGTGCCTGGGTGGCACAGCGGTTAAGCGTCTGCCATCGGCTCAGGGCGTGATCCCAGCGTTCTGGGATCGAGCCCCATATCAGGCTCCTACGCTATGAGCCTGCTTCTTCCTCTCCCACTCCCCCTGCTTGTGTTCCCTCTCTCACTGGCTGTCTCTATCTCTGTCAAATAAATAAAATAAAAAATCTTTAAAAAAAATATGCTTATACACCGTATGTTAACTAAACAAAACAAAACGATATGAAATATACCAGAAAAGAAAAATAAGCTTATCATTCATAAAAATGAAGTTTTATGATTAAATAAAAAAATAAGTCTTCAAATTTTAAAAAGTCAGAATCATGAAGTATAGACTTTATGATCCCAATTTCATTGTGTAAGTAATATATATGCATGAAAAAAGGCTGTACTCTATATATCCCTAAATTCGCAGGTGATCTCTCTGGATGAGAGGGAAGATGTTGCTTTTATCCTTCTTGCAAACTCTCCATAATTAGAAAAATACAATAATTTTTTTTTAACTTCTGTGCACCTGGAAGACAGAACAGGTGCAGAGAGAACGCCCAAATGCAGACTGTAACTTCTGTGTTCTTGCAGTCCTTCCTTCTCCCTGCCATGCCTGCCCCTTTCTCAGACCGATACTCTGGGCCTTCTTCCCACACGTGGTCCCATACCAGCATCCTCCTACCCGGGGCCCTTTTGTTCTCCAGACGCATCCCTCTGGTGCCTGTTCTCCCCAGAGCCAACTGAGTGATACATCCACAGTCACTCGTCACCCCACTGTCCTGGCTCCAAGCCCTTCCTTGCTCTTCTGGTCCCTGCGGAACGACTTCTCACCTTTCCATTGTGTATGAGAATTTCCAAGGTCTGGTTCAAACAAAAGAAGATCATCATTTCATGCAGGGATGTCCTTTTGGGTAATCGATAAAGAAAGACTAGGCGGCAGATGGTTGGGGATCTTGGGAGGTGGTGGAGAAATCGTTGCTCAGGCGGAAGACTTGGAAAAGTGTGTATATATACCATACTATATATTTACACATATACAGATATGTCTATATAGTACATATGCTTACATATAATAAGTTCATGTAGTACTATAAGTGTACGTTCATACTACATGGAGTTATACAGCCTACTATACATTACTATAGTATATAGAATGTACTATACTATATTTTAGTGTATGTATGATACAGTATAGTATATGGAATACTAGAATTTAGTGTATATGTAGGATAGTGTATACAATAATACTAAACTATAGAATAATATACAATAATAATAGTACTATAATGCTATAGGGTATACAATAATACTATAGGGTATACAATAATAGAATAGTACATAAGTGATACCATATGTAATACTGTATGAATCCACAAGTGTATAGTATATATACATATCTGTATATATGTAAAAATATGTGCTATGTATTTATACATATTATATATACTGAATATATATACATATATGCAGATGTATGAAAATATATCATATATACATGCATATATGTGCATATATATTTCCAAGTAATATATATAATATATAAATATATAAAAATATATAAACTTTCCCAACCTTGTTATAGATGCATGTGTATACAATTATATGTGTAACATTTGATATTATATATAATGTATATATTTATTATAATGTATCTCTACATGGTTACATATAAAATATATATTTATACAAAACATAGATTTATACCTATATATTTTATATATTATATAGACATGTATATAGTACATATATACTTTCACAGAGTCTGGCTCTGTTCAACCAGTCCTCTCCCCCACTGCCCCAGAAAGAAGTAGACACTAAAAGAAAAGGAATTTCAAGTCCCACATGATTTATACAGAAGCAACAAAATATACTGCTAATGACCACATTATCTAATCACACAGTATTTCCTTTGAGGCTTTTACAGAAATACAGTATATATTTAAGGGGACATTGTTATCTGTGCAGTAACTATCTGTGTTCTTCCACGGTTCTGCATTCTTCTCCATTAAGAAAACAGGGCATGGACTCTTGCTGTCATCTCTGAGGGCAGGTGCTGACCATTCGATCCGTGGAACATTACACCTGTAAATGTACAACTCTCCACTGACCTCTGTGAGGCAGGAGACCCTGCACCCTCTGTCGTCTTCCAACACCAAAGTGACAGGGGTGGGCAGAAAACAGAGCTGAAACCAAATTCTGCAGCAACACAAAATGCCCCAATGGCAAAGATGACAGAGAGGCTGTAATCCCATGTGTCCACATCGGGCTCTTATCTGGAGGGGCCTCCCCCAAACTGTGGGCCCCAAAATTGCGATTTGGAATCATCTTTAGACATCTGATGAGCTTCACTGATTGTATTTTGATCTTTTCTTTATACCGACGGAGACGCTGTCTGGAATGATGAAATTGGGTCTGACTTTGGACCGTTTCCGGAGGTATGTCTGGCATCGTCTGGATGGCGTGACTGTCTTTGTTTGTGACACGATACATTAGGGTATCTGTGCAGGTGATACATGATGAAGAAATATGTACTCCGGACTTCTAAGAAGTTTAAATAGAGAAGAAGGGCTCATTCCCAGAAATACAGTCTTATAGATGGATTGGCTTGTGTGGATTTGTATATATGGCAGGTGCCCACTGACTTCCTCTTGAAAGATGACCTAGTATTTCAGGTCTCAGAAGGGGAGTGGGATGGACATTGATAACTGGTGTCAGGGAACAGAGAGGGTCTTGCTGGTCAAAACAACGTGATGTGTTAATTTCCTTCTAGAGTCACCTGATATTTTAGCCCCCCCTGATCCTAGTCCCTGTACAATCAAGCATGTTCTTTTTTTTAAAAATTTATTTTTATTAAAAAAGATTTTTTTATCTTAGTTTCAGAGGTAGAATTTCATGACTCATCACTTGCGTATAACACCCAGTACTCACAGTGGTCCAACAGCCAGGGCTCATGGTGGTCCTCAACAATGTCCTCTTTGACCATATTTGGAGAAATCACTGTAGGAACTTGATTGGAAAACAAGGACTTTCAGGGAACGCACTAACCTCTGCATCTAGACTACTCAGCCTGCTCCTTTACTAGAAGCCCTACGCTTGGGCTACAGCCTCCCTCCAGCTGGGTCTCCAACCTCCAGCCCAACCACCCCTGCTGTAGACTGGCTACCCGCACAACCCCAATCTTTCCATCCTAGCCATCTGTCCCGCCTAATGACCATGTTGTGCAATGCAGTGGCTTTTGTAAACTGACTATTTGTATAGACCTTCATCAAGGGGAGGTTCGTAGGAAGAGGTTATTGTAAGAGGGAGGTTGTAGTAAGAAACCGAGGACCTCCCCAAGGTGTTTCCCTCCAATTCAAACCCAACGTTGTATATTGCCTTCCTCTTCCTAGTTTAGTACTCTGAATGTGTAAGCATATGACAGATCACCACCTTCCACCGTCGACATCCTTAAAACCCTCCATTTTAGCTTTACATTTCAGCAATGGTGACACGTAGATGTGTTCAATAAAACGTGGAATTACTTTTAAAAATGGCCTCTTTGAAGTCGAGCCTCTCTGGCATTTTGCATGGAGCTCCTCAGAAGTCTACTGCCCTGGCTGCTAGAATATGTGTCCCTGTTTTGGTTTTGGCATCAGTTCCTTTGCCAGCTGGTTCCCAAGGCTGTATCTCACCGTTAGGTAAAGCCCAGGCTGCAATGAGCTCCTAAAGTCTGGCCAACTCTTGCCGTTGTTGGTGGACATCCTACCTGGATGAGGTCAGAGCTCCAGCTCTTCACCACAGAACTCGCGCTGAGCTTTGCAAAACCCATTAGCCTTTGCACAACATGTTGTTTTTACTCTTGCATCGTAGGTGAGGACTAAGTCAAACACAACCAGCATGGTCTGAGTGAAGCTCAGCTAGAGTTTTGGTACCAACACCTTCCACCTCCCCAGTTTCATTCCTGACTCATCTTTTCATTCCTGTGCCTTCCCCCCATTTGGGTGAAGGTTTCTGTAGCATCAGATTGCCTTCTGCACCCAGAAGCCCTATTGTACGTAAGGCTCCCCAAGGAAGGAAAAGGCCAATGCCTTCATGAGACATTATTTTCAATTCAATAGGATTCATTTACTTAACCAAGGGAGTTTCTGCAGTTTACCAAGTGAGGGTGGAGAAAGTCTTGTAAAGATATGGCTAATTGGGGTGCCTGGGTGGCTCAGTCAGTGAAATATCTGCCTTCGGCTCAGGTCATGATTCCAGCTGAATTTTACTTTGGATGCATCTTTAATTTCCAGGGTCCTGAGGTGGGTCCCACCAACTGCAGTTTGTTTGAGCTGGGTTCACTGTCTTCTGTTGAATGTTCTCACCCGTGGCTATCTTCAGATGGATCTATTCTCTTCACACCCACCTGGTCCTAGGGGTGGCATTCTTAAGCAAGGACTCTTTCTAGATGACCAAAGAAGGATTCTTTCTAGGAGGTTCACCTTTGGCTCCACATCATCATGGTTCACAGCGTCCTCTCTTCAGAAGTCCTTCAGTTTCTTCAACCTCTACCATGTTCTTTTCTCTGTCTGACAAAACCTGAATGAGCCTGATGGGCCAGTGATGGCGGAGCCAACCTCAAGTGTCTTAGCAGGTCTTTCATGGATGAACTTGTCTCTTGCTTAAAGTCTTTGGCTCTCCCTCATGGGCGACTGTGGCTGGAGGCATTTCTGGTTGTCACTAGGAGAGCAGGGAATGCTACGAACATCTCGTGGGTGCAAGACAGGGCTGCTGCGAAGCCCTTGCAATGCACAGGACAGCCCCCACAGAGCATGGTCTGCTTCCAAAAGTCAACAATGCCAACGACCTCTAAGTCAAAGCGTTGTCTTACTCATTTATTAGACGATTATTCCACACCATTAGCTCTCAACTGGGAGAGAAGCAGGTTTGCTTCCAAGGGCACATTTGGCTGTGTCTGGAAATATGTTTGGTTGTCACAACCTGAGGTTGGGGATGGCATCGGCAGAGTAGTGATCAAGGATGTTGCTAACCCTCCCTCCAGTCACAGAACAGCCCCCAACAATAGAGAGTCGTCTGTCCCATCATGTCACTAGCGTTGAGGCTTAGACACCTTGGTTTAGAATATAGAGGATACTGATCGGTGCCCATCAAGGTGCTACCAGATGGCAGCTTTGAAGAGGAGCAAGGAGCACAGAGTTTGAACTCCCTAGATGTGAATGAACTCCCGGGACGCTCCCTGGATATGAATCCCAGCTTGGGCACGTCTAGCTCTGTCCGTGGTCTTAGCTCGTGGACCTATTACTTCATCTTTCTGTGTCTCTAAAACCTTCGTTCATTTCTGTATTCCCCCCATTTGGGTGAAGGCTTCGTAAGGTCCAGTGCTGGAGATAATGAGATTGTGCACGTTGGTGTAGTTTATAGGAGTGCCCAGCAAAGAGTGAGCATTTTGGAAGTGTTACCCTGTGGATAGCATCCTGCTGTCAGCTTTGGGAGGTCGCAGGACTGAAGGCAGGTATTAGCATCCCTTATAGACAAAACCCCGTCTCTTGAGAGGGAGACCCCTCCATTGTCAAATCATCCCACTGGTCGACATGTATTAAATTTCTCTTTTCCTGCCTCTTCCCTCATTCATTAAATGGAATCAGATTGTGCTACTCTCAGGATATTAGAGCGAGCGTAAAATAAAGCAAACAGAAAGAAGGCTGTCTTCCCATTACACATGTGACTATGAGTGTCTTTCTCACCCCTTTCAATTATAACTCCTTGGCATTACAAGCCACAGTGGAAGTTACAGGTCTTGGGGGTTTTAATCGGCGGTCGGCATCATTCAAACTTGTTTACTGTGATTAGCGCGGATGGGGATATAATCTTCACATCTTCCTCTGAATACTGCATCCCAGGGCAGAGACCTTATTTCCTTGTGGGTTTCTGCACCAGGGAATTCCGAAACTGCACCTCATTGATTTCCATCTTGCATACCAGCTTGCGGAAACCAAACGTGGCCGGCAGCCGCAGGCACTGTGGGGATGCTGGTCTGCTTTGCCTTTGGGGAACAAGGTGAAAATCAGGGGTAGGGAGGACGTTTTGCACTCTCCCATTACTTGTCTGACCCGGGAGATGGGTGATTCCACCATGTGTGATGAAGCCACGAGGAGAGCAAACAAGGAGGCAGTCTCCAAGACAAACCTCATGTCCTCTGATACCGCTCCCTTGCAAAATAAGCCAATAAGTACAGGACCATTTTCTTCTGACTTTCCCCTTCCCTAGAATCTGTGCCACACTAAATCAGGTGCCAATCTCACGGGGAGAAGAGGACTAAACAAAGGTGTGAGGCTAAGGCAACCAGTAGATCCTGGCATTCAGCCCTGGACTTGCTCCGCAAGCCCTATACCTGTGGGGTGCACTACCTGGCCAGAGGTGAGCCTCTTTCCACCTCACCTGATAGCAGGTGCCTCATTGGAGGAAGACTCCCCCAACCCTCCCTGCCCCACCCTATTCCTGTTATGTGCTATGTATTTGCTTGTTAGTATATTTATTGTCCGTTTGACCCAACGTGATTGGTTTGTATTCTGCCTCACCCTCAGGGGCTAAATCATTCCTTGGAAACTGCAAGACTTCCACAAAGACATGTTGAATTAAAGAACTAAATGTTTGAAATAGCAAATGCACGAAAGTCAGAATGAGTATGTCCATTGTCTTGTCTTGCTTTTATATATAATTCTAATTCTACTTCTCTTTTTAATTTAATTTGTGTGCAGTTTTTCTTTTTTGAAGCACTTTGGATCGTTGGCTTGACCTTCTGGTATTCTTATTTTTTATGACAGACAGGTTCCCTTTAAAGACTTATTTCCTATGGTATTGGGAAATATCCCAATTTATTATGCTTTTTTCTTGGAATCTCCTCCCATCTGGTTTTTATACTCTTGTCTTTGAAAAAATCTCCCAAATTGTAGAACTCAGATATTTAAACTATTTTTTTAACTTTCTCACATAATTTTACCTACTTTGTTTTTTGTCCTACCATCTAGGGAATTAATTTTCTGTTTAATTTTTAATGTCAGCTAGTATTTTTGGGGGGGAATTTTAAAAATCTTATAAAGTGATTAAATAGAATTTTATTTTTTATATTAAAAGAAAAAGCTAAGAACTGTTGCAGAGTCTTTTTTCCTAGCATCTTTGTTTATGTAATAGATGTTTTTTTGAAGAGTTTCTTTATTTGTCAGAGAGAGAGATAATAAGCAGGGGGAGTGGCAGAGGGAGAGGGAGAAGCATGCTCCCCGCTGAGCAAGGAGCCCAATGCAGGACTCGATCCCAGGACCCAGAGATCATGACCTGAGCCGAAGGCAGACACTTCACCGACTGAGCCACCCAGGCGTCCCGATGTGCCGGTTTTAAAAAATTCCCATAGCAGTCCATATATTTTCAGGGATTATTTGAGATTGACTTGTGTTTTTTTCAGGTCTCCATTATCCTCCAAAATCTGGTATTCAGTTTTTTGTGGGTTTTTTTTTTAAGAACTTATTTTTTTTAGAGCAATTTTAGGTTTATAATAAAATTGAGAGGAAGGTGGAGAGATTTCTCCTATGCCTTCCACCCTCAGACATACACAGCCTCTCTCGTCATCAACATCCTCACCAGAGTAGCTCATTTCTTACAAAGGATGACCTCCGCTGGGATGACATCATCACCTAGAGCCCATCATTTATTTTAGTGTTCACTCTTGGTGTTGGTAGCCTATGAATTTGGGCCCATGTATAATGACAGGTATCCATCATTACAACATCATACATAGTTTCCCTGCCGTACAGATCCTCTGTGTTCTGCATATTCCTGCCTCTCTTCTCCTTCTGTCTGGCAGCCACGGATCATTTCACTGCCTCCGTAGTTTTCCCCTTTGCAGAGTGCGGTAGAGAGGGACTCGTACTACGCATACATACACAATCATACCAAAGGTACGAGGCCTTTTCAGATTGGCCTCTTTCACTTACCAATTTCCTTTTGAGACTCCTCTGTGTCCTTGAGGGCTTGATAGCTCATTTCTTTTTGGTGCTGAATAATATTCCATTGTCTAGATGGACCCCCAATTTATATTTCCATTCATGTACAGAAGGACGATGTTAGTTGAGAAATAGTTTAATAAGTAACAATAAAAATATGGAAGGTGCATGAGTGCTGACTTTTACGTAGGTAGGCTGAAGTAATCTAGCAGGTGTATCAGAAATTATATACTGCAACGAGCGTGATTATATACAAATCAATCCCTGTTTTGGCAATACACTAATTATAACAAAGATGGCTTGAACCTTTTGTGTTTCTGCTCATTCAAATCCTTTCAGAGCCCAGAGTAATTTATTTTCAATATCTTCCTATGGGGCAACTTTTAATCCTTGAAGAGGAATTTATATTTGAACACAGCCAAGGTTCCGTTGTGACTATGTTGTCTAAGGCACTTTTACTTCAAAAACAAGGTACAACTATCAGTAAATGGAAGTTTGATTGAAATCACTATTAAGGCACATCGAAAAGAGAAAATCAAAATGCTTTGCACAACCTTAGTGTCACACACACAGCGACCAGAATTGGCTATTCTAAGGGCCAGTATCGTTGGGAGCTCTGATTTCCACCCTGCTGATTGTCATAACGCTCATTTTGCACCCTCCCCTTTTAAAAGTCTATTGAATGAAGTGACTCCTGATTATGTCATGCAACTTCAGCGTAATTTTGCCCAGTTACACCGTCGCCAATAACCAAATGCGGGTACCTGCATCGGTGTTAAAATCTCGCTAATCTGCTTTCCATTGAATTCAGCCTTTTTCCCCCAAAGTGTCTTGAATAATTAAAAATTGTATAGTACCATCTGTGTAGGGGTAACTCTGAATATTTCATGTGGCTAGATAAATTGCTAAAGATACAGTAGCAATTGCTGTAGACTTGTAGAGAGTTCTGGTATGTTGCTGTCCATGGAGATGTGCCATCAGAAACAAGTAACTTCCAGGTAAGCCTCAGACAACGCTATGGACGTGAGTACAGACATGGGTTGTGTGCGTGGACAGCTCCGTTGCACTTTAACATCTGGGAATGAGTGGCTTCGGGGCTCTCAACTGCTGAGTTTGTAGGGAAGTGTGCAGAAGTAGGGGCTTCCCAATACCTGTGCTGGCCATGTTTCTCTTGGTATTTTCTTCAATGGCAGAATGGGTAATTGGAAGACACCCAGCAGAAGCTACAAACAATGGGACCATAGGAAGGGATACAATAGATTTAGAAGGCAAATTGTTCGACATTCGTGCTGCAATGAGATGGACACTGATTGAACAATAAAACACCTGTGTTTGGAATACGACACGCAGAAACAAAAGCTCGCACAGCGCCGATATTCAGTGCAATGTGAAAATGTAAACAGATATGTCTGTTCCCACCATCACGTCAAGAAATAGGACATCTCCAGCCTCATAGGAGCACCTGTTCTTTTCTTACCTGAGTCCTATCTTCTTCCCCACGCAGGTGATAACCAGTATTCTGACTTGTATGCAAATCACTTTCCTGCTTTTCCTTATATTTTTCCCCACATCCATATAGGCATCGCTGAATCCCATTTAAATTTTACGTGTTTGGGGACTTTGAATGCATGGACCTTTATATTCTTTTCTGCTGTGTTATTTTTAGGCACAATGGTGTTTTAAGTCTGTATATGTTCCTTTATGTAAATCTATTCCACTCATTTCCATTCCTGTATATTCCATTGTGTGGACACATTATTTTGTGTTTCCCCGTTTTATAGTTATTAGACATATGTGTTATTGCCAGCCCTGGCTATTACAGACTTCAATGTTGCAACCATTCTTGGAAATGCACCCTCATTTCTCAAGAGTATGGGTCTTCCGAGGCATATGCCCATTATGGAATTGCTGCTTTAAATCTGCTTTAAGTGAAGACTGAGCCATTTTCCAGTATGGAAATCAGTGTTTTCACCAGCAGCTTGCAGTGGGCACCAAGATTTGGCAGCATGAGAATTTCATTTTTGTTTTCCTCTCTAGTGTGTGTACATGGAAACTCACTGTGTGTATCATTTGTTGTTTCCTGAGGTTGATGCCTGTCCATTTATCGCTTGGCCCTTTGTTCTTCCTGTTTGATGAGCTGTCTTTCTGTCATCAGTTTTGGATTTGGTTGTCTGTCTTTTCCTTATGGATTTATTTTGATTAGAGGGCTTCCACAATTACACATGTTGTAAAAAAATATCTTTTATCCTCTGGTGTGCCTTTCACTGTTTTTAAGGGTGTCTTTTTCACAAGCTACGGTTCCTAAGTTAGTTTATTGTCTTTATGGTATTTTTTGGAGTTTTAAGATTTCTTTTCCGAAAGGAAGGAAGGAAGGAAGGAAGGAAGGAAGGAAGGAAGGAAGGAAGGAAGGATGGAAGAGAAAAGAGAGAGAGAGAGAAAGAAAGAAAATGAAAAGAAAGGAAGATATCTTTTCCTCCCCAAATATAAGAGCATATCTTTCTAGAGTGTTTTCAAACTTGCTTATTTATTTACTTTTTTTTTTTTTTAGATTTTATTTATTTATTTGACACAGAGAGAGAGGACAAGCAGGGGGAATGGCAGGCAGAGGGAGAGGGAGAAGCAGGCTCCCCATTGACCAGGGAGCCTGATGACAGGACTCGATCCCAGGACCCTGAGATCATGACCTGAGCTGAAGGCAGACGCTTACCTGACTGAGCCACCCAGGCGCCCCGGGTTTTTTTATTTTCATATTAAAATTCACATGGACTTAACATTTTTGTATTGTGTAGAAAATGGGTACAATTTGTTTTTCCATATAGACAATTTGACATCACAATACCATTTATTAAAAAAAGTATACCGTATTGCTACTCATTCCTTTGTCTGTATGCCAATATCATATTTTCATAAACATTTTATAATAATTTAAATATATTGTATAACAAGTTTTTTTCTTGTTCTTTTTTATGAGTATCTTAGCTATTTTTCAAACTTCGCATTTTCGTTATACACCTTAGACTCTCCTCTTGGGGAAACAAACATCCGATTTTCAATTAAGAATTTAATCTCTTGGCCCAGTCAGGCTTCCTGGGCATCTTTTAGTGTTTAATAGAACCATTCACAAAAACGGTGTATCCCTATAACTTATTTAGGTGTTTTTGTTTTTTTCTCAGTAATATTTTCTAATATTTCAAGTAGACAGACACATTTGTGTCACTGATTTGCAGGAAGAGTATTCAGAACTACTGTACTGTTTATCTTTTTAATTCTATATATATATATATATATATATATATTTTTTTTTTTTTACATAGAAACCTCTGTAACTGGTGTAATTAGCAGTGAATTATTAAGGGCTTAAGCAGTTATTAGCCAATTACTCATCCGTTAGGTTGGGAGGACTAAATCCACTGTATCACAGCTGGGAGCTGGGGGCCAGGGCTCATGACAATCCTCCCTTCGGGTTTTGGCTTATTTCCTGTTATTGCTGGAATATAAAATCCATTTTTTTGTTTAATATCAATTTTAGAGCCAGCAGCTTTATTATGTTATCTGAGATTTTCTACATACACACTAATTTCATCTATGAGTAAAAACAATTCTGATACTTCCTTTTCCATCTTCATACATGTTTGTTTTTCTCACCTTAGGACAGTAACTGCCAAAAAGACACAACAAAGATTTGAGTATTTCTTTTGTTGCTTCTGGCTGTAAAGACAATGTTTCCAACATTTCAACGATATCACTTTGTATCTTCTAATGTTCATACACGTTTGTGATTTGGGGTAAACCCGACTTGGTAGTGGTATAGTCTTGTGCTTTTCGGATGCTGCCAAACATTGTTCATGAGGGATTTGTTGGCTTATCATTTTCTCGCTGGGCTTGGGGTGCGTGGTTTACTATCATACGACAAGTGGAAGGATATGCCCTTTTCTTACACACACTTGAAGAGTTCAAGGTCGAGAATATCTCTTCCTAATGTTTTCCAGAAGATAAGTGCAACCATTTCTGCATTGAGTTTTCTTTGTGGCATGAGTTCTGACACCCACTTTACTATCTTATTTGGTTATGGAATCATTCTGGTTTTCTATTTATTTCTGAGTCACTTTTTGCTATATGTTTTTGGAAGTCTTTCCATGTCTTAAATGTTCTGTTATCAGAATATTTCTTTTATCTTTTTACTTCTGCAAGTGTATGGTGGTGTTCTATTTTGAACGCCCCAAATATGTATGCTTTTTCACTTTATCGATAAAACTCATCAGGTTATATCTTTTGATTACACTTTTCAGGGAACTAACTTTTGGTTTTCTTCTTCACTCTACTGTATGTTGACTTAATTTTTACTATTTACTGTTCTTTTTCTTGTAAGATTTTATTTTTTTATTTTAGAGAGCGAGTGCATGAGTGGGGGAAGGGGCAGAGGGAGAGGGAGAGAGAGAATCCCTAGCAGACTCCCTGCTGAATGCGGAGCCCGACTTGGGGCTCAATCTCACAGCCCTTAGATCATGACCCGTTCTTATTTTTATTACTTCCTTCTCATTAATTTTACTGTTGTTTTACTTATTATCTTCTTGAAATAGAAACCTATTTTATTAATGTTCCCATACTCTTCTTTTCTAATATGTTAACATATACTTGCAAATTTTGCTCAGGAATGCATTAGCTGCATTCCACAAATTGGGTGATACTTTTACTGTCATAGGAAATATTATGTGATTTCCATTATGAGCTTTTCTTTGACTTGTGAATTTTATCAGAGGCAATTCCTGAGTTTCCAAATGTATGTGTTTTCCTAGTTACGTTTATTTAATTTTATGGCTTGTCGATGTGTTTCGCATCCTTGAGGAAAGTATTTTGCAATATTCTACATACATCTAAGAACTCAGGTTATTGAATTACATAGTGCACAAATTCTATTACCTTATCAATAGTTTGCATTTTCTATCATTTACTTGAGTAAGTCTCTTAAATTTTCCCACAATGGTTATGGAATTTTCTCCTCTTTGTTTATATTTTTCTATACTTCCATTTTGCACATTTTACGTGCTTTTCAATTTAGGGGATAATTTCTCGAATGCTTACACATTGGGACAAATTGAAATTCTTATTACAATGTGATCCTTTATTTCTGGTGGTGCTTCATGCCTTAATGTCTATTTAACTCGATATTAATATTGCTACATTTTTAGTAATTCAGTTGTGTATCATTTCGACGTTTGTACTTCTGGCCTTTCTGCTGACTCATGTTTTAATTTTATGTTTTGTAGGTAGTCCATATCGTGGTCTGATGCTCTGTGCTTTTTTTTTTTTTTTAAAGATTTTATTTATTTATTCGACAGAGATAGAGACAGCCAGCGAGAGAGGGAACACAAGCAGGAGGAGTGGGAGAGGAAGAAGCAGGCTCATAGCGGAGGAGCCTGATGTGGGGCTCGATCCCAGAACGCCAGGATCACGCCCTGAGCTGAAGGCAGATGCTTAACCGCTGTGCCACCCAGGCGCCCCTGCTCTGTGCTTTTTTAACTGTAGATCCACTTCTATTTACGTTTCCTTTTTGGTATATGTGGGTTTAAATCTTCTATCTTAAATTTGTGTTTTTATTAACCCAGTTCTTCTACACTTTCCTCTCCTTTCTTGCTTTCCTGTGAAATGCTGATTTTTTAAAAATCATCTTATTCCCTTCCTCTCCCCTCCCACTATGTCAGAAATTAAAACTTTTGGACTGTAATCTTTTAATGGAAAACACTAGAAGTTACAACAGAGACCCTCAATATAATCACTAATTTTAATTAATACGATTTCCACTTCTCTGGAAATACTTCCTAATTAGTGTACCATACCTCCATATTCATCCACCTATCTTACCTGCTTTTCCTGCTATTTGATTTTGTGTGTATGTGTGTTTTGAGGAATCTCATAGGAAACGTGTGTAATTTGATTTAGTCCACATTAATTTTTATTTCCCTACAGCACATCATTGACTTGTTCCTCATTACTTCTTATGCCTCTAACTTTATATATGAGCATTCTCTTAAAAAAAAAAAAAAGGGAAATAAGCCCAATGACGATCTCAAATATGTTTTCAGATTTTTGTGAGCTTTTGAAACCCTTCGATAGCTTGATGCAAATGTCTTTATGATTCCCTCCACTTGAAGGATACTCTTGCTGAGTTTTAATTTTCAGTTATTTCTTTCCAGTCATTAGAGAGAGAGCCTTTTCCTCTTCTCTGGAGCCCGACAGAATTTAGCTGTCCCTTGAAGAGTTACTTCTTTGAAAATAATACATTCCCTAGATCTCATTCCCGTGATGTTTTTAAGATTGTTTGCCTTAGGGGCGCCTGGGTGGCACAGCGGTTAAGCGTCTGCCTTTGGCTCAGGGCGTGATCCTGGCGTTCTGGGATCGAGTCCCACATCAGGCTCCTCTGTTATGAACCTGCTTCTTCCTCTCCCACTCCTCCTGCTTGTGTTCCCTCTCTCGCTGGCTGTCTCTATCTCTGTCAAATAAATAAATAAAATCTTTAAAAAAAAAAAAAAAGATTGTTTGCCTTAGAGTTTCTGCAGCGCTAACTCTGATGCAGTGAGATATTGCATTCTTCTCATTTCTCTGATTGGAATAACTTCATCACCTTTGACTTTTGCAAGGCTGTTTTTTCTAAGTTCTGAGAATGCTTCACCATGACCTCTTCCAACATTGCTGTTGTATTTTCTGCCTTCTTTTCTATTGGTGGTCAACTTGCACATAGCTTAGATTTTATCCTTGTGACCTCATTTTTACCCTTTTCTTAATATTTTCACCTAATTTCATTTTCAAGCTTCCTTCTGAATATTTTCCCCCAGACTTACATTGTATTCTACGAAGTCTCCTTTCTTCTATTTCTAATGAGTGGTTAAGCCAATGCATCTAATTCACCATTTTGTTACATAGTTTTTTTACACTTCTGGGATTATTTTTGGACCCTCCTTATAATTTCCACACTTTGGAGGTTCTCAATTCTGTATTTTCTTGCTTATCTTCTTCCTCATTGTCTTAAGTGCTACCTTTTGTATTTCCATTATCTCAAATGCCCGTGGTTCTGTTTCTCTTCCTCATTTGTTCGTCTCATTGGCTGATAGAGTTAGGTCCCCAGCACTGAGATAATGCACGTTTTAGAAATTCTCATATGGCTTTCCCTATTTCTAATGCAGTGTTTATATTTTCCATGACACATTCTGTGCAGTTTCTTCTCACCTGTGCTCACATGCACTCCTCTTCCCTTCAGCTTTATGTAATCGGTCCTTCAGCTTGACTCATCAGTTCTTAACTTTTTTTTTCATTCCTGTGATCCTCTGATCTAAAATTTCTGCTTGGTCTTTTATGATGTCTCTTCCACCCCCACCCCCATTTTAACAGTTTCTCACTCTCTGCAGAAATTTTCAGCCTCTTTTTTGGTAATTCTTTGTACATTCTTCCAAAATAGTTGGGTCATACATGTCTCATCATGACACTATCTCAATTTTTGCAAGGTCTGTTTCTAGTGACTGTTACTTCTGCTTCGTCTTACCAGTGGCTTCTTATTTCTTTCTTTAGTGCTGGGTCATCTTTGTGAACTGGTGGTTGTAGTTGAAAAGAAACTACTTACAATAATAAATTGATGCTGAGGTTAATGGCCTCTTCCTCTAGGGCGGATGCCTATGGACATTAGAATTTCATATTCTTTTATCCACCAAGACCTGCTGTTCTCTGGATTGTTTAGAAGGTGTGGAGGTGGGCTGCATGGTCCTGCAAGTCTGAATTTCTTTTTGTTTCATGCCTTGCCTGAGAGTGAAACCCATGGAGGTAGGGAAATATTAGGGAGAGTCTGTCAAATTGCACACGTCTGGCAGGCACTGGGGCTTGACATTTGCCTTCTTACACCGTGGTGCTGGGCAAGCCACAGCAGTTCCCTCCACATTGGAAAATGCCACGGGGCAGAAGCTGCTTTGTGTGCTGGGTATCCTACTGGTCTACCTACCTGGATCAGCACTTTCTCATTGGTCTTGATACAGCAATCTCTAAGTATGATTTTCAGCCTTGGAATTTTTTTAAGACGTTTTATTTAATGATGCAGATTTTAACTTGTTCTCAGTAAGGGGGTTGGCTTGGATTACCTAGTCTTTTACTACAAGATGCAGATGTCTGATTTATTCTAATTTTAACACAAATGAGAAGGTAGGAGATACCAGTTTATAGAGATAATGCAAAATATTTTATTAGGGCTATATTCTCTTAAGAGCAGTTCAGAATTCAGAGAATTACTACTTTATTTTACAGGCATTAAATAGGCAATCTTGTTCCTAACAACCCGAACTTCAAAGACATTTCAGACAGTTAATCATCGTTTAACAAGACAGCACATGCAACTTGGATTTTAATTAGGATTTATGTTAGAGTTATGGATGAGAAGCTATTTTCATTAAGATGTCTCTGGGAGACACAGTCATACTCTTGGTTTTTCACAGATTTCTTTACACTTTTCAATCACTATTTGAGTGTTTCCTGGGAAATGTGAGTTTGATTATTTTGGTTTATTCGAGAG
Organism: Ursus arctos; assembly: GCF_023065955.2. Lineage (NCBI taxonomy): Eukaryota > Metazoa > Chordata > Mammalia > Carnivora > Ursidae > Ursus > Ursus arctos. The sequence continues at coordinate 3,573,149 of NC_079873.1, read as the reverse complement.
TGTTTGATCTTTCAAAGTGCATGATTAAAAGCCATTTTAGAAATACACTCACGAGTGTTTTAAATAGAAATTGCCAAAGCTAGTGTTTCATTGAACGTTAAGATATTTACATTTTCCCAATCAAAATGTTCTCCTTTATATTTGCATAATGTGATGTAAGATCATTGACCTTAAAGACTAATGACAGAGATATCACCAGCTGTTCATGAGTATATCTGATTTAAATCTGTCATATGGCAATAATGATAGCTACTTTGCAGAGTTACCATGAGAAATAAATGACACAGTGCTTGTAAAGAACCTGGCTAGTTTCTTTGTACATAATAATTACTCAATAAATAGTAGTCCTGTGATTATAGAGCTACCGATGAGTCCTATAGCAGTGAATTTATGTTTGAAATCCAGGCATAATATAAAAGAATAAGGGTATATTTTATGCCAAAATTAAAATTTCCTGGGCTAGTAGCAATAATATATTTTTCTAGGAATGCAAATTAGGCTTTTATATTGATAATTTCGAATATTTGACTCTGGACTCCTTTCAAAGCTTAGTTGCCTTACTCTTCATGCAAAGCAACTTTGAGAATTTTCAGTCTTGAGTATGCTTTAATGGCAATGAATATCAATTCAGTAGAAGGGAAGCGTGTACATGATTTGTACCCATGCAAACGAAGTTTGTAAACTGGCTGCGTGGAGTTTGGACAAAACTTTTATCAATCGCTCAATGAAAAGCTGAAGAGCAAACTAAAATGTTACCAGAATATTCATACGTTAGAAATGGGAGCATTTCGAAATGATCATATTTCTCAAGAATATCTCATAGCATAACATTTTCAACTGTCATGGATAATTAGGGTTTTTGTTTGGTTGTTTGTCTTTTATTTCCAGTTCATCACAGAAAGGTACTTTGGGGGGCGCCTGGGTGGCTCGTTCGGTTAAGCATCTGCCTTTGGCTCAGGTCATGATCCCGGGGTCCTGGGATCGAGTCCCATATCAGGCTCCCTGCTCAGTGGGCCTGCTTCTTCCTCTGCCTGCTGCTCCCCCTGCTTGTGCTCTCTCTCTCTGTCAAATAAATAAATAAAATCTAAAAAAAAAAAAAAAGAAGAAAGGTACTCTGGCATATGAATATATACATTATGTAGTAATAAATCTGAGAAAATACACAGAAAGTCTCTGCATTGAAAACTATCCCTGGGGGACATTAACGAAGACCTCAGCAAATGGGGGAAATACATATATACACACGTATGTGTGTGTTGTGTGTATGTGTATTTTTTTTAAGTAATCTCCACACCCAACATTGGGCTCAAACTCACAATCCTGAGATCAAGAATTACACATTCCACTGACCAAGCCATCCAGGCGCCACCACATAATATTTTTCAATAAATATATTTATATGAAATATATTTCATATATTATATATGAAATATATATCATTATATATACACATTGTACATATGTATATGTTACATATTTAACGTATATGTATATACATATATGTATATATGTTACATGTATATTAAATATATCTTTGTATAACATATACATATATTTACTTTTATATGTATTTACATATTATACGTGTTCTATTATATATATTATATGTACACATATATAATATATACATATATATTTATTTCTTGTTCATAAGAACATTCATGGGATGATTCAATATTTTTAAGATGTTCCCTTGTCCTGAACAGTAATAAGGGATGAACATTTTATCAGATAAAAATAATGGATCGAATTTTGCGAAATGCCTGAAAAGGATTGTTTTTCAATTTGGCATGTGTTTACTGAAGTTCAGTTAATTTCTGTGCATATACCCTTCAGCAGACATCTGGAGAACATCTGCTTCATGTAAGAGTCCTTGCCAGGATGAATGTTTGGGCCCCCTCTTCCCAGCCAAATTCAAATGTTGAAATCTTGACCCAAAATTAGATGTTATTAGGTGGTGGGGTGTGGGTCCACTCCAGATGGGAGCTCATTAGGTCATGAGGGAAGAGCCTTAGGAATAGGATTGATGCCCTTATAAAAGAGACCCCCAAGTGCTCCCTTATGCCTTCTTCCATGTGAGGACACAGCAAGAATATGGCTGTCTCTGAACTGGAAGAGAGCCTGCCCTAGACACTGAATCTACCGGCATGTTGAGCTTGGACTTTGAGCCTCCAGAACTGTGAGAAATCAAGGTCTGTTGTATATAAGCCCCCCAGTCTATGGTATTCTGTTGTAACAGCTGGTCAGACTGACACACCAGATGTGTGCCTACAGACTGGTTCAAGGTGAATGCGCTTGGGACCCATGAGCAGAGAGCAAGACTTTAATCTCACTCTTAAGCCCCTGGTAGACCTCCAGTGGACCTCATTGAGTCCAACGTTGCCCTTCCATGAGCTGTCAAGTAATGGATTGATTTTTGAAACAAAGTACTTTGTGCCACGATGAAAAGATGGTGCCCCATGTTCCAGTTGTTTGAACCACATCTCCATAAATCTATAGTAAGGTTTGTTAACCTTGGGCTGGATCATTCTCTGTGGTGGGAGCTGTCCTGTGCACATAGGGTAATGAGCAGTGTCCTTGGTCTCCACCTGCTGGAGGCAGAAACACCACCACGCCACTTCCTCCCTCAGTGGAAAAACTAAAAAAAAAAAAAATTCTCCAGACATCATTACATGTCTTAGGGGAGACAGGGAACTACACAGCATCAATGAAATGATTTGTACTATTTTTTATGTGGACAAGAATTACATTGAACAAGTGGTTTTCTGTAGCCTAAAACTATATAATGTGAACTGTTAAAGCAACAGTCTGTTTAATTAGAGATAAATATTATTCAATACTAAATCTGGTTTCCACCCCCAAAAATGTGATTAATTTCCCCATCAAATCTTTTACTTTATTAGCATTAAAAAAAATGCAAACAATTAGAATACAGCATACTATTGATAGTTTGCTTGATTATTTGATTTGTATATTGAGTTTTGTTGTGAAATCCAGTTGCAAGTATTCATCAAAGACTTGTCAAGTGACATGCATTCAAAAGTTTGTTTCAATAGTTTGAGATCTTTGAAGAGTAAAAATATGGCACAAAGTAGATGATGATCAGGAATCTCTTACAGAATGTGATTTTCTTTCTTTTTTTAATAATTGATTTTTAAAATTTGAGTATGGTTGATACACAATGTTACATTCGTTTCGGTATACAACTTAGTGACTTGACAAGTTGATATATTATATTATGCGCCCTACAGTATAGCTACCATCTGTCCCATTGCAGCTGTTACAATATCATTCCCTGTGTTCTGTATGTTGTGCTTTGTCTTTATTCCTATGACTTATCAATCTATAACTGGAACCCTGTATTGCCCTCTCCCCTTCACCCATTTTGCCCACCTGTGAAGCCCCTCCCCCCTGGCAACCATCAGTTTGGTCTCCATATTTCCATAGTTCTCATTCTGCGTTTTTGTTTATTTATTCACTTTTTAATATTCCATTTATGAGCGAAATCATATGGTATCTGTCTTTCTCAGTCCGACTAATTTCACTGAACATAATACCCTCTAGGTCCATCCATGTTGCCTCAAACGGCAAGATCTCGTTCCCTTTCGTGGCTGTGTCGTATTCCATTGTATATGTACCACATTTTCCTTTTCCTTTTTACCTATCAATGCACACTTGGGTTGTTTCCATGTCTTAGCTATTGTAAAGAATGCTGCAACAAATATAGGACTGCATATGTCTTTTTGAGTTAGTGTTTTCATTTTCCCTGAGTAAATACCCAATACGGAAATTATTAGATCATATGATATGTCTATTTTTAATTTCCTGAGTCACCTCCATACTGTTTTCCACCGTGACTGCACCAGTTTGCATTCCCACCAACAGTGCATGAGTATTTCTTTCTCTTCACATCCTCACCAATACTTGTTTCCTATCTTTTTAATGTTAGCCATTCTGACAGGTGTGAGGTGATCGTTCATTGTCGTTCTGATTTGCATTTCCCTGATGATGAGTGATGGTGAGCATCCTTTCATGTGTCTGTTGGACCATCTGTACCTCTTCTTTGGAAAAATGTCTGTTCAGGTCCTCTGTCCATGTTTTAATCAGATTTTTTTTTTTTTTTTTTTTTTTTTTTTGTGTTGAGTTGTCTAAGTTCTTCACATATTTTGGGTATTAATCCCTTACCAGGTATATCATTTGCAAATACCTTTTCCCCTTCAGCAAGTTATCTTTTTGTTTTCTTGATGGTTTCCTTTGCTGTGCAGAAGCTTTTTATTTTGATGTAGAATGTCATTTTCAATTCAAAAGCATCTAACTTATTTTACAAATATTTATGTAGGAATATTGGTTTATGTAGGAATATTGGTTATTTATGTAGGAATATTGGTTAAATTTCTGATTAAAAATAAATTCTACCCAATATGCAATGGATATGTTTATGTATTTCTACCAGTGTGTCTTTTTTTTTTTTTAAATTCACAACAAAATGTATGTATATTTTTGAGAGTACAATACAACTGAAAACTCTGAGGTAAATTTAAGATATATTTTAAAAGCTATTTTAAGCATGTTTCAAGAGAAAAGATTTAAATTCATTTTTTTTGGCTTAAAATTAATTTATTGCTGACCACTACTGCTATTTTTTTTATTATGTTAGTCACCATACAGTACATCATTAGTTTTTGATGTAGTGGGGTTTTTTTTTTTCCTTTTTTTGTTTTTTCAGCCTCAACAAGGTTTAAAATCGGCTAACATGTCTTCCTTACCCTTACTGTTCCCATGAGGTCTGGCAGATCTAGAAACTAATGAATAGTGAAACAATTTTATTTTCCTTCCATTCTCTTCTTTATGATCTATGTAATTAAACAGAAAAGAAATTAAATTCTATAATCACTTACCTTATAAAAGACAATTTTACTTCACTACTTATGTTGGATAGTGGAACAGAAATGGATATATGGAAAAATGCTGGGCCTTTCTCTTTAGTTCAGTTCTGTTAATGTGAATTTAATGCACCATTAAGTGAGACCAGTTATTGAGAAAGAAAAAAGTGTAGATCTGTCTTAAAGTGTATTTACTAATATTGTTTATATTCATGAGGAAGATATGAGGCAATATTATTGGACACATTTTTAAAAATATTTGAATACCACAGGAAAGTAGAAAAAATCATAGTTTTATGAAATTGTTCATCTGTCTTTATCATCATGAAAAAAACACACAATCAGAACACACTACCATAGGGTCTGTTTCTATATAAGCAGAGGGCTAGGAAGCTGGACAGACTTTATGGTTGTTTTCTGTCTCTCTCAAAAGGCTATGGAGACCTAGAAGAAAGTACTTGAAACATACTGATGCAAAGATCTTGAACAATGCAATTATTTGTGTAGTCCAAAGTAAAGGGTGTTGGTATGGGAGGAACTCTGTTCCATTTCAAAAGCTATAATGTAAGCATACCAGCCACGAAAGGGGCCCATTTATTTTCTTTTTTGAGAGCAATAAAAGAAAAACCACATTAACAAAAGGGTAAGACTCTTCAGTGTATATTATTCCCTCTCGAAAAATGAGTTAAGTGATTTCACAGCGGGAGAGAAGCATATTTGTAAGAAGTTCCATTAGTTACCAAATGAGTTTTCTCTGTAGTATGTTTTCACAGAATGAGAAGCATGGAAAACTCTAACATTTGTATTTCTCTTGTGTTTACTCATTTTGCTGGACAATCTCTACCTCAGCCTTCATGGTTTTGATGGTCCAGCCTCCATGGGGTGGCCTTTGGTAACCAGGCAAGACATGATCAATTTGTGTCTACCCAAAGTATACTTTCATGTGTCTGCAATTTAACATGTAACATCATCCAGACAGACTGTATGTTTGTTGGAAACTTTGTAATTATTAACATCAGGGACGGCACCTGTGAGGTGATAGTCTTGATTTGAAGTTGCATGGCAAGCCATAGATGTGCTTTTGTATTTATTGGAGTTCTCATTTGCCTATTCCTTTTTGTTTTGCCAATAGACCTTCCCAAAAGGGACGTGTCAGTTGTGGGCTCCATGAAGAGTGGTTTGAGTTGGCTGTATGGTTTGGGTGGTGTGGCATTAAGGAGGAGGCAAGGGGAAAGAGAGAGAGGCTCTGCAGCTGGAGGTCCTTGTTGCTTCTGTTAGCTTCTTGTCGTAATATTAAAAATTTTTAAGTTGAAGATTCTATTAAGAAATAGAAAATAGTTTTTTTCCTTTAACATACAATAATCTTTCTCTTTCATCAAGCCATTTATGGTCATACTAAACAATTGTGTAACATTGTTTCTACCCAAAATGGCTTCTGTAGAATGATAATCAAGTCTACATGTTTTGTTAAATTATAATAAATTCATTTCGCATAACATTTTTTGCAGTATTTCAAGGGAATTAGATTCATTGTTTGTTTTTTCTCCTTTGGTGAATTTAAATTGGTATCCACTTAGCTTTGTTATTTTAGCCCTTGATCCACTATATCTGCAGAAGAATTTTAAATTTATTATGATGTCAGTCAATAGAATTCAGGGAAGGAAAAACTCATGAGTTTACTTTCTCTTTGAATTCATGGTTTCTCTTTCCTCCTTTTCTTACTTTCCCTTGAGCCTTTCCAACTACAGTTTCTGCTCACTTGACTTATTTCGTGACTTTGGATTGAAATTGAACTTGTCTTTCTTTTGCGGACTGTCTCTCAAGCCTGTCCCTTTTGCTGCATGCACAAATGTGTTTCAAATATCCATATCTGAACCACTTTTCATTTAAGCAGGCCAGGTATTTTTTTCTTATTTCTTAAAAATTAAAATTAATTGTATCTGTGATTGAAACTCCAATATAATGAAAGGTACATAGGGAATTATCTGTCTACACTCCAACACACCCTTTACTCAGGTCTCCCAGAAAACACCATTGTTCCTTCTGTCTACAGAATTCTTCCAGAGACATTTGCATCTAACCAGCATTTAAATGCCAGTTTGCAATATACTCTCCCTAATATTTTGCTTTTTTCCACTTAATAACAGAAGATTGAGATGGCTTATTTTGGTATATATGAATCTACCCTGTTTTCAGAATGGTTCCATGACAGTTGGGCAGTTATGGACATAATCATAATTTTTGACCAGCTTGGGTTGTTTCTAAACACTGACTGCTATCAACCATGGTGTAGTAACAACAGTCTCTTGGAGTGAGGGTTGGATTCCATATCTATTTTAAATTTATATACGTGTTGGAATATTTACAGAGTTTAGGAGGCTTAACCAATTTAGCTTCTAACCGTAATCTATGAAAGCACATCTTGGCCACATTCTTGCCAACACAAAGTATTATAAAATGTGTAATTTCTGTATATCCCAGGTCAGTAAACTTCTATAAAGAGGCAGGTAGTAAATATTTTAGACTTATGGACCATATGGTTTCTGTCCTAACTGTTCTGATCTCTCATTGTATTCTGGTAGCACCATAGATGATAGGTGTGGCTCTGTTCTAGTCTGTATTTGCAGAGGCAGATGGCATGTCGGATTTGGCTTATGAACCATAGTTTGCTGACTCTGATGTATCCAACGGCTCAATAATAATTTTAAATTTGTTTCTTTGTATGAGTTAGGTTGGGAATCTGTCATGTGTTTAAAATCCATGTTTAAATCCTTTGGTCCTATTTCATAATGCAGTTGAACTTTCTTTTATTGGTTTGTGAGAGCTTTTTATATATTTGAAACCTAATCATTGTCATGTATGCTGAAAGTTTAACCATCTCTTGCTCAGCTGTTGCAACAGCTGATTTTCTTATAAATTCCTATTTTTACATAGAAGTAAGTAAAAATGATTTTATGTCCCTCTGGTTTGTGACATTTGCACTTAAAAACAGTTGAACCTTATATTGGTGTTCATTTATATAGTTTTCTAAGTATTTTCAAGCAACAGCGTTGTATCTGATCTACGTTAGTTTGAGATGCCTTCTAATTTCACGGATGAAGAAAACGAGGCTCAGAGTAACCTCAGCCAGATCATAGGTTATAAGCATGGAGGTGAGATTATAATTCAACTTCGGACTTAAGTCCTAGGGTCGTCTTTTTTCCTTGTACCTCCCAGCTGTGGCTGCTAGTTGTCACAGGGATTACAATACTACCTCAACAATGGGACATCCTACGTTCTTGGAGTTACAGCTTAACTCCCATGCAGGGAGGTGCAGTCATGCACCAACAGGGTCTTCTTCCCATGCCAGCTCACCAGCAACCCTGTTCTCTTCAAAACCCTTCACTTCTGCCAAAGTTTACTTTTGCTTACCTTCCCTACCATGGGATGTCACGATGGGGCAAGGAAGTGCCCATAGATAGGATACTAACTCAGATAATGGAAACAATTTAAAAACAAACACTTGTTGACATGGCTACCTAATGCAGAGACAGCTATTAGATAGATAATATCACAGAGAAGTGAGATTTCCTAGGTTTCTCCTCCTTACCCTGGGACAGACCTCCATAGATATTAACCACCCCCACACACTGAGCGTATCTTTTAGGTGCTTACATTTCTATTTGGTACATAACTGACTCATGCATGTGCAGACTTTTAAATTGACAAGAATCATGTATTCAAGTTTTCCCAGAGTAGGCAGTAGATACCGTTGACTAACTTTTATATCAGCTATGTTCACTTTGCAGTAATTTTAATACTTTGCCAAGTTTTTTTTTTTTTCTGATACACGTTTAGTAAAGGGTTAGTGTTTAAAAACATGGCATGTAGATTTCTTTGGACTTTTATGACCAATCACTTGTTTCTTAGTATAGGAAGGACAGAAGTATGGAATTAGTCTCAAAATACCAGCTTCCATGAGTAAATGCACAAAGCAGAAAGAATTGGGGAAGCCATTGAGAGACAAGATCTGGGGATTATTTTCCTTAGTTGAATCATTACAAAAGATTACGATCACACATTCCAAATTATTTATTCCTAGTTTGGTATTTTGCATTTGTGTCTCTTAAGTCTGAAGACTTGGTAGTAAGTCAAGTAAACAGGATGAGACCGTATGGATGCACAGTGTGGGTTCGGGGGCTTACCTTTCACGTTCCTTCTGGGCATTAGCCACTTCTATCATTCCTTAGATAATGTTTATTCAGATAGTGCAATGCTCTGTATTACCATTATCTAAAAAAGCTGTTTCAAATTGCTCTCAGAGCAGAAAGCAATTAATTGCCATTAAGGGTGTTCTTGCATCTGGCACAGGAGAAAACATTAAAATAAAAAAAAAGTTCTTGAGGTAATGTCCTACTTCACTCTCTCCACCTACCAAGAGTGGTCTTTGCTTTCAGGACACACATTATGATTCAATTAATATTTTCACTCCTCTGACCCAGAACAGAACATACTGTGGGAACACAGCAGGGTGGCTGTGTTCGAAGCCCAGTTCTGTCTAATATAATTTCCCCAAAGCCTGTTATGTCATTTATTGTGCAAATCATGCCCAAATGAGGATATGGGCAGTTGAGATGAAATTGATTAAAGAAATGTGTCATCCCCTTGCAAAAAGGAAAGTGTCACGGAGGAAATTGTGCCTGATGGGACCCAAGCATTGATATCACTCCTTGTTCCCTTCCTATTTGCTAAATTAACATCTACCTGCTGAAAGCATTTCTCAGAAGTGAAAATCAGGGTGCATTATCCTTGGCTCCTGTGACTTGCTCCTTCTATTAGGGGCAGTTTTAAAGTCCAAGAGAAGACACTGATTCATGTAGTGACTGCAGGGTTCTTGTAGCTGGTGTGTAAAGGAATAGTTGAAAATCATTGCAAATCATTGCAAATGCAACTTCACAGTTTTCGTTAAGACTCACCGGACAGGATTTATTATTTTCCCAGGCTCCAGAAACACCAGCGAAAGCCCAGCAGCTCATTTGAAAGCATGGAGTGAGATGCAGATGGGGTCTGAGTTAGACTTGTCCCAAAGCTGGTACTATGGAGGGATTCTAGGAAGAAGATGTCATGGTCCAGCCCTGGTATTATTCACCTGGAAAGGGGTGACATTCCTCTGCTGACATGCTCTGATCTGGTGAATGACAAGTCTAAATGTCTAGGTAACCATGCTTTTAGGAACTAGATGAGAGAGGCAGAATTATGAATGATTCTCCCATTATTTGAGAGAGCTAAGCTAAGATTCTGCCTGGCCTATGGGGTCTCCCATAACTATTTCTAATAAAAGAAATTTTATTTATAATAATTATTAATTATTTATAATAGCTATCAGTATTGCTTATAATTGAGCTCTCTAGCCATGGGAGTCAAACATCAGCTAGAAAAGCAGTAATCAAGATGGTGCAAAGAGCATTCCCATTTTGGGAAGACATTTGAGTTGAACCAGCTCTGTGGTTCTTTGTCATTTTGAGATTCTCTAAATCCAGGCCCTTAATACCAAAACCTTCCCATTGTCATTGTTCTAATCATTGCCAGGTATATTGATTGACGGTTGAGTTAAGGTATGCCTTCCCCCACCCCTCTAAAGCTTACAAATTACAATTGAAAGCAGAGGCTCCTAGCCAGATAAGAGAGTCACATGCTCTTAGATGCCAATATGTCTCAGCAGCTGGGGTGTAAAGGGTCCAGAACAACTTAGCAATAAAAATCACACTTTTTTTTAAAACTACAAACTGCTGTTTACTGGATGTTTGGGACCTAGATTTCCATAAACTCCTCAGGGAACACTGTGATTACTCAGATGCATGAATTCATTCATAGGAGTTAGTTTCTTTTCAAATGTGTTGGAATTTTAGATAAACCATATAAACATATGAAACCTCACAGTTGTAGGGGAGGAAAAAGTTTTCCCTGACTCCTGTGGCTCCTGGATAGGTCTGAGAATTAAACCAACAAAGACACTTGAAATAAGAAAAGCATAGACATTTATTTGGTCTAAGTTTTGCATGACGTGGGAGCCTTTATAAAGAAAGAAAGACAGGATGAAGCAGACCTCAGTTTTTATGCTGGGTTTGATGACTTTGTGGGTACCCATGCAGGAATATGATAGGGCAGTTTGACATAAGTGTAGTTACCCAGTAGAAACTGGCCTGTTTATGGGGGTTCTTCTCGGGGTCCCTTTGGCTTTAGAGGTAAGGATGCTCCTTTGATGGAGGAAGTGGTAAGAAAGATCAGTGTCCCATGAAGCACAGTTTCTATCCCTTTCAGAAAAGAATGAAGCCTTTAGAACAGGAGATCTCAATGAGATGAGTTTTCAAGGGTCCTTTCAGTGTGATTCATTGATTCCTTCATTGAAGAAATATATATTGATCAGCTGCTTAGCTTGTGGCTTCTCCTTCTCCCAAATTATTGAGGTCACACTCTGCTGGGGAGGTATATCTGTGAGTGGAGTTTTGCTATCTGGAGGTAAGTACAGGATGAAATGCTCCTTGACGCCCAACCCAGATTGGAAATGAGACTTCGGGGCTCTAAATTTGAGGACTTTCAGGAGTGAAATAGATAATGAGGGGCAGATATTTTATGCTGGGTTTGATGACGTGTGGGCAGCCACGGAGAAATATGATAGGGCAGAGTTTGAGGTAAGTATAGTTAACCGGGGATAATGTGTCATAGAAGCAGGGTTGAGTCCTTAGCAAACATCACCTCAGCCAATATCTGGGGATAGCAAGTAAGCAAGGCTCTTTCTTCACGGCTAACATTTCCAGATCATATGGGCAATAGTCTTTCCTGCCTGTCCTCTGAGAATGTGTGTGTGTGTTTCTGTGGTCTGAAGGACAGGCAGGCAATCTGTATCTGCTTCTCTCCCATGGATCCAGGCATCAAGTGCTGCTGATACAAAGTTAACAAAAAAACTTTTTTTGAAACTACTCTCCCACCAACCAGATTCAACTCCCCTGAGCGAGCCTGAGTGACAAGGAAGCCTAATGCTCACAAAGAGAAAGGGGGTGGAATGGCTCAGGTTTTTTTCTGAAATTTCTTCTGCCTTCCTTAGCTTTCAGTCTCAAGACTTTATAGGGGAGTTCCCCTGTGCTGTTCCAGAAACATCCACAAGAAGAATTAGGGGCCAGGACACAGAGGGAAAGGAAACACCTTTTTCCTATCAACCCCCTACCTGGCAATTCTACTATAAAGCATGTTAGCATTCTTAGATGGTTGATAAAAAAACTGAATTCCATGGTGAAGATTTAAAGACAATTCTGTGACAAACACCCTTTTGTGATATTTTAGCAGGGTCCGCAATACATTTTGCAGTAAAAATTAGTACTTCATCCTAAGCAAGGCACTGGAAATGAAGAAACGTAAGACCCCAATGACATCCAATGCACTCTAGGTCACTCGTGTCAAATCTCTTCCCCCATCATAAAATGGCCTCGTTCTGTCAACTGAAGTCCTTTCTCTCTTCATCTCAGAGGACTGACTGAATTTGTCCTCAGTTCGGAGCTTGATTGCCACCTACTGTATTGAGGAGTATGAGGAGTCATGTACAGGACACCATGTTTCATGGAAACAGTAAAACTGGACGTGATCCTACAGATGTTGCTTCAACTGACAGGTGTAGACTTCTACAAGTCTGCCTCTTGCCTCCACATTTCAAGTTATCAAGTTTCACAACAGTCCGTCCTCATATCCAGTTTGGACCATAGCCAGTTTCTCAAATGACTTCAGCTCGCCTCCTGGCAATGCAGCTGAACCTTGACATTTCACTAAATGATATATCTTCTACCTTTGCCATTGAAACTATCTTGAAGGCATCATTTCAAAATTAAAATTTTATATACGGTTGCTATGCTTTTATCTCTGATGTCACACAGAAGCTTCTCTGAAGAGTGTATTTAAATGTGACATTAAAGCATGTCGACATTTGTCTGTATTTATTTGGCTTTAAGTACCTTGAATTATTAATAATGGACCAATATGGTATGTGGTGACTCACTACTTTTCAGTGTTCTAAAGTACAATATATTCATTGGCGTTTCCACTATACTCTATAATATCTACATACTGTTATACACATTGTGCTTTCTGTATGAATTTTCATTTTCTTTGAGGTATAGGAGCAGATCAGCTTTGTAAAGAAGCAGCAAAATATACCCTGAAATTTTAAGTTTGTGTGAGTGGAAAATCAAAATGATTAATTTACTAAGTGTTTATTAATGTTTACATTAAGCTGTGCATGACTCAATATCTTATTCACACTCAAAGTCTGTTGCTTTACCAACTGTCTATATTATTTTGTGACAGTATATTAAAAACAGCACTAAAAGTAAAGGATATACCATATTTTACCCTTTGGAGATCTCTAATGAACAAATGTTGCGGGGTGCTTTTTTTTTTTTATCATCATTAAGAATATTTCAAAGCTGTACCTTTTCAGTTTCTGAGAAGTTGATCCATGATCAATAACATTTGCAGGGATCTTGGCATGTGGCTTGTTTTTCTTTATATGGTGACACTGCCCCCCCCCCCCCCAGGGCATCTCGCAGCCAATGAGACATTAAATTTTATCAACTGAAAAAGATGTTAAAACTGAAGTCTAGTGAAACAGGTCCTAAGAGCTGTTTCTTGGTTTTTTGTTGTTTGTTTGTTTGTTTTACGGGGTTTGGGCAACACATACAGAATTTTCCCTGCCGTTCAAACTGAATGACACTATTTAAAATTCCTAGATACCTAACACACATTTGCATAGTGGGGGTCATTGCCTACATGAGCTGTAGAACATTTACCTGGAAATGAGGTTTTCCTACTTAAAGAAATTTTGAATGTGGGTCCATGACTTAACGTTTCCTAGCTTCCGCCTTATCATTTGCCTAATACAAGTATGCTTAGGAGGGAAGGGCTGTAGCAGGCAAGCATGGTGTTCTGCTCATCCCTTTGCTGCCTGATTTCAGCACCTTCCCAGTGGTCAGTTCCAAGTGGTGCATGTCACCATCATCCGGACGATAAAAAATTATATGCCATGGTGGTCTCTCTTTGCCGTGCTCACCTCAAAGCTGTTGAGGACCATGCCCTATGTAGGCACAACCCAAAAGAGCAATGGAAATAACACCAGCAGAGTCCAGGGATGGCTCTCAACTGAAAGTGGGGGTGGAAAAATGCCTCTCACTCAGCCTCCTTTCTGTCAGACAGTGGAACAGCTCTGAAGTGCATTCTACAGAGTTCCTCAGAGAATTTCCCAGAAGAACTGAATACCAGTTGCCCACATTAGAAACACCCTCTGGCAAGCTCCATTTATTGACTGTTACCCTATCCAAATAAACTGCCCACACCCCAGGGCTTCTCTCAGGTGGTGCTTTTAGGGTGATCCCAAATTAAGGTCGAGGTGCTCTTAGGGTAACCCCAAAATAAGGCGGGGAATGTAGAGATTAGTAGTTTGATGTGCGATGCTTGCCGATGCTTGCCTTTGCTTGCCGTGGGGTGAGTGGTCATCCTCAGGTGCACTGACCCTGCTCTAGGCACTCACTGTATGCACATACACGTAGTGGGATTGTTCTTGGACTCATGCTGGTAGCCCATTCAATAAGTGTCTTGGTCTGTTGGAGCTCTTATAACGAATACCATAGATTGAGGGGCTTATAAACAATAGACATTAATTTCTCACAGTTCCTAAGGCTGGAAGTCCCAGACCAAGGCACATGGAGATTCAGCGTGCAAGCCCTCTTATGGGTTCATAGGTGGCCGTCTTCTCTCCATGTCCTCCCTTGGTGGAAGGGGTGAGGAAGTTCTCTGGGGTCCATCCTCTCATAAGAGCACTGATCCCCTTCATGTGAGCTCCATGCTCATGACCTGATTATCTCCCAGTGGCCACACTTCCTAATTCTATCTCATTGGGGGAATAGGTTTCAATTTATGAATTGTAGGGGAACACAGACATTCAGTCTATAACAATTACTTGGGATATGCTTAGTCAGAATGCCAACTAATCACTGAACAGCTGTTCTTCAATTCAGCATATATATTCGTTACCCTCATGGTCCACATACCACAGGTGTATCTAATTGGTTTAGACTTATTTGATATTCTACATATATCAGATAATATAGATGAGGGTGAAATTCTCATATTTTTATAAATTTGAACTGTTATTACTGAAGGCCTTATATAGAAAATTCCCTCTTCTTCTTGAAGTTGCTAAGCATTTGTAGAGATACACATGTCATCTTACTTCCATTTTAGTAGAAAAAACCCATATCTAAAATGAAAAACAGTGGCTGTGCTGCATTCTTCTTTGGAGGCATTAATTGGCCAATTCAACCTAGCTTCCTTTCTCTTTCTGTCACTTTTTAGATGGCAGCCAGCTCTTATCTTAGTTGTAATCTTTTTAGAATACCTAGGACTAGAATAAATTGTACCATTCCAGGCATATAGTATAATGACTGTTATTTTAGTAACTTTGCATTGTATTTTAATGATTTCTATTGGACACTTCCATCAGCCAACTGTGCTACCAGCCCTTGAAATTGAGGATTCCTTCAGGGAAGGGATTTCCTTTTATTTATTTCTGCATACCCAGCAAGTGACACAGGAATGTGTGTGTTACCCATCACAGCCACTGTGGACAGGATTCCCTTCCCGCTCTTTTGAAGGAAGTTACTTGTATTAGTGTCAAGATAAAATCCCCCTAATTTTTTTCCCCTTATTTTTGTTTTTAAGATATTTGTTAGAGAGCTAAGGAGATGGTAGAGGAAAACTATGGAAATCTGTAAACTCTTCTACTGTTTTAATTAAGATACACTCAAATATGTTTTTGGTTCTACCACATTTACTGTCTGTATTTTATTCTTTACCCAGAAAATGAATGTAAATTGTTGTATTTAATTCTCTCAGCAGAAGTGTGGCTTTGGATTTGCTGTAAGTTTCCTCTCTGAGTTTATGTGATCTTGGGAAAGTTACCCAATATCCAACAACTTGGTCTTTTGTGTCTTGAAATGAGTGTGTGGGGGAGAAGACAATAATTTTCCTACTACCCTTCTAGGTTCCTGGCCAGGGCCCTTGTCACAAAAGACAGATCAGCAAGTGCTCTGATACCCCAGTCCTAGGCATTTTTTTTTTTTTTAAGATTTTATTTATTTATTTGACAGTGAGAGAGAGACAGCCAGTGAGAGAGGGAACACAAGCAGGGGGAGTGGGAGAGGAAGAAGCAGGTTCCCAGCCTGATGCTGGGCTCGATCCAAGAATGCCAGGATCACACCCTGAGCTGAAGGCAGACGCTTAACGACTGAGCCACCCAGGCGCCCCAGTCCTAGGCATTATTATAATCCGTTTGACTTTCTACCTCCCTTATCTATGGAAACATATATAAGCACTTAATATCAAATAGTTTGGACTACTTTATTGGCTAATATAGGTCAGCACTATCTTCTTCCATCTTATTATTTGGGAATTATTTTCCCTAGAACTAAGGAGAAATGAGTTTTTGATTCATGTGGGGGCAGAGTAATCTGGTGTACAACAGAAGAAAAAGCAGGTATAAGATGGCATGGTGTGAAGTGATGGTGAACCTTTCAGATTTCTCTTTGACTTATCCCACATTTTCGAGAGGTGACTGACTCTATAGTTGAAATATAAGGCTACCTTTGAACACGACTTTTGAGTGTTTAACATACAGGCATACCCCATTTTATTGCACTTCGCTTTATTGTGCTTTGCAGATACTGCATTTTTTTTTTTTAACAAAGGAAGTTTGTGGCAACCCTGCCATTGATCAAGACTAGTTTGGTTATTCCCACAATTTCACATCTTTTTTCATTATCCTTCTATGAAATGGTGATCTGTGGTCGGTGATTATGACTCACTAAAAGCTCCGATGATGGCCAGCATGTTTTTAGGAATGCAGTATTTTTAATTAAGGTATAGACTTTTTTTAAAAGACATAGTGCTATTGCACACTTAATATACTACAGTGTAAAGTAAACATAACTTTGATATGCGCTGGGAAACAAAATTCATGTGACTCGCTCTGTTGCACTCTTCCCTTTATTGCAATGGTCCCTTTATTGCAGCTGTCTGGAATGGAACCTACAGGATCTCTGAGGTATGCCTGTAATATATATATATATATTTTTTTATGTTTTAAGACTTTCAGGTGATAAATCCTCCTCAAGATACCTCAGAGGTTCACAAAAATGTAAAAACATGTTTAAAGTTTGAAATGACTCATGTTTTTCAGTATCCATGGCAAAGAACTTCTCTTCCAACCTTAATAGCATTTCAAATTGACATTGACATTTTAGTAAATCAGAATTAGCTTTTTCTTTTTAAACTCCACTGTCTTATGTAAATGGCTGTGCTGACTTTTATGGAATTGAATATTCCAGAAAATGTCATGGAACCTAATATAAAACAAGTTAACATTCTCATTTTTAGATCTTAAAGGGATATGGTGTTAAAATACAGATTTTGATACCCATCCAGCCTGTGCTACATTTTGTATGCATGTGAATTTCAAATTCAAGAATTTAGCATGTCTGCGAAGGGATATCTATCTTTATTGAAAACAGGGTTGAAATTCTGAAGGAATTATTGTAATTTACATAAGTAAGAACTGCTTTGAAAGTCAAAGACTCTCTTAATAGAGTGTCAGTAGGTTTCTACAGAGAGCGTTAAAAGCTTTTCCGCTTTATTATCATGACTCCACCAAAATATCTATTCAATTCTGAAAGTGAACCCCTTGTTGCAGAAATCACTATTCAAAATTTAACTTATTTTCACAAGAAAGATCCTCTATATATGTTTATCCACACACACGATAAAATTTCTCTCCTAAAATCTGAAAATTATTATCGATGTGAAAACTGGAAACATTTTTAGAAGAAAACTTTCTTGAAACAATACTACAAGTTATAGGAAACACTACAGTAAAGTATAAAATTCACAAACTTGACAGAATACTTACACTAATTCTAAACTAATTGTTGGACCATATGGCCAGGCTCTGATGGCAAGCTGGTTGTTTGCATTTTTTTTTTTTAATGAATATACATTTAGTTTCCCAAAACCTCCCTTTCTGAGATGCTATTTTACATGAAATTCTCCTCAATTTTATGATTATTTCATCTTAAGGAATCATGTCTTTGGAAAGCTCCTGATTAATGTGCTCATAGAAAAGATAGTAAATTGGGTCTCTCACACATGGTGCATATGATTTTACTGCGATGTGTAAGACACAACCACATAATAAAGATAAATTCTTCCTCATTCTCTTATCAGCATAGAAGCATCCTTTGGCATTCTTATACCTTATTAGTTCCTAACTTCCACTATGACATTTGAGTAAGTCCTTAACATATCTCTTTAAGATATGTTCACACTTGAAAATATATTGTTTTTAACATCTTTAAACAATACAGAAATGTATGGCATGGACAGTGAACTTCCTCCATCACTATGTTCTGTATATATTTTTCAGCTATTTCTTGAATCATATACGTCTAATATACAGCGACACCACACACACTTATGTATTTATACACATTTTTATTTTTAACGTCTTTGCACGAAATTGGTATTCTGTCATTCCTGCTACTCTGCAATTTGCTTTATTCACTAAAATCTATATCCATATGGAAGTATACAGAAACATAGTTTTTTAAACAATTGCATAATATTCAATTTCATGCACCACTATTTAACTGCTTCCTTGTGTTAAAAGATAAACAAGCATATTAAAAGTTTTAGGAGTTTATCTGAGCCAAAGTCCATTCAAATCAGGCATACAATCTAGCAGGTAGAAAGGAACTCCCAGGAGCTGTACTAAATGAAAGCCTTTTATAGGCAGAAGGAAGTTGTACGAAGCAAAAAATAAGCTGGTTATTGCAAGGTTGCCTTCCTTGGGTGAATAGCAGGGGTCTATCAGGCAAATTACCTCACTAGTGCTGACCAGGTGATTCCTCATTGACTGTTGCTTCCATTTCTGGGAGAGCTGAAACAGCATTGAAACCAAGTCTCAGTTTCATGATGTAGGGCTTAACACAAGTGACTCCATTTTGGGCTTGTTGTCTTGTTTTTAATACTTTGTTTTAATGTTCCTCTGGGGTCATTTATGTACACTGTTGCCATGAAAACTCTCTTTTTCTACATTTGTACTTTGTGGAAATTCTATAAGTAATCAGAAGCTGATTAGGACTCAATCCATTCACAGGGTCCATGACACGGTACAGTGGCATTGGAATAAATTGGACCTGCAGTGCCAATTAGCTCACGTCTCCATAGGTAACATTTTTTCTATTGATAAAATGCAGACTAATCTTTCTCATGCAAGATTGGAAGTGCCCTATGGTAGAAATGGAAATCACAACAAAACAAGCAAATGTTACAACCAAGAAACTAACAAAAGCATCCCTTGAGGGTCTTGTGCCCCAACTCCTGAAATACTTCAAATTTAGCTTTTAAAGGAAGATCTGAAAGTTTTCTTTGTCTACCTTGCCTTATGACCTGTAGTTTCTGTGATGTGGAACATGGCATCTTTATACAGCTGGAAGGGAAGTTGAGATGACAAAAAGCATACACAGCCTGATAATATGTGCATGTTAGTTATTTTGAGGAGGATACTGTTATTTTAATGGCATGTCCACACTCCAGCTAGCCCTCCATCAGACAGCCACTCTCACAGGTATCCACATCACCGTCCACTGACCTCTTGTCATTAGCATGTCAGAAACTCATTTTGCTCATGAAATGATGTCTTGGTTATGTCACAGTGAATGTTAGGTTGGATCCTTATTGGTGACCTTAAAGATATTCAAGATATGTGGATTTCCCGAAATTTTTTAGAGACCGTCTTCACATGTGCATGATCGAGGTACGCAAATCCAGAGCTGCCCATGCTTTGACATGGCCCCACGCTGCTGGCTTGAAGCAGCAATTGTCCTGTGCAAAGCCATCGAGTAGGGAAACTTTCTCACTGCTGGGTGCTGTGGAAGGAACACCCCCGTGCTGTCCTCAGAGATTTGTCAGTTAGAGGAGCTACAAGATAGAGGTTGGACCTCTTGAACATATAGAACAATTTACATGAACTGTTGCGTGTCTGTAATGGGAATCTAATAAATGGTTGTATATGTGACATTTGGGTTCAATATGTATAGGACGGAATAGGGGCAGAGGGGGAACATAGCTAACCATCCTCTCCCTAGTCTTCAGGGTTTATTGTCACCTACAAAATGAACCTCAGAATTGTACATTAGCAAATTGGCTTAGGGAGCTGTGTGATATTGACGTTACAGTTGGACCCAGGGCCGTCCCAGGGGCTAAGCCTAATGAAACTCAGCCAAGTTACATAAAATTGCAGTGTACTATATTTGCTTGGCTTTCCACAACCTCCCTTCTGTATAGGGAAATGCTGCATGCATTTGCTGTAGGCAAATCTTAAATAAACCATGACCAAGCGAGAAGAAGAAGAAAATTAGGTGGAGGGATAGTTTAGGGAATGGATAAGACAGCAATGTTGAATGTGAGCCAACACGGTATAAATACTCATGTCCCATTATGAATTTAGGAGGAATAATTATTTTGGAAAACCGTGTTTAAGGTTATACTAATACCTTGTCAAGCATTTAAAGTGATCTGCAACAGCCATAGCTCCTTAGACCCCAGCTGGGAAAAAATACACTTTTATCTACTTACTGGAACTTAGGCAGGAGGTTCGGAGAATGTAATGTTAATCTTTGTGTAACCCTAATTATTCTGCTATTTCTTGCTTAGTCTTCATGGCCTCCATTTAATGATAGATGGAAAGAAAGATGCATGGTTGGATGGATGGATGGATGGATGGATGGATGGATGGATGGATGGATGAATGTATGGATGAATAGACAGATGGATGGACAGTTATATAGACAGATGCGTAGATGGATGGATGGATAGACGGGTGGATAGATAGATGATAGGTAGAATAGATAGATATAGGGATGGATGACTGATGGATAGATGGATGGATATTTAGATAGATAGATAGATAGATAGATAGATAGATAGATAGATAGATAGATGATAGATAGATAGATAGATAGATAGATAGATAGATAATGACTCTGAGTTGGGAGAGGATAATACCTATTTAACCTGACTCTGAGCAATTTAATATTATACTCTTCTGTTTTGTCCAGAAGTCTGTAAGAGATCCAAGAATCATTATTCCCCATGTCAAATGCATGGATGCTCTTTTTTTTGGTAGGAATGTTCATCTTTTCCCCCTCACTGCTCCCTGCCCTCCCAGACCTTGAGTGTGAGTGGATTTCTCAGCAAATATCATTTAATGGCATTCCACATGCGCATCACCTGTGGTCTACAAATTTGGGTAGACACTTTTCCTTGTGGGGGAGAAGGCAAAACTTTATTATAGTAAATGTATAAAAATGGTTCTCATCATTCAATGGTACTAAAAACCCATGAAAATGCCATTTAAAAGGAACTCACTAAAAAATATCTTTTAAAAAGAACCAGCATTCAGTTTCTCTCCATCAAAATGTTGGTACTAAACGCTTTTGGAAACATTATAAGGGTGGCATTGTTGATCTCATATTTAAGAAAAGATAAGACACACACGAAACTATATGGAAACCCACATACAACAAAAATCGGCCAAGGATTATTGGTTACTGTGGTTGACAGGGTTTGGTTTTTGGACATGATGTGTGACTCCCCCACATCTCAGTTTGTTCGTAGTTCAGGGGATGATTCCAGCTCTCTAGTTAAATGCACGGAATCCTGTAATCTGCACGATATGCGAGTTTACTTCACATGCACCTTCCTGTTGACCGACTAACAGGATCCGGACCCCCCGGGTGCATCCGTGGGAGACGCTAGGGGATGTGGCATTATGGCCGTTGGAATACCTACTTCGTGTCACGACATATCCTCCTCGTGAGGAAACAAAATCTCGTGTGGGGCTTTCACGCACACTGATCGTATCAATGCCAAGGCAATAACCTCATGCCACATGTTAAATACGAGAGTCGGTACCTGTGTGAAAACCTCATCAATCCTCACTCTGGGGCTCCTCTTCCCCGAGGTTTCTCCCCAGAATTATGACGCTAGTGATGCCAAGACAAAGTGACACAGGGCAGCCGGGCCCGTTCCAAGTAGGGGAAGTCATAAGGCAGAGATGAATATTTTATTTATTGACACATGCAGATGCATTGGACTTTCATCGGTAACTTGCTAAAAAAAAAAACCAAAAAACAAAAAACAGGGCTCAAGAGGGATGCTTGTGGATGGATGGGAAACAGTTTAGAGATGTCCCTTACAAATGATTGCCTTCTCTCTCTTCTTAGTCTCTCTCTCTCTCTTTTTCTGTCTCTATCTCTCTCTCTGTCCCTGTGCATCTTTCTTCCTTTTCCTTTTGTGCACATGTGTGTACACACACACATACACACACACACACTCACTTTTTTCACGTCTTCACACAGAATACCAGCAAGAAAGGCCAACAACAGGATTGCAAAGCAGACAGCTCTTTTCTGTGCAAAGGAGCTTTGTCTTTTATTGTCTCTTAGATTCACAAACGAACACCCGCAGGACTAAAACAGATCAGGATATGTTTTGTGATGTTCAAGTTTGTAAGGATCCAAAATGAGAGCGGAGAAGATTGTTTCCTAACTTTATGCCCACATTTTCAAACGCGAGTTCCCTACCTTCATAGCGTTTGGTGGTCAATAATCCGTGAATGCTGGGGACCACTGCCCTGGGTGACAAGACGCTTTGAGCCGAGATGTAGGGGATTGTCTGCAAAGCGGTCTACTGATCCGTTCGTTCCCTCAACAGTGACTAATTCAGGGGACGATGAGAGAGAGCGCGAGCGAGGGCCGCTCAGTCTTGAGAATCCTGAGACCGCGTGGCTTAGGTGGCTACATTCTGTAGCAACGCTACTAATTTGTCCAGGTCCTTTCACTTGCTACCCGGCATATAATTTCTATCTGTGTGCATACAATTCATCTGTTTCCTGTTGCCCCTGTGAGCTTCTCCTGCCTTTGACTCTTCAAAAATATCCTGCATTATTTTCCAAACTAACACACTGTACAACCAGCATTTCTTGCATCTCTGAGCGCTGTGGTACGGACGTCTGCACTTGTAGACGATTTTTGTCTGTTGTATTTTGTACCCCTCCTTGTTTCTTTCATGTAATAGATATTGGGAGACCTCAGATAAGACCGGTCTTACTGGAATGACACTCAACTCCAGTTTTCTTTGCCAGGGTAATGTCATAGTGTCATCTGTGACACAGACACGACAGTTTTAAACTGCTGTTAATGTTACGGTTAAATACGTTTCTATCACTATGCGCCCATTTTGTATGAGAGTAAGTTACATTTTTATTTTATGACCTCTTTGCATTCTAGCCCTGGGAACTGGACCCATTAGTGAGATACTTGTTTCCTCTGAGATAGATAGTAAGCCTGACCCTGAATTCTCTTTTTCTTCACTGTGTGCATAGAAATTGCCATTCTTTTCTACCGCTGCAATGCATACTTCGTAAGAATATATTTCTTTTTATGATTAGATGTGTTAAGGCTTCAAATATCTGTACGAGAGTGGGGTTTGGAATTCTGGTTGGTGACGAATTCATTTATTTTCTTACCTGACGCGTTGGCTGTGTCTAGCATCACCGAACTCTTTCTATATCAGTTACCGATAAGGAAAGTACTCTCTTCTAGTGCTGAATGGATTGTTATGCCGCAATCCGGTTATTGTGAGCTATGCCCTGAGGTGATGCTCAATGATCAGGATTTGTATTTGGGAAATATAAAAACAGGACAAGCTGATAATGGCAGGGTCTCGTTTAGATGCTGTAAAGTCAAAGGTGCTTTTGCAAGCTCACCAGTTTTGTAATACTTTTATATTTAAAACATCTGATTTAATCAATGAACACTGATCGGTTTTGAGAGCATCTAGAATATATTTTGAGAGAGGGAGAACACACCTAAGGTGTAATAGCATGGGGACATTTTGCTGGGAATTGTCATGGTATGCCGTGGGATGGTGATTCTCCAGTCCCTTCTATTCCCTAAATATCTCGAAATCTCCTAAAAATGGATTTCCTCTCAAATTCCCCAGACTGAAGGGAACCGGAGCTCAGGATTTGAGTTTTCAAAACAGCTGCCCACTTTGCCTGGAATCCCTGGCGAAAGGCCAGCACTCCTCCTCTCCAGCTTTGTGGTGCGGGCATAAATTACAACTTTATTAGGGTGAGCACAGATTCCCGGTGCCCACCGGAGACTCTCCATGGCCCAGGCTGTTGGCAAAGATGGTGTCTTTACTTCCATTTCAGTTCACATGCCATGACAGGAAGGACGAGGCCATTAAGACTACAGCGTGCCTCAGGCCTCCTTAGGACACTTCCCATCCTGGCACAGTGAGACACAGGCCAAGCGTTCCAACACCCGTTTGCTCCTAGGATAATAAAAATCCCTCATGTTGCGTTTCCAAATGAGAAAGACAGAAGAGCCATATTCCAGCCTATTCATCAGAATTGGGTACATTTAAATTAAAAAAGAAAGTTCTCAGTTTTTAATTCTAGCAGTAGCTTTTCAAATAAACACAGTGATGTCTTTGGACTTTTTTCTGTAAATTCCTTTAAAAAAAAAACTTTTTAAAATTTGTTTTACATAATCTTTACACCCGACGTGGGGCTTTGAACTCAGAACCCTGATATCAGGAGTTGCATGGTCTACCGACTGAGCCAGCCAGGTGCCCCTGTAAATCACTTCTATTTAAAGAAATTGTTTTAATTATTTATTTTATTGAACGATAGTTGACATGCAGTGTTACATTAGCTTTCGGCGCACGACGTAGTGATTCGACAGTTCTGTCCATCATCGGTGTTCACGTCGGTGAGTATAGTTACAGTCTGTCACGCTACATTATCACAGTATCATGGACTCTATTCCCTGTGCTGTACTTTTCATCCCGGTGACTTATTTGACTTGACTCTTTGATGGAACTCCCCAACAGCTGGACCTTCAGAGATACCTGCACTGAAAGATAACCAAAAGATCTCTCAAAATAGCACTGACCTGAGCTAGCTGGTGAGTGGCAGGCAGAAGGACCTTGTGTTATCTACACAAATACACCAAGGTTACTACCATTGCTCTGTTAACCTAGAGGCAGAAAAAGAGGCGTGTTGATTTTTACCAAATTTGCAGGTTAGTAGGGGAACAATGCCATTGAGGCATAGAGTATGGGGCAGATGCAAATTTGGTTTGGGGGTGTAGCGTGCTGTGGTCTTTGTGCTTCCACCCATTGTACGTTATGGCAAGGTAAAAACCAGCAGGCATTCCTTCATGGAATATTGGCCAGTAATTTGCCAGAGACATCCAAGGTACAGCTCACTTTTAATAATGGAATTTTCCTTTTGACCACATACGATGGTCCATTGGATGCAACACCTTGATTAGACCACAGTACCCAGTTATTTAATCAAATCAGTGTAGGTGGTCGTGTAGACGTAGTTAATATCTACAATCAGTTGACTCCAAGTCAACTTGAGGTCATCCCTCATTATGTTGGTGAGCCCCAGCCAATGAGCCAAGACCTTACTGTCAAAACCCGAGGTCTCAAAGAAGGAATTCTGAGTCAACTCTACAGCATCACCTTTTGCCTGAGTTTTTGGTTTGTCAGCCTGTCCGACGGATGTCTGCCTCATCAGCCCCCTCAATCACACAAGCCAATTCCTTAAAATAGACTGCTTCAATCAACTTAACCTATACAGGTGAACACATGTAACAGAGAGCTGTGACTGATTCGGTACCATTCTTGCTTGGCTGTTTTTGGAGAAATTGGAATAACTTAGACTAAAATATAAATCGCTGTCTGGCATCCATATCACACATGCACACACCCACTCACCAAGAGATCTATCAACAACCTGATATAAAAATAGGCAACACATACAGGAAAAGAGACTCAACCATAGATGATCCCGTGGAGAAAACCCCATCCTTTGCACACCTACTCAAGAACACTGTTGCCGCTCTCCTCCGCCAGCTCCCACATCTTGTATATCTTCATATCCGCTGGTCATACCTGGCACTGTATAAACGTTCTCTCATTTATCACTGCTCCCGTGGACCCACTTTTTTGTTCTTCTAACACCAGTCCCCTTCCCATGGAAAGTTCTGACCAATCACTGTCTCAATTTCTCTCTTGCTGCCCTCTCTTGAATCTACTTGCCTCAATGTACACCTCTGACCACTCCCGTCAAGCTCCTGTTGCTAATTTACCATGGAGCCCTCAGCTGCTCCACTCAGGAATTAACTCCTAGGCTATCCTACTTACTATGGTACGGTTTCAGAAGTCCATTTCTCGAAATGCTTGGAGGAAGTAATGAGGTTGGGCTTGTCAGTAGCAAATACGGAGAAGGAATGGAGGAGCCCTCAAATTCCCCGTGATCTGTGCCGCTCTGCACTTTCATGCTCGCAGCAGACAGACTAGGGAGGACAGGGCACAATTTGTTTAACTCCAGTGCCCTTCTGTCCACCAGGTCGAACCAACAGGCCACTTTACATTTCTAATTTTCTTGGTCCATCTGGTCAATTGTCCAATTGTTCGAACATCAGAAAAGCGGGTCATATGACTTCTTTGGGATTTTGGAGTAGAATCTGAAAAGGCAGGTGGTCAGACTCTGGTGCAGTCTTGAACTGGGGGCAAGTTCTTGTTAAGCCTAAATAAATAGGACGTTCCTGGTGCCTGAGAACTTGGAGCAGGTCATAATCCTATGAAGTGAGTAGGCATCTTCTGTAACAGTAGTTGAAAACACTATGAATCACTGTAAATGTCACTATCCAGAAAGAAGTATGGGGGATGGGTAAAACAGGTGATGGGGGTGAAGGAGGGCATGTGTCATGATGAGCGCCAGGTGTTCTATGGTGTTGCGTCACTACACTGTACATCTGAAACTAGCATAACACTGTACGTTAACTAACTGGAATTTAAACAAAAACTTCACAAAGTGAAAGAAACACTACTTTGCCTATGGGTAAATGCTAATTATTGAAGGTATACGGTGATTCTCAGAGTTGATTCTGATTTGCAGTGACAGAAACACAAAAGAAAGGCAGTTGAAGGACCATGACCAATCTAAGCCTCCTTTTTTTTTTTTTTTTAAGATTTTACTTATTTATTTGAGAGAGAGTGAGAGAGCGAGAACATGAGCAGGGGGAGGGGCAAAGGGAGAGGGAGAAGCAGACTTCCCGCTGAGCATGGAGCCCGACGTGGGGCTCGGTCCCAACCCTGAGATTATGACCTGAGCCAAAGGCAGACGCCCAACCGACTGAGCCACCCAGGTGCCCCTCCAAGTCTTCTTATAGTCACCTTGGGTGGGGACTGTTCCTTCTCCGTCCTCCCTCCTGAGAATGGTGTGAGGATTTTGCCAGACTGAAGGCAGATCAGAAAGATCCCAGTCTCTTCTGTAGTTCATGCTTGGACACAGGTTTCAAGGTCACAATGGTTGAAGAATACAAACAATTTCAAAAGTTCTTCATCCTCAACTACACACCTTTGTAGACCCGTCCATCAGCACTTGAAGTTCTCCTTCACATGTTCTGTAGGTAACTTGGGAGCCTTCTTTGTTATATGCATACATCTCATAAAGAAAATTATTAGCACCAATTTCTGGAAATAGGGAACATTGTATGAAACATAGTAAGCTGTTAAATTTGGTTATTTACATCTGGAAACCTCTGCAAACCATAGAAAACCAAGACGTCTGCCACCAATTTCTTCCAGTGTACCAGTACCATCAACATGTCAGATGTACAACATGCGTCACTTTAAATTTTCTCTTTTTTTTGTAATAATATTTTTTTTATTATATTATGTTAGTCACCATACAGTACATCCCTGGTTTTTGATGTAAAGTTCCATGATTCATTAGTTGCGTATAACACCCAGTGCACCATGCAATACGTGCCCTCCTTACTACCCATCACCAGTCTATCCCATTCCCCCAACCCCCTCCCCTCTGAAGCCCTCAGTTTGTTTCCCAGAGTCCATAGTCTCTCATGCTTCATTTCCCCTTCTGATTACCCCCCCCGTTCTTTATCCCTTTCTTCTCCAACTGATCTTCCTAGTTCTTATGTTCCATAGATGAGAGAAATCATGATAGTTGTCTTTCTCTGCTTGACTTATTTCACTTAGCATTATCTCCTCCAGTCCTGTCCATGTTGCAAATGTTGAGAAATCGTTCTTTTCAATGGCTGAGTAATATTCCATTGTATATATGGACTACATCTTCTTAATCCAGTCATCTGTTGAAGGGCATCTTGTTTCCTTCCACGATTTGGCTATTGTGGACAATGCTGCTATGAACATTGGGGTGCATATGGCCCTTCTCTTCACTACGTCTGTATCTTTGGGGTAAATACCCAGTAATGCAATAGCTGGATCATAGGTAGCTCAATTTTTAACTTTTTAAGGGACCTCCACACTGTTTTCCAGAGTGGCTATTAACAACATGAAAGAGAGTAAAAAGAAACCAGTAGGAATAATTTTAATAACACATTTAGGTTATCCCAATATTTCCAAAGCATTATTAACTCAATGTGTAATCGAAAGTCTTAAGGGGATATTTTGCATATATTTTGCAAAATATTTGATATCCAGATATGCTTAAACACATCGCAATTTGGGCAGGTCCCATTTCAAGGACTCAATAGCCACATGTGGTTACAGCTACCCTGTTGGAAAGCATGGTATGAATACTTCAATCATTATCAACCATACCTTCTCACTGATACATCAGTGACAGTCTCTTGGCTTCTAGACATCAAATCCTACTCCACCAAATTCACTGGCTTCTAGAAAGACCAAATGATCTTTTAAACAGTAGATGATCACAACGCATCTATATCTTTGAATCACCTCTATAATTGGGTACTAGTCTTCCAGATTCAAAATAGCTGGCCTGTTACTTGCTAAACCATTTTGCCTCTTCCCACGTCACCCTTCCTTCATTCTTCATATCGCAGGTTTTCTGGACTAAGCCTCCAAGCACCTTGCACTTCTACTTTAAATTTGACATGCCTTTGGTCTCTAGTGTCTATCTGGTTTCTGTTCCGGGTTGTAAGCTCCAAGAGAACGCACTGTCTCCCTTCTTCACTATCCATCCATCGTGCCTGGTGGAGATCCTAAAACAGCACATCTAGAACTCTCTCAACTGAGTTGAATGAAAGTATGAAACAGTCCATCTGCTTGTGTAATGCATGATGCAGGATATGCTGTCATGGTGTATCATTTTTAAAAAATCATGAACTAATGGAAATTCCATCTATGTCCTTGTTACTGCTGTAGAAATTAATCTATAACATTTCAACAATGATGCCGTTGAAATTCATGGTTAATACACTATGTCAGAACACGCTTGATGTACTATTTGTGATCAACCACGTATGTATGATTTGACATAGGATGTGGGATTTGGGGCAGTTCGAGGGCAAGTTAGCAAGTTACTCATCTGTACTCTCAAGTTCCCTGTGTTTAAAGGGATGACTTTGTGGATGACATAAATCTTCAACTCATAAGCCATTGTTGCAGTTGGTAGACATCACTAATTGATCACAGCATTCCATTTGTCTGAGTCAAGAGGTGACTCTGTTATCTATCTTTTGGAATTATCACTGTGATCAAACAGATTTATGTACTAGGTGCAACAGACAGAAATAGACACAAATACTCACCTGCTTTTCAACTTACAAGTGGAGGCTTTGCAACTTGCACTGGCCTCAGTGACTTTCTTCACCAGTAGAATGTTCTGGAAGGAATGTGCTGGCACTTCTGGAGCTGGGTCATAAGAAGCCATTCGGTTTCTGCTTAGGCTACTGGGAATGCTGGCCTTTGGGACACTTCCTTTTGGAACCCAGGTACCGCATTGCAAGATGTTCAAGCCACACGGGGAGACCATGTATCCTGCTCCCATCAATAACCTTGGCTCT
This sequence comes from Ursus arctos, assembly GCF_023065955.2. Lineage (NCBI taxonomy): Eukaryota > Metazoa > Chordata > Mammalia > Carnivora > Ursidae > Ursus > Ursus arctos. The sequence continues at coordinate 3,543,253 of NC_079873.1, read as the reverse complement.
GCTCTCAGGAGAGAGTCAACATCAACTCCCTGCCATGTGAGTGCACCATCATGAGCATCCCACCTCCTTAAGCCCTCAAATGATTCTGCCCCTACCTTCTAACAGACCAGAATCCAGGAAATCTCAAGAGAGAACTTCCCAGTTGAACTCAGTCAACCCACAGACCCATGAGAGGTAATCATAAACTGTTATAGCAAGCCTCACATTTTGGGCTGGGTTGTCACATGGCATAAGCTAACCAGACCACAGTTGAAACCAGAAGTTTTTATTGTAACAAAACCCTCAAACCTAAAATATCTGGTGTTGACCTCTGGAACTAGATGGCAGGTGGGAGCTGGAAAGGCCATGGGTAGAGGGCAATGGACTTGGAGGATGGGAGGGAAATGCAAGGCTAGCAAATTGGTATGGAAAAAAGAGAACCCTATGAAAGACCAGTTTATTCAGGCTCTCATAGGAAAAAAAAAAAAAGTAGCTTTGCGCATTGTACCATTTCACATAAATTTGTATTTGTCTTTTAAAATAGAAAGATGGCATCCCAATGAACATATTTGTCATAAGTAGTTCCTAAGGAGTATAATAGTTAACATGAATTTCAGAGGTGTATGTTATTTATAATCTTAGTATAGTATAATTTCCATTGCATAGCAAAAGGTCAAGGATGTAATTATAACAATAGATTCCTTTTTATTTCTTTTTCTTATGCTTAAATGTCAGTTGTGAGCACCATTTTTATTTTGTCTTATAATCCATGACTTTCCCATTGTTTGAGTCACATAAAGATCTATTTTTACATTATGAATTTTGGGAAACATATTCCCACAGAAAATAACAATTTATAAAGCATGCAGTTTGTAGTTATCTTTCCTTTCAGAGTGAATGTTCAACTAGCTTTCCTTCATTTCTATTCGTGTGCAACTGTCTACTTACTCTTTTGTTCAATTCGTTCCTACCTATTCTTGGATGTTTTTGTAAAGTCAGAAAATGCCCTTCAAATTCCTTTCAGTCTCTATCTGCCCAACAAGTATTTACGTTACATATTTATTTCATTTTCTACTTACAGATACATATTTCCATTCTCAGGTTCAAGTTACGATGCAAACGTCTGCATTCTGAGGATAAGACATGAGTAAAGAAAGGACATTTATAGCTTCTTGGAGAAGGGATATTTCTTTTTATGAATGTATTATTTTCCTATTTGACAGTGTCAAAGACATACACACATGTATGTAACATACGTGTGTATGTATATATGTAATATATACGTGTGTATGTGTATACACATACAATGCCACCAATGTCTGAAAAATGACTTCTCCATCAAAATTATATGCACTTAATATATGTTCTTCTCCAAATGGAACACACATCTTCTGCCATCTACAGGGTCTAAAATCACTTGAAGCTATTTTTGTTTCTCTAAAGAATTTCGGATTTCCTTTTTGCAAACTTTTCCTGAATTTGCATGAATTTTGTACATCAGACCTGCATGCAGCCCTCTGGAAACATTCCCTTATCCCTCCGATTCGTTGCCTAATCCTAAATGGTATGTCTTTGTCCATTATACTTACATACGGACTTTTTAAGTCTCATCTTAGAGACACTCTCTTAAAGTGCAAAAACATTTTCCTCATTAGTTGTGCTGAAAAGTCAGCTTCTCTCTCTCCCCACATTTGTTTTTGCTTTGCTGTGATTCCTTCCCGACTGAATTCTTTATAAACCGCGGAAGCGTTGCATTCTGGTCTAATTCTCTATGTACAATGGCGTCATACTCTCTTATTCTTTTTTCTCGGAGGCGTGTACAAACACTGTAAAAAAATATTTGAGTTGTCTAATACATTCAACACATGGCATAATGACTGAGTACATTTTTGAACAGTCGGTGAAAAGAAGTAAAGCAGGTATGTAGATGTCTCATTGTCCAGGCAGTGGTTCTCAACCACTCTCAAATAGGAAGTGTTTTCTATCTGGACACATTTGTGGTTGCCACAGCCACGTGAAGGAAGGGATAGTACTGATATCTAGAGGGTAGAGGCTAGGGATTCTGCTAAACATCCTATAATGCCCAGGACAGCCCCAATGACAAAGAATTAATCCAAGTGTCACTAGTGGCCACATTGAGGATCCCTGGCCTAGGATTATATTGATAAACACAAAGGATGGCTTGGAACTGCCTTTTGTGCACATGGTTGATGCCTGATTTTTTAACAACAACAAAGATCATGGGGGGATAAATGAAGCCTTGGTTCTATAGAATTCATGAGTGATATTTTCCTGTGCGTTCCATGCAGCCTCTTTTTGGAGCAGAGAGAGACGTATCAGGTAGGAACTTCCCAGAACAGTCCATGTGAACGAAAACATGGCACCCACTAACTTCCCTGGGGAGCCATGTCTCCCAACCCAACCCAAGAGCCGTGCCCCCAAAATGGCATATTCTGTGTATTTTTGCATCTACATGTCACCTACCTCTTTCACCTTTGCAAAATTCACTTCTAAATCCGATGGCTCCAGGCTGACCAACAAAGCATGCAGGCAGCCTCCTTTCTTCTGCTGGAAACTTTCACAAAATGAATCATATGTCACTTTTCTTTTCCAAAGCATATGCCATTTTATTTTATTCTGGGAGTTGAAATCGCACCGTACATCTGGTTAAGTGTCGTTCCCGGTGAGTTTCACGATGGGTGCTTCCTCGGGCTGGTTTCTTGTAAGGATGCTTGCTGACCTCAGCCATCCATCTTGACACCACTGACTGCCTCGAGTGTTTCTATAAACTGTTTACTGCTACACTTGTCTCCTCTCAGCCTTGCTGCGATTTTTACGGGCTCCCCTTTCTCCCTCTCCTTGGCGTTTGTCATTACGTCGTGTGACTCTTGGATACTGGACAGTGAGACAAGATGCCCTGTAGCCCTTCTAATACGCTCTCATCCTTTTCCACTATTATTACTCTTACTTTTTGTTTCCTTTTAATAAATATTCTTTCCAAAGCCTTCCACCTTCTTTTCTCCTCATTTCATTCTCAACTACAATTTCGCAATGAAGATATTATCACCTCCACGTTTTATGCAATGATAGAAGGTTTTCATAACCTGCCAGGATTTCCAAATCGGTAATCGACAAAACTGGGGATCTGAATCCCTCCTCTGGCTCCATACTGATTGTTCTTTCCATGCTACTTACTATTATTCTAAAAATAACACTAAATAAAGCTTCAATGGTGTTTTCTTTTGGCTGGTTTCTTCTTTCAGACCAGAGGAGTTTCCAGGGTTGGGGTGAGGCACTGAGGTAGGTATCTTCCTAACTGGTGTGGATTCCTTGGCTTTGTTCAGTTGCGTCTTGAAGTGAACTGATTATGAAGGGCAGGTTAGGGTCCCGCTGGGTGGTTCTGGAAAGCGGTGGGGACAAGGTCGCCAGGAGACCCCTGCAAAACGAGAACATAAAGCAGCTTCCCTGCTCCTTGGCAAGTACACACATCTCTCAAGGGTTTCAGACCACAACTGAAGACATTGCCTGCAGTAGACTGACGGTGACTCTTCGCATTATAACAAAACCGATATTTCATCTGAGCTACCTTTGTTCACTCAAGATGGGGGGTTGGCGTGGCAGGTGGGGTGCCCCCATAGAGGTGGCTTCTTTATTGAACCTCTGGGTCACCTTCATCTGGTAGAGAAGGTATGCAACTGTCCTTTATAACCTTGAAGGTCAGACATGGTGCCCACAGTTGCATTTTCCTCTCAGATCTTTCTGGCCTTTGTCAGTCCCGGTAGATCCTGTTTGATGATCATCAGTTAGGCATATAGTGATGAGACAATTCTATCCGTAAATGATTATGCGAGCCGCCAATATGCGTGTCACTTCTATTCCTTCAGCGTGGGAAGGGACAGTGACTTAGCAAGAAAAGGTCACTCTATACATTTAAATGATCTCTTGAACTTGGAAGGAAAATTCACCTGCCAGTGGGTTCTGAGACTCTCACACTCCATAGGAATCTATTTCTGAGCATTTTCAGAAATTGTCTCTTGAAACTCCAAACTTGGCACCTTCAGTTTCATCCATGGGGTCAGTACTGCCTGCTCTTCCCTGAATTTGTTTCCTATGGCAGTTGTAACAAAGAACCCCACACTCCGTGGCTCAAGACAACACAAATGTAGCCTCTTACACTCCTGTAGACCAGAAGTCTCTGTTTCTAGGATGGCTTCTCCACTCAAGTCTTACACGGCCAAAATCAATGTATGGGACGGACTGTGTTCCTTCCTTGAGATGAATCCACTAGGGATGAATCCACTTCTGGCGACATTTGCTTTGTTGGCTGAATCCTGTATCATGCGGTTAAGGTTCCTGTTTCCTTGGTGGCTTTTGCCTGTGGGTCATTCTTAGCTTCCCAAGGACCTTAGCATCACTTGCCTCCTGTCCCCTTGCTCTGTCTTCAAAGCCTCAATGGCAGCCTCAAATTGTTTCAATCACCCTGACTTCCCTTCTGCCTTATTGGTCCTTTTCTACCTTCTGGGGCATCTCTCTGATTGTCCTGTCTCCATCTTTTGCTTTTAAGGGTCATGGGACTCCATTGGACCGCCTTGGATTTTCCAGGATAATCTGCTCATGTTCATGTCTGCTGGCTCGGACCTTTAATGACGTTCTCAAAGTCCCTTCCCAAGAATACCTGGATTGACAGTTGATTCAGTAACCATGGGGAGAAGAATCTTGGGGAGATGTCTTTAGAGTTCTGCTTACTATATTCCCCTATATAATCCAATGTTGAAGTTGGTTGAAGTGTCTTTAACAACTGGCTTGGACTAGGCTAGATTCAACTCAACCAGTAGGCTCCCCAGTGGAGGGAAAAGCCCAGTTGGGGAAGACATGCCATTAGTTGCTTACCCTGCCCCATTCTAAGTAATAATCCCCAGGTGGTACCTCGTACGGTCTGGGGCAATCAAGTTTGCTCCTCATCTCTGATATGGCTGGCCACCACCTCCATTATTTGTGCTTTCTGATTTAATAGACTCAGAATACCAAAATCCTTCTATCTCTTAACTTTGTCGTCCACTTAGCATTTCCTTTTTTTCTCAAAATTCCGCACCCTGAAATCGACTGACTCTTGCAATATGGCAGTTACCATTCTAATATTTCTACTTAGGGTGTGATTTTTATGTCACCTTAAAAGGGATTTAGTAACCAAACCCCCCTGAACTCCCATCTTGTTTCCTCTGTTCCTGTGAATCATCACAGGTTAATTTTTTTCCCCTTCACCGGTCTCCAGCAGTGAATCAAAAGGTGGATACATTTTCATCAGTCAGCCATTTGGCAACCTTTGCATTTTTAATGAGCTTTCAATCACATCAAAGAACAAGGGAAGACCTTGGGAGCTCGTCCTGTGCTTTGGAAGTCTTAAAGTTCTTAGCAAGAAAGTTACAATGACTTTGGTCCCAATGCTCTGTTCTGGATATTCTAAACTGTTAATATTTATAGTGTTTGCTCCCTACAATTCAGAGTCATTGCTGCCATCATCCTCTATACATATCCTTACCTATTTTATTCAAAGTGATTTTGCAACCCGAGAGAGCTCTGTAAGGAGAGCTCGGTAAGGACGTTAATTCATACAACTCAGTTGGACCCACACATATTTTCCAATATTTGTTTTCACTGGTATTCACCTGCTGGCTTGGAGTCTTGCTTAGGTCATCCTGGTACACTCGTTTTCCATTTCTTCAGAGACACTGCGTTGGACGTGTAACAGTCTCTTTAACCCAACTTTCATCATAATAATTTTAAAATCTTAGCCTAACATCCAGACCAACATTTTAGCTTTGTTTCTAACTAGGCTTTCCATTGCTTTGTGCTATTTCAGGATGAGTTTGCAGGCAGTAGCCTGGCTTGCCAATTTAGTGTTCTAGATTCTTGTGTTTTAACAGCTTCTCCGGGACGCCATGGTAGGTTATAATTGAGTAGTGGAAGAAAGGTATTTTAAAGTAATTTCTGATTTTAGATCCCATTTTGCTCAGCTAAAAAAGTATTTTTTGGGGGGTGGAGGGAGTAGGACCAAGTGGTGTCACTGTGTTATATATTTCTCTCAATATATTGAACTTAATGTGAATCCTTTTAGCACGTTATCTTCACAAGGATATGATTCTACCATTTCCCCCCATTTATTAAACCATTTTGCAAAAGGCAATAAAATTAGCTCCTTCTAAGACGGTATATGGAAGATGAACTTTAAGGGAGAGTTCTACTCATCTAGTTAGCCCTCAAAAATTCTCTATCCATTGCAGTGCAATTTAGAATTAGACTAAACTAGATATTTTAATAAAAATGCACTTATAAGATAGGAAAGTGACTTTTAAATCCACTACCAGTATGAGAGTAGAAGAAATTTAAAATAAAGTTATAGATGATGATCGAATCCCTGAAAAATATGGCTTTATTTCCATAAATGACTATTAGAAATGAGGGTTTTGTTTTTTGGGTTTTCTTTTCTAAATGAAATGCAGCTCTTAGTAGAAGAAATGTATGAGGAAGAACGTCTTTGGGCATATACCTAACACTGCAACGGCATCATCTCAGCAGCCTTGCCGATGGCCAAGCTCAGGTGGGAAAAGTGATGAGCTGACATTTTGGAATTTTCTGTGTGCGGTTGCCTGTTCTTAAGTGAGTTTGGGCTTCTACAAGTATTTCAAGACTCCCTTACCTGAGCAGGAAATGTAAGCTTCCAGGGAAGACTTTAAAAAAATCAACATCGAAGCAAGAAGAGCCTCCAGGTGCTTAAAAATAGGGAGCTCCTTGGTACTTCATGTCCCGCACAGTTAGTGTTGCTAAGTAAACCAAATTATTTTAGGTGTTTCTTCCTGACCTCTTTTTTTTCCCCTCTTGTGTTATTTTAATTTCGGAACATCACTGAAAACTGAGAGCACCACAGGGGATCTTTACCTCTTGCATCGCTGTGATTGAAGATCATAATTAGAAAAATGCATGAAAAAGGAAGAGCTTCATAACCCATGCATCATTTTATGAGACAGAAATGTGGAAAGAGATCAACCATACAGTAATTAGGCAGGAGAGGGGAAAGGTTATTAAAAAAGTAAATTATTTTGATTTTAGAGCACAAGAGGTATCAGGGACTGGATGTTCTATAAACACAGTAATTTAGCCAATTTGCTTGATGGGATATGGATGTCCTGACCTCCTTGTAGCTCAGAGAGCACATGGATCTTGATCCCAGATCCTCCCATGGGGAGCTACAGAGTGTGTGTCTCCGTGTGTTCACCCCAGCCGAGTGGTCAGATTTCATTCACAATGTACCTATTTTAAGTATTTGGGGACACCCCAATTTCAATATTTATATACTTACATCAACTATTTCTGTGCTCTCCTTTGCTCCATGTGCAGTGGTTTCCAAATTTGTATCCAATGCTGCAAATCCCAGAGCTCCATAACTCTTGCCTTTCTCTCTTCTCCTTCCATACCTGTGTCCTGGTAAAGCCGCCAGGACCCATCTCCTGTCTGTGCCTTTCCTGTTTGCAGCAGTGGCCAACTATGTGCTATGCATCTGTCCCCGTCCGTTGGTCTCTGCATCCGTGGGCTCAACAACACAGAACCAAGGCTTAGCATTCATGTCGTGAAAAGCTTGTGGTCGTGGAATAGAATTTTCCAGGGAGGAGTTCAGAGGTTTGGAAGGTATTGCACCGGCTAGAAATAATTAAGAGCATAACCAGGCAATCTTTAGCAAAGGACCCGAGAGGCACTTATAAGTACCTTTCTCTGTATTTGCACATCGACCCTGATGCCAGGAGACTGAAAATGCATTTACGAATGGTCTCTTTGCATTGACCTTTGACCCGTTTCTGTTAGCGGAAATCCTGGGAACACGCAAATGATGTCTTTGAGTAAAGAAGTGCTCATTTATTATTGCTGCATGTTGTAAAAATATAATTGAATGAATAGACAAGTATATGCACATGCATGTGTGTCCGTGTACGCCTGCGTGTGTGCATACAGATTTATACACTTCGTGTGTCTAGAGTGCGTGCACATGTGTGTCCTTACATAGACATACAGATCGGTAACACATGTAGAGTTTGTGTCTGAGATGATGCAAAAGTTCTGGAGGTAGATGGGGTAATGTTTGCGTAACAACGCTGCTGAATGGTACATCGAAAATGTGAAAATGATAACATTTATACTATAGGTATCTTGCTACAATAAACAATATATATACATATATCACATATATTATATACTTTGAATGTGTATCCCCCAAAACCCAAACTCTAACTTGAAACCTGTCCTTAAGCTAAGTGCAATTCATTGATGCTACCTCTGACCCTTTGATGCTAACTTCTGCCATATGAAACTTGACCTTTCACCCTTGACCATGATCTGAGCACTGATGCTGAAACTGAACCAGAACCCAAATCGAAAACCTAAAGCTAACACCAACCCCAACCAGAAGATGAAAACATGGACCAAAGTCCTGGTGTTTGACCCTTTGATTCTTTCTTTTTTTTTTTTTTAAGGTTTTATTTATTTGTCAGAGGGAGTGCACGCAGCAAGGGGAAGGGCAGAGGGAGAAAGAGAAGCAGGCTCCCCACTGAGCAGGGAGCCCAATGCTGGACTCCATCCCAGGACCCTGGGATCATGATCTGAGCCAAAGGCAGACGCTTCACCTACTGAGCCACCCAGGTGCCCCTGACTCCTTGATTCTTCACTATTGGGTTGACCCATGATCTCAAACAGTGAATGTGGACCTGAACCCAACCTCAAACGAAAACCCCAACTGCAAACTAGGATTGAAACCTAATTGAACCCAATAGGAACATGAATCCAAAGCTAACCAAGTCAAACGCCTACACTTACCCCTTACCCTTGACCTTTGACCATAACCCCTGACTATTAGCCCCTGACTCAAACTCCAAACCAAGACCTAAAGATAGCCTCTGACCCATGGTCTTTGACCCTAGTCCTGACCTTTGACCTCTGTCCTAATAACACGGGTATGATCCCTTAATCTTAACATTGACCTTTGGCCCTAACTCAGTATCCAATCAGGAATCTGTCTGAACCTGAATCCATACTGAAAACCTTTCACCCCTTGACTCTTGATCAAGAACCCTCATCCTGGACAGGAATCCCAATCTGTACTCAAAACTTTTTTCTCGCCTGAATCATAACCCAAACCCACCCTTGAACTCAAACCCCAACTTGACCCAGCCCAGCTGCAAATGGGAACCCCAGACTTGTCCCCAACCCCAACATGGACAAATAGTGTCTCGGTCCTGGAGGGTGGATGTGGGATTTGCAGCCCTACAAGAAACCACAGAGGTGGGCAAACTCTGATATGTGGTTTTGAAAAATGTTTAGTCACTGGAGAACCAGGCATGGAAGGTCCTTATTGACCTCTGTCTGTACAGACCGCAAGAGGACATCCATGTGGCTTGACCTGTGATATTACCAATGACATCACAGCGAGATCCGGAGATCATAGTGGGATTCTCTGTCCCTGAAAAACCATTTACTCAACAAAAATTTATGGAGTCCCCATGGTATATCAGGGACCAGCTAGCCACCTGGAGACAGCCGTGAACCATAGAGACCCAAAGACCTGACCCCCTGGAATGGACATTATTGTAGGCTTTGGAGGTCAGTCTGACTCAGATCCAAGATTCACTCTATATGGAAGTCCTAACTCCTCCCCACATATTTCTGCAAAGTTTCCATGGGGCATGCATGGAGACCCTGTTTAACATGGCTATTTCTGGAGCCAATTTCCTCTACTTCTCATTTATGCATAATGAGGTTTCCACTTTGGTCACCAACATGGGAAACCTAGCTACTTCCCCATTTATACAGATACCCACTTATCTATATGAATCGTGGTGTGTATACCTGTGTGTGTGTGTGTGTGTGTGTGTAGTATGATGGGGTTCTTATTAAGTTTAACTTATGATTCTAGGAGAAACTGGGAGCATTTTTATCAAAAGAACTGGAAGACAAGCCTTCCAAATTGAACATACCCTAGCCCTTGTGATAGATACCTGCCAGGCATCCGAAAATTGGGGATTTTCTGCTAGATGTCTCGAGCATAACTCATCAACCCCACCAATCTGCTGGGGCAGATTTATAGTGTGTTCTTCTGTTGGCGTTTACCCTCTGCCATTCATGATTTAAGAAAGAATGCTATGAGTGTCAGTTTTCTCCCTGAGATGATGAGTTTTGCTTCTTTGTGGGAAAGTAATAGTAAAGGCGTGCTATGAAGATAGTTCTGCATACACTGGGGAGCCCCCTTTGACGCTGTGTCATTTCTCCTACTCCATTTGCAATTTGAGTAATTACTCTCTACCAATTCCAATAGCCAGTCAATAGGTCAGAATCCCCAGGCGGTATCGCCTGGACTTTTCTTGCAAAACACATCCCAGGTGCTGGGCTGTGTCTGGAAACCACGGGTAAAATTTATAATAAATAATAAATTCTCCAGACTTGGCAACGTAGAATGGTTGAACATAAGTTTAAGAAAGCATTTAAATAAATCCTTCCTACATACTAATTGAGGCTTAATTATTTAGAGTTTTTTGTTCTAGCTACTGAGAAATAGCATTTGGCATGAGACACGGAAGAATTAGAATACATATCATTTTCTTCGTTCCAGATAAACAATTCTTTTCATGTTTACCTGGAACTCTACCATGGACATAAACCCATTGGTTTCTTTGGATTAGAAAATTCAAGGTTGGTGGTTGTACTGGTTGTTGAACTGGTGGGTTTGATCCAAAACACAAAAAGGATTTACCGCTAGGATTTATCTCTGCCTGTTTCATACAATTACGGGTTTAGCTTTTTAAGGCAATTACCTTCTTTCTTTTCTCTCTTATTATTAGGGAATGCTTCATACACGAACATGAATAATGAAACAAACATCTTTCTATACCCAGTCTGACATGAAATTAGGACACAGTGAAGATTTTTTGATTCCTTTTCCCCTCCTAAGCTACATCCCATTGGTCCCACCCTAGGGATACTAAACTTTCTGGATCTCGTTTATCATTTCCTTCTCTTAGGAAATTTTATTTCTTCAAAATTGTCACTCCTAGCATGGCCCTAATAATGTGTATTACATGTGGTCTGTTTTCTATCTTTTATAAATTGGATTGTAATATATTCTTCACCTGGCGTATCATTGAATACTCTATTTCTGGTAAGCAGCCCAGGTGATGTTTGAAGGTGTAATTCACTTGTACTCACTGATACACAGAACTACATTGTATGGCTACGCCACAAGGTGTGTACCTCTTTTTCTGGGAGCTGGGAATTTACTCTGGGTTGGCCTTTCATAACCAGTGCAGCCATGAATGCTTTGCACAGATCTCTTGTAAAAGCAGAAAGGTCTTAACTGATCGATCAATCCACTCTACCATATTTTATGTGTATATTAACATACACTTGAGAAAATCAGAAACCTTTTAAAAGATCGGGCTTTTATCCTCCCAAGAAAGGTATATGAGTTTCCATTGCTCTTTATCTCCGCTGGACCAGGGATTGAGTAAATTTTATGTTGGTTTTTTAACCTGGTGACTGTAAACATTTATTTTTAAAGATTAAGTTTACGTACAAAATACACCAATTCCATGAGTCTGAAATTTGGGACAAAATATGGTGGCAGAGTTTTTTGACAAACGATTTTAACGAGTGGTTTTCTATTTCTCCATATAGATCTCGTACAACCGTATAGTTTTTCTCGTACATTTCCATGCGTTGCTAAATGACATCTTTTAAAATTTTTTCCACAAACTCTCGCTGATACATCAAAATCATATTGGCTCTTCTGTGTCGATACTCTCTGTAGCGACCTTATTAAATGTTGTCATTGGTGTGAATAATTTTTAAATTCTGTTGGGTTTCACAGGTCCTAGAGAATATGATTCACTAGTGCCAAAACAACCATTTCCCAGCCTCCTTTTCCCTCAGACTTTTTGTTATGCTTGTTTGTGTTTCTTATAGGGCTGGTGAGGGCATATCCGAATACACTGTTGAATGGAAATGAGATTGTGTATTTTGTATCTTGTCTTTAGAAGAAAGTCTGATATCATTCTACCATCTGTGTAAAATTTGGAGTGGCTTATTGATAGATGACCTTTTTCATTAAGGTTAAGGTTAAGAAGTGTTGAGTGCTCGGTGGTTGTCTCACAGCTCATTGCCACTGACCCCGTACGATACCAGCTTCAGATGTTGTATGGAAGAGGGACCATCAGTGTTCCCCTAACAACTCAGAATATAATGAGTCCTATTTATACACAAGTCTGAAGACTTCTTGCACAAACATTTTATCTAGTTCATGGAACTATAGTTTATTAGTTGATTTGTCAAGAGTCTTCTTAATATGGTATCCAAATTGGCCATTGTGAGTGATAGTTATTTCTGTGAACAACACATTCTTCCAGAATGCTTCTCATGCTGTAGCATTTATCAGAGTCCCCTAAAGGGCTTTGCTGAAATGCCCACTCCAGAGCCCGTCCTCCAAAATTTGGATTCAATGACTCTAGGGGATGGGAGGGGGCCAGAGGATTCATATAGCTAACTGGTTCCCACATGATGTGGTCATTGTGGGTCCATGGACACACCTTGAATAGTGCTGTGTATAGCAGTCTGGATGTCATAAAAACCGTGTGAATTGTCATCTCGACTTATTGCCGGCCAATTCCCAATCACTCTGTTCATAAAACCTGCATCCGTATTATAATTAGGCTAAAAGGAATTTATTCCAGCCTCTAACTACAGAGAGAAACCTACCTCATGAGTTTTCTCAAACAATTCCATAATTATACACATTAGCTTAGGTTAAATCTTATATACAATATCAATGTTGTATATGTATACATTTTTAATACGATGTGTAAAAAAGTACCTATTAAACAAACGTTAACATGCAGTCATTTATTAACAAATTTTGTATACATCTTGTTTCAAAACGGACAAGCTTGAATCTCTAAGACGAGGCTTGAGAAATAACACACATTGCATTTTTCACTCAACAGATTAATTAGTAGCTCAAGTGAGATAAGAACTAGTCCACTTCATCACAGGCTACAGTGACATTTTTGAAAGGGGATTCGCATTTCAAGTTAGCAAGTTGCATCAATGCCCTGTTGTTACTGACAGAAGGCAAGGTGCTCATGGCTTACGCAAAGCTCAGAGACCGCATTTTCAGCTGGAAGCCACTGCCATACATTCTTGCAAAATACACAGTTGCACAACCAATGAATAACTTTTCAAAAGGTCTCCTATTCGTTGTCTATTGAACAACAAATGAATCTAAGAAGCAGTCAGTCTGGAATATTTGCACACCCCTATAAATGTCACCATGTCTGTCTTCCTATCAATTAACCCCTGTGCTCTTCCCCGCACAAATCACCCTGCCACTGGAAAAGTGATTTTTGGAAGGCAGATGGGGCCACATGTCACCTGTAAAAAGGGCATTTATTGATTGATTCAGCATCCCTTTAACGAGAGCATAAAACGGACATCATATGAGTTTCAGAACCTACCGTTTCCAGGACAAACCCAATTGCAGAGAAAGGGAAGGGTAACAAATATTAGATGAAAAAAAAACAAGATTGTGTGTGTGGCTTTGAAAGATAAGACTAGGAACATAATCATGTTTGTATCACACAACGCCTACGGAATTCGGAGGAATACAAGTTTTAAGCAAGACTGAGCATGAGAACGGTCAACAAAGTGTGGGCATTTGGTAGAGTTTAGAATAGGGGTGGGGTGAATAACTGGGAAGCTGTTTCTTTACGGTGGAGATGGGTCTTCCCTCTGGACTTGGGGATGGGTGCGAGAATGAGTGGGAGTGGCTACAATAAATAAGAGAAAAATCAGCACAGCCCGAATGCTAACCAAATGCTGAGATTTCTCAAAGAGCAGTGATGCCAAAAACACACATTCAAATGTGCCAGCCTCCAGAGCTGGAGACATGCTCGTGACACGGATACAGGAAGCCGGAAGAAGGCCACGTCGAGAGAAATAAAGATGCTTCACTCCATATTGGATACACTGAGCTTTCTAGGACAGGAAGACATCTAAATGGCACAACTCCATGATGCTCGGGGACATTCGTGATGCTTGGGGACAAACGGGAGCCCTTGGGATTCCCTAAAGATACAGGCTGGAATTGTCATCACATGGATGATGGGACACGTTGATGTTGGCTCAGAGACTCACGTGGGGAGCAGTTCCTTATTGAAAGATTTGCTTTCCTACTGCAAAAATTAGTGGAAATTCTTTCTTACCTCCTTTATGCTCCCCTTGGTACTTTTGATGAAGAGATGGATGAGAATAATAGTGATTCACCGATACTCTCCATCTGTTAGAGAAACAGATAAAGCAGAAATATTTGTTTTAGGCTGAGTTCCAAACTTAATATTGAACGATTTTTTTCTTGAAGTTTGTTGATACACACTACATCTCCACATACAGTTTGCTTTCAGTAATTCCCAGATTCGCTACAGAAAGTACAATTGATCAAAAGTTGGCTGCAGAAACTCCACAGCAATCCTTTTAGAGCCTGTTTGCAGCTTCCCGAATCTATACTAAAATCATAAAACACCTTCGCTGAGGAGTGTCTGACTTCCATTTCAGATGATATCCTTCTTTAAGTCTAATATTTTTCTATTTTTCTAATTGCCTCATGGCTGAAACAAATTACCTTCAGTGCTATAAATTTAGAATGTTGAAGAGCATAAAGAAGAAAAATAAATATATGTGTATCAGTACAGTTGACCCTTGAACAACATAGTGGGAACTGCTCTTGTAGGTAGATTTTGGGGGCAAATATCATACAGCACCAGAAATGTATCGTCTCTTCCTTGTGATTTTTCTTAATGGCATTTTCTTTTCTCTAGCTTACTTTGTTGTAAGAATACCATATATAATACACTTAACATACAAAATATGTGATAATCAACTATTTATGTCATCAGTAAGGCTTATAGTCAACAGTAGAATATTAGCAGTTAACCTTCTGGGACATCAAGAGTTATACTCGGATTTTTAACTGCAGGGGAGGACCTGTATATATAAGGTCCCTCACTGGTCACAATGGGACAATTCCAGCATCCCCAAGAATAACAGGTATACTGAATTGAAACATGATAAATCTATAGTAATCCATGCATTCACGACAATACTCAATATAATAATTGATTGGTTACAAAGAATTCTTAAAAGTCAGTGGTGAGGAAACAAATAATGGGCCAAAGACCTTAAGAGGCACCTCACGGGAGAAGATATACAGATGGCAAATAATTATATGAAAAGATGGTCCTCATCCTATGGTATCAGGGAAATGCACATTGAGACATCGATGAGGTACCACTCCACACCTATCAGAACAGCCCGAATCCAGGACACTGACAGCACCTGTGAAGCAATGGGAACTCTCATTCACGGCCGGTGGGAACGCAAAATGGTGCAGCCACTTTGGAACACGGTTCTGCGGTTCTTACAAAACTAAAGATGCTCTTACCATAAGATCCAGCCATCATGTTCTTAGGTCTTTTCTCAGAGAAGCTGAAAATACATCCATACAAAAACCATCCCATGGATGTTATAGCAGATGTATCCAACATTGCCAAGACTTGGAAGTAACCACAATCTCTTCAGTAGGTGAACGGATAAATAACTGTGGTCCATCCAGACATGGGATATTAGTCAGCACTAAGAACAAATGAGCTGTCAAGGCTTGAAAAGACATGGAAGAACCTTACACGTGTATTATTAAATGAAATAACCTGACCTGAAAAGGCTTCGTGCTGTATGATTCCAACTTTATGACATTCTGGAAAAGGCAAAACCATGGAGACAGTACACAGATCAGTGGTTGCCAGGAGATGGGGGAGGGATGAGCTGGTAGAGCACAGAGGGATTTTTAGGGCAGTGAAGCTCTTCTGTATCGGACTATAACGGTAGATCTCTGTTATCCATTCATCATAACCCATAGAATATGGACCAGCAAGAGTGATCACTCATGTAGACTCTGGACACTGGGTGGCTATGATGGGATCCTGTAGGTTCATTGACTGTCACCTCTTGTGGGGGATGTTGATAATTCAGGAGCATGTGCAGATGTGGGGGCAGAGGGTACATGTGAAATCTCTGCACCTTCCTCTCTAATTTGCTGTGAACCTAGAACTCCTCTAAAAAATCAAGTATATTTAAAAAGTACAACTCATTGGTCCTATCGCTGGATACCATCACATTTCTCTGAATATCGATAAATAAAAGAATCATGCTCCCCCCCCCCACTTTTCCTCTATGTACTGAATTTCAAAGGAACTTCAAAAGCGGGTGAATGTTGTTGGAGTTCCAGATAATAAATGCAGAAGGACTAACAACAGATATATTAGTTTTCTAGAACCCCAAATGAAATCATAGATGTGGCAGATCGTCACCAATGGTTGGTAAAACAGCAGTTGAAAAGCTTGGTAGATATTTCTCGTAAATGGTGGGATTAGTTGCGACCTGAATCTAATTATCAATCACTGTTAAGATAAATTAAAAAAAAAAAAAAAGGATGGGAGGGCCTGCTGGTGATTTTGATGCCTGCTAACATGAAGAAGCATTGCTTCCCATGAATATTTACCTGATTTTTCTAAGATATCAATGACATAACATGCAAAGAAGAATTTTATAGCAGAAAAGATCTTGTCTCTATTTTTATTTGCTTTCTCTCCAGATCAGCAGATCACATTATTTGCTGTTCACTAAAATTGTACAGTTTTTTTTTGAAATGTGTGTGCCTACACCTTACCCAAAGCAACTAATTAAAAATCTTGAGCACAGGGACTTAGGCATGAGTATTTCTTAAAAGATGTCCAGATGTTTAGTATGGACAGGGAGGGTAATCAACTATTTGGTGTTAAAATTCTTTGAAACTAATATGTGTTTAACCACAGACATAAGAGAAGCCAGAAATATTGGTAACTGAGAGGAAGCTCCATTTTAGTGGGACAAATAAAATAAGGTGTGAAAAGCATCTGGTAAATGATAAAAGGTATTTTGCATGAAGACATTAGCTGTTATTTGAAGGTTCTATTTAAATGCCGTGGTCAATTAAATAATGTTTTTCTTCATTTGATTTTTGTTTGTCCTAAAAGTGTTTAAAAGTAGAATTTTACGGGGCGCCCGGGTGGCTCAGTCGTTGGGCGTCTGCTTTCGGCTCAGGGCGTGATCCCAGCGTTCTGGGATCGAGCCCCATGTCAGGCTCTTCTGCTGGGAGCCTGCTTCTTCCTCTCCCACTCCCCCTGCTTGTGTTCCGTCTCTCACTGGCTGTCTCTCTGTCAAATAAATAAATAAAATCTTTAAAAAAAAAAAAAAGTAGAATTTTACTATGAAAAAAAAATGGGTTCAACATAATGGGATCTTTCTTGCAAACTAAACATAACACCATAATTAGAATCATCCTGTTGACGGTTCGTCATGATTCCACAGTGAGCAAATTGGACAGAGTGACATCTTGGCTGACCCAAGTTCTCCCTAGGATGAGGAATATGAGTCGGCTTTTAAATCAACCTCGGATAATGAGACCGAAATATTCCATTTTCCATCACTTGCTTTTAACTCCACTCAAGGTAGACACATTCTGGAGGTGCCTTACATATGTGAATATAGATTACAAAACAACAATGTTAAAGAGATGTTAAGGGATCTAACAAGTTGAGTACTCTTGTGGACTTTTTCAAGGACCTTTACTCTTAGTCGGAGACATGTCTGTTCCGATCTCATAGCCAGCACGCACAGTACTGGCGTCTGTCTGCTTGTTCTGTTATAACCAGACTACCACAGACTGGGTGTCTTGAAAACAATACTCATTTATTTCTCACGCTTCTGGAGGCTGGAAGAGGAGGGTTCTACATGGTCATGTTCTGGGGAGGACTGTCTTGCAGGTTTCAGACCGCTGACTCCCCCATTGCATCCTTGCATGGCTGGATCTTTGGCTTCTGCTTATAGGGCCTCAAGCCCATTCATGGATTACCCTCCACCCTCATGACCGAATCATCTTGCAAAGGTGGCAACGTCTTTATAATAAACCTAAACCTTGGAGATTAGGATTTCAACATAGGAATGTTTGGTCCATTGCAAGTGGGACTGCAAGGGGGGTTTGCATTAATCATTCAATACAGGTGTCATACCTTATTAAGTGGATTTAGCCCAATGTGTAGGTAGCACATTTTATGGACATTACAATTCAAAGTGTTTCCCCCATGGGAACTTGTAGCTTCCTAGACTTTCTGTTTGGAGTGATGGAAACATTTTGGAAATAGGCAATGGTGACGGTTGTACGTCACTGTGAATATAATTAATCCTATTGAATTGTGCACTTAGAAATGATGAAAACAGAAAATTGTATACTATACACACACACCCATATATCTTTATATGATTTTTCATTTTAGTTGTGCTCAATTTAAGGACCGTGTGAAGCAGCATGAGAATATAATACCCCATGCATTTGTTTTCTCAAAAATAAACCAAATTCCCTCACAGAGACACAAAATGAACATAGACTTTCAGGTGCCCGAGGTAAGCATAAATTTGGTCACAATTTCTAGCAGCTAAAGCAAAGAAAAGGGAGAGAAAGTAACATTTGATGTTGGGATTTTTATCTCTTGCAAGAAAAAGCATTTCCCTTTGCTTCTGCTCCGTTGGGGCCATGGGGCTGGTGATAATAGAGGACGTTGTGGCTGAGGGTTGCTGGTTCTCTTTTTTCTTCGGTGCCTGGTGCATTCACTGATGACATGACGAAAAGCATCCCAACGTCTGAGATGACCTTGCTCAGCAGACTCTGCCCATTATGTGTAATGACTGCACTCTTGAGCCTGGAAAAACACTACCTTGGTTGTGCTCAGTTTATTCTTAAAAAGCCAACCCTGGATGACTAGCTCGGCCAAAGGCAAGTAGGAATCCCTTTTGGTTTTTAGGGCCTAACCCCTGGAATGTATCGCGAGAGATTCCACTTGTGTGGTCTGGGGTGGAACTTACCTGTGTCCGTTCTTCCTGAGAACTCAGCGTGGTTCAGATGAATCCCTCACCCCGGTTCTGGGATAACCCAGCCCTCGCTCACTCAAAGCACCGAGGAGGATGGGAGAGGAAGGTCCTAGCTCACCCAGGGAGCACAGTGCGGGATGCAGAGCCGCCCGTAACAAGCGTGCTCGGGAGACAAAGGACACCAGTACCTGCAGATGCTCAATGGCATCTCTCTCTCTGTGGTTCATCTTCAACGTAGCCGACTCATATTGAGAGGCAGCGTATGGTGGCAGAAACACCTGGGAGAGGGATTGAGCACATCTCCCTCGGAGTCCCTATTTTTAGCACTTTCTGCCCTTGTCTGTCAGGTTTGCAACCTTGAAACTGTTGTGATGGTAGTGAAATGAATCTATGCTATGCTTTAGCCTTTGAAATAATTGTATCTTTCTTTCTAGCTGTGTGTTTGTCCCTCACTCCTTCCCTGCTTGCCTCTCTCCCTTCATCCCTCCCTCCCTCTCGCTATCCTTCTATCCATCATCTATCATCTATCCATCTATCGTCTATCTCTCTCTCTCCCTCCCTCCCTCCATCCATTTATCCATCCATCCACCCAGCAACCCAGCCACCCATCCATCCAACCATCCATCTTTCTATCCATCATCTATCTATCCATCCATCCATCCATCCCTCCATTCATCCATCCATCCTTCTATCCATTATCTGTCTATCCCTCCATCTATCCTTCTCTCTATCATCTCTCTCTCCCTCCCTCCATCCATCCACTTATCCATCCATCCATCCACCCACCCAACCAGCCACCCATCCATCCACTCAAACATACCTCCCTCCCTCCTTCTGTCATCTTTCTTTCTTTTTCTTTCTTTCTTTCTTTCTTTCTTTCTTTCTTTCTTTCTTTCTTTCTTTCTGGCGTTCCTTCCTTCTTTCCTTCCTTCCCTCCCTCTATCCATCCACCCACCCATCTACTCAAACATCCATCCATCCATCCTTCTATCATCCATCTATATCTATCTATCTATCTATCTATCTATCTATCTATCTATCTATCTAATTTCAACTTCTGAAACTGTACAGTAAGTACTAGTGTGGTATTAAGGCACTAGATTTGTGGTAATTTGTTACAGCCACAATGGGGAGCTACTGAAGTACATAATTTAATTTGTATTTGTCGTCCATCTCCTATGCTAGAATATGAGTTTTAGGCATTTGAAGATACAGTTGAACTGGTTCATTGCTGTATCTTCACCACAAGGACAATGAGTGCCTGGAATATTGTAGGCACCCATGAAGATCTGGTGAATTGCACCATAGTTCATTGAGTGAATTAAATAAATTAACACCATATGCCTATTAAATATTTTATCTCCATTACATCTTCATTGTTTTAAGATCCGTTCTTTTTCTGCCGTTGACCCCAGCTCTGGTTCTGCTTTTGCTCTTTGGCCATTGCAAAGTTAATGGTATTTGGTTGAATCCAAGGGTAATGGCCAAAATTCAGGGAACCCAATGTGGTCTTTACATGCTGTCTGTGTAGGGAAGACTTGATATGTTCTTGACTCTGGAAAATTACTTCATTTAAGCAAAGTCGGTGAGATAACATTCCTTGAGTGGAGAATCAGGACAAGATTATGTCTAATCTTTAAGAACAGAGTTATTGGGGCACCTGGCTGGCTCAGTCGGTAGAGCAGGCAATCTTCATCTTGGGGTTGTGAGTTTGAACCCCATATTGGGTGTAAAGATAACTTAAAATCTAAAAAAAAAGGGGGGGAATTATCTACTCTTTTTGAGTTGAATTTATTCACACTTGTTTTGTTATATGATCTGTTTAATATTTTTGTATGTTATTTTTCAGTGAGAAATCGTCATTTCTGCCTTTTAAATTTCTCAGGAAAGCCTTCCCTTCTTTTGTAGGTTATCATGCTTACTTGTTACTCATGGGTGTGCTGTTGCCTCTCAGATCTTGTTGTTTTCTCTTAATTAGAACAATTTCCATATCTGTGCTCCAGGTTTGCCAGAGAAAACCAATGTTGGAAAGCTTGGGGATATTTCTGGGCACAAAAAAGATTATGTGAGCTAGGAGATATAGTGTTGGATTTTGATCGAGTTGGAAAAGAATGCATTGTCCTTATTACATTTACTTGTTCTGATTGTTTTATGGAAAAATAAGAACAGAACACATTAGTTCTGGTCTACCCCTGGATAGTACTTAGCAGTAAGTACTCATAAATAACACTATTATGTCCAGCACCATCTTTGTTTGCCATTGAGGATAGAGAAGCATATCTAGGGGCGCCTGAATGGCACAGTGGTTAAGCGTCTGCCTTCGGCTCAGGGCGTGATCCTGGCGTTGTGGGATCGAGCCCCACATCGGGCTCCTCCGCTAGGAGCCTGCTTCTTCCTCTCCCACTCCCCCTGCTTGTGTTCCCTTTCTCGCTGGCTGTCTCTATCTCTGTCAAATAAATAAATAAAATCTTAAAAAAAAAAAAAAAGAAAGAAAAAGAAAAGCATATCTAAGGAGAGCAGCATATTTTGAGTTAGTGTACTTTGAAAGAGATTATGACAATTATGTTAAAAATAGGATTGTATAAATTTTTTCTCCTATATGCAGTTTATAGGGCTCTGAATACCATATAGGTACAAAATGTGTATCCTCTGTGTGCCTTACAAATATAGTTTGATGGAAAAACTACGACTTTCAATTCTAATCAGCTTTAAAATATTCTTTTTTAAAATTAAAGTATAGTTGACAATGTTGCATTAGTGTCGTGGGTACAACAGAGTGATTCCATGAGTCTATACGTTAAGCCATGCTCAGCACAAGTGTGGCGACTGTCTGTCACCTGTGGTCCTAAAATATTCTTATTAAAAACAAATAGAAGCATGCAAATGCGAAACAAAAATTGTGTAAGTTTTCAAGATATCTATGGAAATCTACTCAAATACTGTATTTGTCCCCAGCTTTTACTATGTTGCTTGGGTCCTTGTGGGTACATATAAATGTTGGTAGAATGGCATCTCCATAATTCACAGCATGGATTAAAGCTGTAATATGAGGTGGGTTTTTGTTGTTGTTGCTTTGTTTTGTTTTTTGCACTGCTTTCCTTTAAGCATATACTGAACACTTAATACAGAGAATTAACAAATACATGCATCACCTTCATGCCAAATCACTTCATAAATGACACATGCAATCAGACAGCATGGACGTTTTCTGTATCACATGCCTGATCTTCAAGGCAGAGCCTAGGTAGACCAGTAATCAGTTTTCCGTCTGGACCCGTTTCATTCGCTGAAAGGGCATCTCTTCATACTTGCTGTGCGTCAGTGAAACAAGTAACTAGCAATGTGTCTGCTATCAGGGATGTCGGAGTAGTCGCTGACCATTCGTGAGCACACACCGTGTACAGCGGGTACGGGACATTTGCATGCCCCTTCCCCACTCCGTTCCCCAAGCAGTGCTCTGGGATAGTTGCTATCCTCTTCTGAGTTCCACGTGTGAGGAAACTGGGACTTGGAAACCTTCAACTACATGCCCAGGGCATCACCGTAGATTCCAACCCAAAGGGGACTGGCTGACCCCAGTGCACACGCTAACCCGTTACTGAACGACAGGATGTATCCTTCCTAGAGAGTGGGAAGTTCTGTAATAGAACTCCGCTGAAAGAAACGTACGGAGCTGAGAGATTGGAGACAATCAGGAAACTTTTGAGACGGGAGCTGCGTAGGTAGAAGGAAAGAAAGCAAGGACACTGAGATCCTGCTGCAGAGGTTGGAGCAGGGAGGGAATGGGGTTGGTCTACACTCCCGTGAGGCCAGGTCTACAGGAGGAAGGCAGGTGTGGGCGGTGTGGACAAGGCAGCTTACAGGCTCACCACAGCCCTTTAAAGAGCATCCTGGATGTAGCCAATTGCGTCTAAAACCAAAGTCACAAAGTAACATAGTGTTTGGTTGTTAAGAGCGAGCTACAAATTGTAAAAAATGTAAACCCTTATTTAGAATTAAGTGGGAAAATCACCTATAACCACATTCCCAGAATTAAGCACTATTAAATGTGGTATTTCCTTCCAGAGTTTATATTTTATTATGTTAATAATAAAATATTATTTATGTTAATTTATTATGTTAATAATCATGGGATCATAGGACCCAATATTCAGCAACTCGATGTTTTCCCTTGAGAGATCATAGCTGTATTTCTGGGTCTCCACAAATGAAGATCCCCCCATTATACGGTTCAGCCAACAGAATTCACGCAACCTATCTTTTATTCATGAACACTGAGATTGTTGTCATCCCTTATTTTCAAAATTACAGTCAATAAGAATTGATCCTTGGGTGGCTGACTACCTCTGCACATTCAAATAAAGATTTTTTAAAATAGAAAAAGAACTTCAGGGTTTAAGGGTTTTAGGGTTATCTTCATGGTATGGAAATGGGTTGGAAGTAGCCAGGATGGAGGAGTGAATTGGACATCTTGTCTCGGGCACCAAGGTGCACACACAGCAGAGGAACGAGGTGTCAGAGCTGTTTCAGAAATAAAAGCAAAAAGATTTGGTGGCCAATTGAATGCAAGTCCCACAAATCTACAGCAGTGTTCTAGTATGGGGTTTCGAATGGAAACGCATCTCAAGTTGGCTCAGAGAGGATTTGGTCCCAGACTGGCCATTGCCAAAATCTCATCACTGTGAAATTATTGACCAATGACCTTCACGCTTTGATCTCTATTGTGTAATAAGGAAAACTGTGTTTATTGTATTGTATTTTGTTTCCAGAATATAATTTTGGTCTTAGTTTGTGAGTTACTATAATTTCAACTAAATTACTTTAAAAAACACCTGCACAGCCTCATTCTCAATTACTTAGTGGGGAATATAATATACTTGATGGAACTAATGCAACGAATCCCGTTAACCACTGAACGGGCCCCGTGTTTGGAAACCTGTGCCGTAGAAATCATCTGTCCTGTCTTAGATTTATTCTACTGACGTTGGAAATAGATTTTGACCCTGTATGACATTGATGTGCTAATTAAATACAGTAGGTTATGACTCATGTCATCTGTAAGTAAACTAAAAGCTACAAATAGAGACACTGAATTTCAACAGCTTTCCCCCATCAGGCTCACAGAATTCAAATATGTACCTTTCCTTCCCTCCCATCTATAGATGTAGGCACATTCATCAAATCCTACCCAATTCCACTATGAAAACTTAAGTTTCACGTTGTAATAAGTGCACCCAGCGAAGGATTTCTGTGAACATCAGAGAAGAGAGATTTGCACGTATTTGGCTGATTTTCATCTTAAAACTAAACTCTGCTCCAATTCTTATCACACATTTCTTTCTGGGCTCATTTATGTGACCTCAAATAAATTCTCTCTCTTCTCACTGGAGAATTTTTAGGTAAACAGTCCTTTTTGCTTTTACTCCATTAAATTAAGTGTGTGTACAAACACACACACACATACACGCCCATATAGAAATGAGATGTTAGTGATTTGCTAGTAGGCTATTCTGTATCTATGTTTATATCACATATTCATACACGTTTGCTCTCACGGAATGATCTATTTATACAGATACATCCTACATACATTACATAAACATGTCCATGCATGACCTACATACACACATATGTGCATATATGCCATTAATAAGAATGAATCTATTGTCAACTATATTTCAGAAATTCTTTTAGAAATACAGTTGAGACTCTAATTCTAGCAATTGCCGGTGAATGCACACCCTAAAAATATGAAATACATCATTCTATATACGCTTAGTACTTATCTTCTGGTTAGTGGTCACCCAAACAAGGTCTACTCTGCTTATGTAATGCATTATGTCCTAGAAGAAAATGGATTGGCGCTTTAAAGTCCTACCACTGGGCTTCTAACCATTGACCTGCAGTGCACGGACAGCCGTGTGACCTGGAGTCACTCTCCTAAACCCTATGGTACAATTCAGAAGAATGAGAAACCTTTAGATGGTGATAACCTATCATAAAAGCCTGAAACTTTTTCTTCTAGCACCAGTAAGAAGACCAAATACAGTGCTTCATTTTTATATGATGTGGAATTTCACTCAGCATGCAGGGGGAAAATGTGATTTATGGGGTGTAGGCATGTCTCGTGGACCATATTTTAAAATAACCGCTCGACAACTGAGCACGTCTCTTGTGTGAATGTATATATATTCTTTTGTTCGTTCCAGGGCTTGGAATGAAACTTGGTATCAATCTAGTGACAGTATGTCTGAGTTCGAGGGTCTGTTTTGTATCTCTCTCTCATTGTTGCATTGTTGGGGTGGGGCGGGGGGCTGACTGATTTACAGCCTTCATGGCAGAGACCTTAAATCTCAAAAGCCAAATGTTTCATCAGTGAAATGCTTCAAAGATCTGTAGCCAGGAGTCCTTATCTGTGAAAGAAGCCATTTGTTTAAACTCTCTGGCTTTAGCCAGCCAACGGGCTGTTCCTATGAATTCATCGGCAGCATATATGGGCAGTTACGTCCTCTGCGGTGGGACAGACTTCTAAGGATGCTTCTACCAGCCCTCAGCTTTGGAGATGTGCCTGGCTGTTTCCAAATTAATTATCTACTCTCCCGTTCATAGAATTCCACGATAGTCAATGCATACCCATCTCATATCTGGATTATATCAAACACCGCATTTTCACCATCAGAACAGCAAAGGAATACGCTCTTGCAGAGAAAATAAAATTGCTTGCGTTCATGCTGTACCTGCAATGGAAACTCTGCCTTGTTAATTGTTTAAATTACAAGAGAAGGAAAAAAAAAAAGTCCCTGGGTGTTGCACTAACTGAATATTCTGTGGCAGAAACTATGGTAACACCGACTTCCAAAAAAACCCCACGTTCATTTGCTGAACTTCAGAGATGCATGGAGGAGCTGTTTCCCTCAGGACTTTTGGAAGGAATTCAGAATCGCAAAGATCAAACCTTTCAATAGGACGCTGTGAGGAAAGCTGAGATTTGCCAGCGTATAGAATATTAATTAGCCTGGCATTTGAGAGGTTACAACAGACACGTTTTGCTCGGGAGGGGCCCCGAAGTAATAAAGGCTGGTGATTTACCGTAGGTTGCAAATCCTCATGGTGCTCTGTGGAAACAAAATAAGCAAATAGGTCATTCTGGGAGAGTTGACAAGAGGGGGTGGGGGGGAGGAGAGGCGGTGGAGGAAGGATGTGTTAAAGACAGAGCAGTTCTGCCAAAAAATTACTAGGGCCTTTAGGAATTAATCACCTCTTTCCTTAATGGGGAAAGAGAGGCTTGTCTTATGGTTATTATACGGCACCCAAACTGCCATTAGGAGCGGTTTCATACAGAAAGCTGCATGAAAGGGGCTTTTCTCCCAAGCCGAGCACGATGCATTTTATGAGAAACTGTGTAAAAGGTTGCATGATGAATGCCAGAGCCGGGGAACATTCGCTGGCATGAAACGCTAATTAGTAATTGCTAATTAAACGAGGGAGGGGTTGGTAACGTCTGAACATTCCCACTGATCAGAGCTAATCTCCGCGCAATCCCTGTGAACGCGGGAGAAGCCTGGATCTGCAGGACGTGCCGTACATTCACAACCTTGCAGGTTTCATCTTGCATCTGTTTGCATAGATACGGTCGATTGTGAGTTCGAGCGTTGCAATTTTAGAACCAAAAAGAAAAAAAAAAAAAACAAAAACCTTCCCGTTGCTTTATTTTAAATGGGGCCCATTCATTTCTGATACCCTCCCAGCGCACCCTGTGCATTTTTCTCAGGTGCCTGGGGAACGAAGCCTCGCTTCCTCGTTGCGTATAAGCCTTCATCCCGCACTTACTTTGTTTTACGTTTTAGAATCCGGTGCTCGGGACCTCCTTAGAATTGCTGTCAGCTTTGGTTAGAGAGGGGGTTTGATGGCCTCGGTTCTAATTCCTGTTACTTCAGGGCCCAAATCAGTCCGTGTTCACATCGGCACTGGAGCAGGCGATCGCAGGAAGTTAATGTGCACTAATTGAAATGAAGTTAATGCCGTGGCCCTTGGAAATGCAGTGGACGATGGAAATATCATAATTGGGTGTTTGGGGCAGGGGCAAATAACAAACTAAAATGGTTAAAAAAAAAACCCACTTTTTATGACTTGCATGTTTTTGGGTCAGAAGGCTTGTGCAAGAAAGAGGGGATATAAAGTTGGGTTCATGCTTGTACAATAAATTAACCTTGGCTGGTGCTTTCCAAAACAACCGTAGTTTTGAATTTCAGCAGGAGAGTTATCTGTCTATCGACAAAATGGCTTCAAACCTCAGAAGGAAGCCTTCATCCAGGTCAGGATCTTTTTGCCACATGAAACAGGCAAGGAGTCCAATGTCTATGTGATCACTTTACTCCCATAAATGCCTTTTTTTTTTTTTTTTTTTTTTTTGCAGCTTCTAAGCGGGAATTAGGAATTTGATGCCTGGGGAGTGAAATTAGTTCCTCAGGTTACGGAATCTTCCTTCTTCTTAAAATAAAACGTACCAGCTCATTCGATTTTAGGAACAGTTGGAGTGATTTGAATATGCATTGTCATTTGGCTGAGATGAAAGACTTGTGTGTTACTGTGTGTGACTCTGGTGTTTGTCCTGTAGGGGAAAGATACAGGTGCATGCTAAGTAAGACTGGGATCTCATGATGTCTATCATGTACTTTGAAACTGAAGCATTAAAAGGAATTCAATGAAAATATTAATAACAAATTCAATGGGAAAAAAACTGACCTATAATGCTTTTATACACATGCTCGTTCTCTTAAACATCTACACAGAAATCCCCCCAGCCCAACACATGTACTATTTTTCCCTGAAAAACTTTTAGGATTTTCCCTGAAAAACTTCTTTTAGGATTTTCCCTGAAAACACATCTTTTAGGAGACTTTCTCACTTTGCAACCAGCATGTGCACAGGAATAATAACCTGAATCTGGTCAAATTTATAGTCTCTGATATAATCACGTGTTATAAATATTTTAGACTGATTGTGTCTGATACAGTAACCCTATACAAACTCAGAGGAGACATTGTATCATAGGGTCAACAGAAACAATAACCATTGTAACAATGATTTACATAACAAAATTGGTCCTGCCATGAGAATGCTCTCCAGGGACGCCTGGGTGGCTCAGTGGGGTAAGCCTTTGCTTTCAGCTCAGATCATGATCCTAGGGTCCTGGGGCTGAGCCCCATGTCAGGCTCCCTGCTCAGCGGACGGGCTGCTTCTCCATCTGCCTGCAGCTTCCCCTGCTTGTGCTCTCTCTCTGACAAATAAATAAAATCTTTAAAAAAAAAAAAAAGCAAAGAAAAAAATGCTTTCAATGCTCTCCAGTGGTGCTTCTCATCTATAGGGAGACCAGCAAAGAATGAACAAGGTAGACCATGAGATACCTGTTCAAGGACCGGCAACGTGCATGTGCTTTTTAATAGTTGACAGCCCAACATATCCTGTGTTCTCTTGCAGGGTTTTTAAGTACCGGCGACCAGGCGGCCAAAGGCAACTATGGCCTCCTGGATCAGATCCAGGCGCTACGGTGGATCGAGGAGAACGTGGGCGCCTTCGGCGGGGATCCCAAACGAGTGACCATCTTTGGCTCGGGTGCGGGAGCCTCGTGCGTCAGTCTGCTGACCTTGTCGCACTATTCGGAAGGTAATAAGGGCATCCCCGTGCCGGGGGGGGCTGAGAAGGGAATGCACACGGAGTGCATATCCGAGGTGCTCGGTGGTGGTGTTGCGCTAAGTCTCGCTCGCACCCTCCACCGAAAATCCCCAAAACAGGGGCGCCTGGGTGGCGCAGCAGTTAAGCGACTGCCTTCGGCTCAGGGTGTGATCCCGGCGTTATGGGATCGAGCCCCACATCAGGCTCCTCCGCTATGAGCCTGCTTCTTCCTCTCGCACTCCCTCTGCTTGTGTTCCCTCCCTCTCTTGCTGGCTGTCTCTATCTCTGTAGAATAAATAAATAAAATCTTTAAAAAAAAAAAAAATCCCCAAAATGACATGGACTCCCATTCTTCTAAGTCAGCTTTCTTCCCATGTAAACCCTATTTTGTCATGTCACTTAAATTAACAATGAGATGCCCGTTGCAACAATTGGGACGAAAATGACTTCTTTAGAAAGACCAGCACTTTGCTTCTGCCTCTCTGACTTTATTCGGTCCGTTTTAAATGTTATCTTTTTGGTCAACTTTAAATTCGGTCAGCTTCTCATCTCAGCTTGGGGAGGGTAACACAGAAGAGAAACAGTGATGTAGGTAAGGGTTGCAGATTTGTGCATTCCGTAAACAACGTGGCTCACGGCCATGTGGTTTAAAAGTCGTTTGTCTGGGGCGCCCGGTGGTTCTGTCCATTAAGCGTCCGACTCTTGACCTCAGCTCGGGTCATGACCTCAGGGTCCTGTGATCGAGCCCGGCATCGGGCTTCATGTTGGGTGTGTAGCCTACTTATGATTCTCTCCCTCTGCCTCTCTCCCTGCTAAAAAAAATTACATTAAATAAATAAAAAACAAAAATCCTGACCCACCCTAAGTCAAGGTGGCTCCCTTGTGTCCGTGGGGGAAGTGTAGCACCAAAGGGGATCTTGAAACTCATCTACTCCAAAGCTACCATTTATAGAAAGGAGATGGCAGCTCAGAGAGGTTGCATAACCCACCTAGGGTCACACAGCAAGCGACAAAGCCAGGGAAGAAACCAAGCTTCCCAGACCCCGACTCAAACCTATTCCCATCCTTCCCCTTTAGCGATGAAACATCGGGGAAGAGTGGGAGGTGCTCTTGATCTTCTGTGCAGAATAGACTTGCCTTACGGGTTCATGAATATCTGTGCATATTCCCCATCGCCTCTCCTATTTGCTATTTTATGTACCAACTGCTTTTGCACTTGAATGTTGCGTCGTGAACTTCAGACTTCCTCTGACGGTGTTCAGCAGGCCTTAGGAGATAAAAACACTCAGCTTGAGTAGAAATTTTAAGTGGTCCGGACACCAATGTGACAAGTGGATTTTCAGCGTAGTAAGGAGATTCAGAATTCACCCGTCGATAAGATGCCCAGTGCAGGACCCACAAGCAACCATCAGTCAGATCAAAGCTGACAAAGTTGTAGGTGATTTCATAATGTCTAACGAGAGCTCGAATTAGGGGCTCACACTTATATTGACCCTTCATTTTTACAGAAATGAAAAAGTGAATAATGAGAGGGTTATACCGATTCCTTGGTAATATCGATTCCTGCAGCATTCCATGAAATATTTAGACTTTCCCGTTTGTCAGTGGGTATAATCCCCGTTCTCGAGTGAGCAAGTAGTCAGGACCGGCTTCCGTAGGAATCAAACACTGTAAACCAGATCTAATTGGAGAAAGAGCATTCATTACTTAAATCAACAGATCGGAGATGAGTGGGCTCTGTGGCAGGGCTGCCCGTGGGTCATGTCTCTGTGGGGAAGCTTTTCAAAACAACCCAACAATATATAAATACCCAGACTGTCAGCCTTAGAATTGTACTTGTAGCAATGTAGTCTAAAAACACCATCACCCCATGCATGGAAAATGTTTTCATGAAGATGTTCACCACGGTATTATAGCAAAGACTCAAACGCAAAGCTCCAGGATTCAAAAGACAAGAAGGTTATAAGAAACAGGTGCATTTGCTCAAAGGAACAGTAATTGGCATCAAGAAGTCTGGAGCAGGGGCCCAGGAGCCTGGGAAACCCAATGTCAACGCTGTGCATGTATTTGACTCAGTGGTAGAAAACAGAACGTTGAGTGGCAAACAGCCCCATGGCCGTGACACCAAAATGCTGGCGTATCTTGAATTTTCTAGTATGAATGATGGCATTTTTCTTTATCTAATTTTTCAAGGTTTATCAGGGATTATAGTCTGTAACACACACAGACACACACACACACACACACACACACACACACACACTGCTACATCAGTCACGGCCAATCAGTGTAAAAGGGGAAAAAAATAAAACACGTAACTTGTAGCACAATTTTTTTTCTAATCCTGATTATTTTAACTTACGAAAGTCTTCCATAGACAAGTATCGGCATCATTTCTTTCGCGGGTTTCCGCACATGGATCTTGAGAGCTAAACACACAGGTCAGTAGTTGTACATCTCTGAGAGTATTACCCACTCTGGGAGACCGGCCCCCGAATGACTTTGATGTTGCATTGAGCAAAGCCGAGCCATTGAAAATCTTCTCTTGTGTGTCCTCTTTGGGCCATGTTCCAGGCTTGAGAATCGCATCTTCCTGATTGCAATCATGTTTTCCTCACTTGATTGCTTGCATGACCTTAAAACGCTACAGGGCACGAACTTCTGGGCTCCCGGCTGAATTATTCTTCCAGCAACTCCCGAGGCATCAGAGCTGCGTCATGCTGGAATTCAAGAAAATGTCAGGAAGAGATAAGAAACAGAATGCTATCATTTTCTACCCCATCATCTCTTCTCCTGCAGTAGTGAAAAATAGAGGGTTTTTTAAAAAGTTATTTTACTTACGGACATTCATATTCTAGACTGATGTGATAGAAGATTGTAAGCTACATAGAATTTTACTCATCAAATTGCCCAATTTTTTTTTTTTTCATTTCTCGCCAAACACAGGTTTTTAACTTGTGACAGAATACAAGACAGAAAAGTCTGGGCTTTGAATTGATGCGATTTCGAGAACAGTCATTTGTTGAAAAATACATTTTAGTTGGGCAAGCAACTGAGGATTCCTTTAGGAATCACTAATTTAATTAATATTTTAGTCGTAAAAGTATGTATGTGATATATTGACGGTGGAAATACAAATACGTGTTGGAATTTATACTCTGAAACTGATTTCAGCGCATGGTTTTTTCCCCCATAATGAAGTGGTACCTGGTTTCGCCAGTGAGGCAAAACGGTCTTTGACGTCTTTCTGGCACAAAGCATATTTTTCAGGAATGGGGGAGGTGATAACTCGCTGAGGCTTTATTCACAGCATCTGGCGATAGGGATGCCAACACGAAATTGGGGAAGGGTAAATGGAGTGCATGGGTTTTTTTTAAACCAGTGCAGCTAAATTGTAAATGCAGTTTCATGTTCTTAAGCCCTGCGTGTGCGTGTGTGTGCGTGTGTGTGTGTGAAGAACACCCCAGCTAACCAATGTCCAGCAGGAGGGGGAGGGGGAGAGAAAGAGATGGAAATGACTAAAAACTCCTGAAAGAGCTGAATGCCACTGTATCCAGAAATTCACATGCCCCGGAGACAATCAGAGCCTTCTTTGCGAAGTAAAAGCTGCTTTTCTATCTTTCGGGTTTTCATTTGCATGTCTACAACTCTGCACCTGCAGGTCTGTTCCAGAAGGCTATCATCCAGAGTGGGACCGCCCTGTCCAGCTGGGCAGTGAACTACCAGCCTGC
The DNA here is from genome assembly GCF_023065955.2 of Ursus arctos. Lineage (NCBI taxonomy): Eukaryota > Metazoa > Chordata > Mammalia > Carnivora > Ursidae > Ursus > Ursus arctos. Next base: position 3,510,821 of record NC_079873.1, on the reverse strand, counting down.
CAAGTACACTCGGATATTGGCAGATAAAGTCGGCTGCAACATGCTGGATACCACGGACATGGTGGAATGTCTTCGGAATAAGAACTACAAAGAGCTCATTCAGCAGACCATCACCCCCGCCACGTACCACATTTCCTTTGGCCCCGTCATCGACGGCGATGTCATCCCAGACGACCCCCAGATCCTGATGGAGCAGGGGGAGTTCCTGAATTACGACATCATGCTGGGCGTCAACCAGGGGGAAGGCTTGAAGTTTGTGGATGGCATCGTGGACAACGAAGATGGCGTGACGCCCAATGACTTTGACTTCTCCGTGTCCAACTTTGTGGACAACCTTTATGGCTACCCGGAGGGGAAGGACACGTTGCGGGAGACCATCAAATTCATGTACACGGACTGGGCCGACAAGGAGAATCCAGAGACGCGTCGGAAAACCCTCGTGGCTCTCTTCACGGACCACCAGTGGGTGGCCCCCGCGGTGGCCACCGCTGACCTCCACGCTCAGTATGGCTCTCCGACATACTTCTACGCCTTCTATCACCACTGCCAAAGTGAAATGAAGCCCAGCTGGGCGGACTCAGCCCACGGCGATGAAGTGCCCTACGTCTTTGGGATCCCCATGATCGGCCCCACTGAGCTCTTCAGCTGTAACTTCTCCAAGAACGATGTCATGCTCAGCGCTGTGGTCATGACCTACTGGACCAACTTCGCCAAAACCGGGTATGTTCTTCCCACACTGGCTTCTTACTTCTCTCCTGGTTTGTCTGCTTCCTTCACATGGTTCTTCTTTCCATGACACATACACACACACACAATAACGGTGGAGTGGCCGCGTTGTGTCCTCACCCCACGTTGCGTTGTATCAACCAGCATTTGGCCAGCGTGTTAATTGCATGACTAAAAACTCTGTTTTCCACCTGCCGGTTCAGGGCTGAGACATACATGGCAATTCTATTGGACGCTGATCCCAGAATTTCAAGTCTCAGTAGGAACCTGGTCTCCTTTGATAAATAATAGGGTTATCGAAACCCATGTGCCACGTGGCCAGTTGTCTTTATTGTGTAGCCAAGAGGGTAAAGTCAATCTCATAATACATCTAGGAAATACTATGTGTGGGAATATATACTATATAGTAACACACATATATGTATATACATCTGTACTGTTTCTCTACAGTTATGAGATTTATTTCCTACATATGCGTATATTTACAGATATATTCATTTAAGTATGTCATACACATTTATTTCATAAATAAATACCCATTTCATATATATGTGTATATATATGTATATACAGGAAATAAATGTATATAAATGTATATAATACACCTCAAAGGAAAGTGTATAAATATATATATACTTACGTGTATATATATATTTCTGTATATTTTTATATATATATATATATATATATATATATATATATATATATATATATATACATATGTATGTATAGGGAAGTGTATAAATGTATACACACCTCAAAGGGAAGCTTGTTCGCTAAGCATAGCGGAAAATATACAAGACCCACACATAATAATTGATATCACCAATGTCGTCTTCAACAGCGTCTCTGCAAACAACAAGAGAAAAAGACTCCCCAACCTTTCAAATAGCTACAAACATCACAGCATCTTTTCAGTTTTCTCTTGTCTAATAACATAATTGTGGAAATTAATGAGCTATCATTCTGTTCTACCTGCATCCACTTCTCTCATTAACCTTGAGCCTCATGCCTGGAATTAACATCAGAGATGCCCAGCGCTCCGAGGGTTGGTGAATCTCCCCGTGGCGTGCCGTGTGTCGGAATGGGGTTCCCACGCTGCGGCAGCCCCGCCCCAGTGCCTGAGTCCTGTGCACCTCAAAAGACAGGATGTGGGGAAGCTGAGGGTTTCCGTGCTTCCTCAGGGCTTTAACAGGTGTCATTCTTTCCAATGACCCCAAATATTATTGGGTGGCAAGTGCTTTCAGAGTATTTTGTGGTCCTAGCAAAGGTATGGCGTGCTTGTAGAGTGCCAAGTGTATTGCATGGATACCCACTTTGAACTGTTAGATTTAACTAGTTTGGTCTAAGAAAAGGTCCTATGAGGGTGTCGGGGAGGGAGAATGCATGGACGTTTGAGAGAGGTGCATGCCTGTCACCTGAAGGTTGTTTCTTCAACAAGGAGATGACTGAGGTCAAGTCCACAAGTATTTATCTATAATCCTTGTTTATTATATTATTATAACGTCCCTAGGGCTGCTATAACTGTATGCCACAGATGGTGTGGATTAAAACCACAGAAACGTGCTGTCTTACAGTTTGGATGCTAGAAGTCCAAAATGCAGGTGTTGGCAGAACCGTGCTCCCTCTAAAACCTGCAAGGGCAGGTTTCCTGCTACTTCCTAGCCCCCGTTGGTTTGTAGGCTCTCTTTGGTGTGCCGTGCTTCCAGCCACATCCCTCCAATTTCTGCATCTGCATCCCGTCCAACCTTCCTACGTGTCTCTGTCTTTAGATGGCCATCTTCTTATCAGGACGTCGGTCATATTACCTTAAAAGTCCAACCTGCTCCATCTTATCTCAACTGATTCCCTCTGTAATGACCCTATTTCCAAATAAGGCCACACATTCTGAGGGACTGGGGGTTAGCTCTTCAGCCTATGTTAATTTGAGGGGGAACACTTCAACCCATCAGCCCTCCTGAAGGCAGGATGATGCCCAATTGTGTCCTTGAACTCAGATGTGTGATACCTTTCCTAGCAAAGTGTCACATTCTTAAAGCAGAAAGACTCACAAGGCCATTTCCCAAATGGTGGCCACGCTCGTTCACTAACACTGGCGTCCACCCATAGCACTCTTTACGTAATATCTAAACACACCATCATTGCTTACCTTCGTTAAAACCACATACTTTTTCCCCTTACATGTTTGGAAATGAACTTCATATGATTTTCTTAAATGGGAAGCGACTATCATTCATCACCAGTGTAACTGAACCATTAAAAAAAAATGGTAAAATCCAAACAAAGCCATTAAATTCTCGTTAGCTCCTCTCGCCTTGCCAAAGGCTCTGAGGCTGATGCTCTCGCGCTGTTTAACAAAGAAAGAAAAAAAGATAAAGGATATTGGTGAATGTCACGAGATGGGAAAGAGCTCCTAGCTCCAAATGGACCTTTTCACCAAGACCTATCAAAGACTGAGCCAGGATTAGAAATACCACAACATTCTGTTAGTGGGTGCGTTTTCATGGCCTCACTTGGGTTCCTAAGATCTCCATGCCTACCGCCTGTGTTTCACACCCCGCATATGGGGAACATAGACGCAGAGCTCTTGATGTGGCCTGGGATTCATCACGGGCCACAGACCTTCATATGGCCATTCACGGTATGTGCTCAGGATGCTTGTGGCCTTCATGAAGGTGCTAAAGATGGTGGGACACATGGGAAAAGAGTGAGCACATCAGCTGCGAGGAACAGCTCTCCTCTGAGGGGAGTCAAGAACTTCAGAGAGAGTTGAGCTCTCGCTGAGCAAACAGGAAAGAGACGATGGAGAGCTCTGGATGTCAGTCTGAAGGATCTGGACCGCGTCCAAAAAGGAGCTGGTTTTGCTTCCGCAGTGCATGCCGATCCCAGGTGAAATAATAAATACTTAGGAATATTAATATGCAGTGAGTTTTCTTAATTCAGCTGGAAAGGTCATTGAAATGACTGAAATCATCCTTTAGAGGAAGTCTCTCAGAACTTCCTCTAATGTGAAATGCAAAATGCCATTTTCCAGCGTGAGTAGGCGGTAACATTTCCATAGCTGCTGGTCTAACAAGAAAATGGAGGAATAAGGGGATGTGAGGTCTGCTGATTTAATTATTTGTCAATACATCTCAAAGTCCTAAGAGGTGGTTGGTAGTTATTTATTTAAATAGGGTGGTGGTACAATAAGGTCTGTGCAGAGGAGTACTTCCTTGTCCCCAGGGGGCTGCTTGAGGGGTGCAGAGGAACATGAGCCAAAATGGTGCCCGTAAGGGAATAACATAGGATAAAACATATCGATGCCACTGGATGAGGGGTGGTGCTTAACTCTGGACTCAGACCATGACACACAGACCATGACACAATACACAGAGAACCATCAGCTGCTCCCCATAGGCAGTAGAGAGACAGGATCATAAGAGTATCTCACCATCTGTCCATCACAACATGTTGCTATGGGGAGAGGAGTACATGGTCTCAGGACATGTATCCCCATCATCATGTGGTGTTGCTTCCAATCTTCTGCACCTTACAGACAGCACTCTGGTGTTCCTTATTACTGCTTTTCATACAACCCAAAGCTCATAAGTCTGACCTTCTGTCTAGGTTTCAACGTCTATATTACATGGTATGCCACCTTTGTTGTTAAGCACGGGAAAGTAACGTTGGGAATATGTGTGTAGGTGGGAGACAGGAAGGAGAGAGGAGAGTTCCTGGTAGCTAGGAGGCTGTTTCCGTGACCCAGGTGAGAAGACTCACCCAAAACAGTGCTGGAAAAACAACATAGGCCAAAACATGTACTTGTCTACAAATAAAGCTGATGTAGAAAGTTTTGATAAACAAGAAGTCATGTCACGGAAAAACTAAAACGAATTCCAAGGTTTACAGAGCATGAGAAAGTTTCGAAATCTGTGTCATCCAAAATCTCTTTGGGAGTATAAGACCCGCCTGGTGCATAGAATCCAAGTGCTCATGGACCAAACACCGATTTGGTTTGAGCTCTTTGCGGGAAGAAGTGGCAATAAAGGGAACACCAAGGAAGACTTGATCTCTCTAGAACACATTGCAACAGGCAGCACTTTGAGCAACCCAATGATGCCTTGTTCATCGAAGGGCTTACTTAAATGCTATCAAGTTAAGAGAATGGAAAGACAGTTTCGGCACGGCCAATGCAACCAACACAGATTTCAATTTTTTTTAATTTGTTCTCAGGACATTGGTGTAAGGCTGCATGAATTTTGATCATGTTGGTTATCTCGTGATGAGTTTGTATTCAATCTTTGCAAAAAGCAAGAGGCGCTTAGGGTGGAGGGCTTAGGGACACCTGCAGCCTCGGTCTGGTCTTAAAATGACCTTTCCTGCCAAAACACATTTTAAGCTGAATGAGTGAACATCTGTCTTGTGTAGGTGGACATGTGTCATCGAACCTATTTTCTTGGTGCATAGGGTAGTCTTCTCCTTAGAGGTCTAGTAACTAATAGCTACTAAATTATGTTGGGTGTAAGGAGGATCTTACACCACCAAAAAGAGCCTCTCAGAGAGTTTACTGATATTTTTAAAGAAATCATACTACCTATCTCTAGCAAATAAAATGGACCACAAGAGCTTAGAAATGCACTTGACTGTTCTTTGCCAAAATGATGTCTCCAATTATGACAGGTGAAAATGTCTGTTCCAGGTGCTGGGAAATGCAGATATGCATTGAGGTTTTTACTCGGGAGGGAAGATACGTCCGTTTCTTTCTATCCTTAATCATTATGATCTTTAATTTTATTCGTGGAAATTAAAACATGCCACCTGCAGAAGTCAAGTCTAAAAAGCAAGACACTGATATCCCACTTAGAGGTCTTGCTGTCTTTGGAGTGTTTGACAAGGAAAATGATGGACTTTCATAAGCTCTGTGAGTTTATCTTGGGTTAAGGCTTCTGACTGTGCATCTCCAAGAACTTTAATAGATAGATTGTATCAGGCTAAAGCTTACTTATCTGGATTTTCAAAATCCTCTGCTCTATTCTTTGAGAACAAAATAAATGTGTTTCTTTACCTTTCAAATGCACAGTGAATTTCATCAAAAATAGTCCAAAATCGAACATGAACAGAACACTCTCTTTCCGAGATGCCCTCCGCTTAATAAAAGGTCCACACAGCTAATAGACCCAATTCAGTGAAATCAGATCAATGGAAAAATAGTAGGAATTCTCACCATCTTTCCTTGCTTTTAGAACAATAAAAATCGATGACAAATGTTTCCATGGCAGATTCCAATTAAATAGGAATTTTTTCAAAAATTTATTCCAGAACACTCAAAAGAAACATGAGATGCTATACTGAAGCCAACATTTTTATGAAACATGTAAGAATTTTAAAAAGAAGAGATAAAATGTTTATTTTTAAATATATTAATGCTTGTAAATGGACACATAAATAAGAAAACTCATGGCATTAGGACCTATAATTTTATGTTTTATTTTCTTAATCCTATTAGTAAAATAAAAGCACTTCAGTTAGTGTGTATTCAGTTAAAAGGTGAAATTTCTTTTTCTGGTATACCATGTATATAATTAGATCCATATATATATAGATAGATAGATATCTACATATGAAGTATATTTTATGCAGTGTATACTATGGTATACAATATATTTTCATACAGTATATAATATACAGTATACTTTAATATAGCATATACTATATATATACACAGTATACCATATATACTGTGGTATAGAATATATACTATATATACTATATAGTACACTGCATATATTGTGGTCTACAATACATTCTATACATAGTACATAATATACTATGGTATCAGTATAATTTTATACAATGTAGACTATAGATAGTATGTATGCTGTGATGTACAATCAATATTATATACAGTATATAGTATACCATATATACTATAACATACAGTATACTTTTATACAAGGTATACTATAGACAGTATATAATATACTGCATATGCTGTGGTTTATAACATGCAATATACAAATACAGTATACCATGTATACTTTGGTGTAGTGTACAGTATACTTATATACAATATATTCTATACTGTCTGTAGAATATATTGTATATGCTGATTTATAATATATACAATATACAAATACAGCATACCATATATACTGTTATATACAGTAAATACTATGCGCAGTATACAGTGAACCTTATGTACTGCAGTGCACAGTATACTTTTATACAACGTATACTATAGACAGTATATAATATACTGCATATGCTATGGTTTATAACATGCAGTAGACAAATACAGTATACCATATATACTTTGGAGTAGTGTACAGTATACTTTTATACAATATATACTATATTGTATATACTATGATTTATAATATATACAATATACAAATACAGTATACTGTATATACTGTGGTATACAGTAAATACAATGTACAGTATACAGTGTACCTTATATACTGTGGTATACAGTATATAATATACTGCATATGCTATGATTTATAATATATGCAATATATAAATATACTATATATACTGTGGTATACAGTAAATGGCATGTACAGTGTTTCGTACACCGTATATACCGTGGTATACAGTATAGTTTCATACGGCATGCACTATATACAGGATATAGTATACTGTATATGCTGTGGTTATTACAGCATATGACTTTATAGTCATCTCTCCCTAAGCAATTTTTAGGTATTCTACTTCACATATTGGCAGAAGGGGATAGTATTTATTAAGCTGTCGCTATTTGCGCCACACTGTGTAGTGATTATTTAACCTCCATCACTAACTTCCAATCCCAATATTCTCACCCATTCTTAGATGAAGGTGATGAGGCCGAGAGAGGCTTAAGAGTTTGCTCATGATTTCACAGCTTGAAGAGGGACAGCTGCAGGGCTTAAGGCATGAAAATGCTTTAGACAGCCTCAGACTGAGGGCAAAAGTCCTTCCTTTAGCAAACGCTGCACCTGCTGGTCCATGTATTGTTTGCATCCTGCCCAATTCACGGTCATGTGTGTGGACTTGGGATCTTCAGGGAGGACCTTCTGGTCCCCCAGTCTTCTGGTGTGTGAGCTGACGGAGAGTGGCTGCAGGTAGCTTTGTAAATGCTGCCAAGAAGTTGTAGCGTGCCGGGTAGAAGTTCGAACACCCAGGGCGATCGACGTGGGTGTGCAGGTCCCACCTTGTTCCGGCCCATACGTGATGTCTGAATGCTCAATGCTGTTTAACAGATGACATTTTACTTCGCCTGACCTCAAAATTTTCCAAACAAATAAACATAAAGATGAAGTATACTTCACTTTACCAACCCTAAAAATAAACGGAAGAGATGAGAATAGGATATTTTGGGGAGGTTGGTTGTAAGATTTAAAAAGTTGGTGGCAAAAACATTTAAAGTACCATGTTGTGGATTATCCTTTACTTTTGATGATTCTCTTTCTTCCTCTGCTCGCTTCTGTGGATAACAAGGCAATTCTCGGGTTCAAAGTTGGCCGGGCGCACTTAACATCTACAAAACCCCTCAATTTCTGGCACTGAGTGTTACTTCTTCTAAACATGTGAACTTCGCTATATTTGAAAGTGTGATCTTATCAAAATTCTTAGAATTAATGGAAAGTTCTTTGATCTTTACGTGGTTCAGTCTTCAAAAGGTTTTCAAGTACATAAGTATCCCTCTTTCAAATAGAGAGCAAACACATGATGCATATTACTGTTTACTCACATTTTGCAATGACAAGGCCTGTTTTTATTTGATTTTTAACACACATTTTAGTTATTAAAGCTGCAATCTGTATTCGCCCACCTCAGACGCCACTCTTGAGCAAGAAAGAGAATGTCTGCTTTTCGAACAACAGCCTCTAAGTTAGGATTTCTCAACCTCAATACTATTGACATTTGTGACAAGAGACTTCTTTGTGTGGTGGGCTCTCTTGTGCTCTGGAGAATGTTGAACGCTGCCCCCAAGCCCTCCACCCATTCCTGGCACGACCCTCCATGCATGAGAACCAAAAATGTCTCCGCACATTGCCAAATGTCCCTGTGCAGGCAAAACACCTTTGGTTGAGATTTATGGCTCCAAAGTAGCTAAACTTGAAATACTGAAAAACGTCCTACACCCATTTTTTTTCTCAGTTTTTCCTTGTTGAAGAGCATTTGATGCATTCAAAAAATAGTACAAATGTTATGGAAATGCCATGACCCTGCCATCAGGAATTATGTTTAAAATAAAGGGAAGAGGGGGTGTTAATGAAAAGGCAAAATGGTAGCCGTGTTTGGATTCCAGCAGAATGTGTCTGTTGCTCCTTGGGTACTTGGTTCTCATCAATAAACATGTGTGATTCACTGGTTGTGATTCCCTGTTTTATTTGATGAAGAGATTTACGTGTCCCGTGTCGAAGAGTGTGACCTTCTTTCTCTTTTTTTTCTCCCTTCTGTCCCCAGTGACCCAAATCAGCCTGTTCCTCAGGATACCAAGTTCATTCATACAAAACCCAATCGCTTTGAGGAGGTGGCCTGGTCCAAGTATAACCCCAAAGACCAGCTCTATCTGCATATTGGCCTAAAGCCCAGAGTGAGGGATCACTACCGAGCGACCAAGGTTGCTTTCTGGCTGGAACTGGTTCCCCACCTTCACAACCTGAATGAGATCTTCCAGTATGTCTCAACGACCACAAAGGTCCCTCCTCCTGACATGACCTCCTTTCCCTATGGAACCCGGCGGTCTCCCGCCAAGATATGGCCCACCACCAAACGCCCAGCCATCACTCCCGCTAACAACCCCAAACACTCCAAGGACCCTCATAAGACAGGGCCCGAGGACACAACCGTCCTCATCGAAACCAAACGGGATTACTCCACCGAACTGAGCGTCACCATCGCCGTGGGGGCCTCCCTGCTCTTCCTCAACATTTTGGCCTTTGCGGCTCTGTACTACAAGAAGGACAAGAGACGCCACGAAACGCACAGGCGCCCCAGTCCCCAGAGAAACACGACCAATGACATTGCTCACATTCAGAACGAAGAGATCATGTCGCTGCAGATGAAGCAGCTCGAACACGACCACGAGTGCGAGTCACTGCAGGCACACGACACGCTGAGGCTCACCTGTCCCCCAGACTACACCCTGACGCTGCGCCGGTCTCCAGATGACATCCCACTCATGACACCAAACACCATCACCATGATTCCAAACACACTGACGGGGATGCAACCTTTGCATACGTTCAACACCTTCAGCGGAGGACAAAACAGCACCAATCTCCCCCATGGACACTCGACCACTAGAGTATAGCTTTGCGGTTCCCTTGCCCTCCCTCGGCTCCTCCCCGCCGGAGACAGGGAGAAAGAGAGAAACAACATCCCCGCGCAAGGAATGTCTGTCATCCCACTGACTTAGGACAGAAACAGGAGAACAGTGACAGGGCCGCCATCGTGTCCCTGTGGACCCATCCCGTTGGCATTTCCTAGTATTACGAGATCAACTTCTGACCCTATGAAATGTGAAAAAGTATCCATTGCTGTTACATCCCTGCTTCACCCTCCCCATCTCTCCAACGAACGTTTAGCGTGACTAGGACATCGCCGTCTCACGGACCTGGATGTTTCCAACGCAACACTGAAAGCTGACCCTTTGGGAACTCAGCCAGGGACACTTAAAAAAATTTTTTTTAAATTACAATTGAAAAACAAAACCCAACAAAAAAAGTTCTTTATGTGCCATACAACGGATGGCTCTACGGAAGGAAAGAAAGAGTCTGTGGGCTTTTACCCAGCATACGGAGAGGAGGAAACGTAGAATTGTATTATTCCAAGAGCAGACTATGTAGGAACATACATATAGTTCTGTGCAAAGAGATGTTTTGCCAGCCTGAACTATATTTAAGAAACTTTGTAAAAAAACAAAAACAAAAAAAATGTATATAGCTGTGAGTTTAAACAAAAACACACACAGAGAAAAAAAACCAACAAAAAAGCTTTTATTGGTGTTTTCAGTTTGAAAGAGCCTTTACCAAGATTGTGCTTTTCATTGTGGTCTGTATGTATATAAATATATATATACATTAGTCATTCACCTCTGTTTCCTCCCGGACACAGGAGGATTTTCTTCTTAATTACTTGTGGTCAGCAGAGACACGGGGCTTTCTAACGCATTTCATTTGTAGGAGAATGTGGTGTCACTCAGCGGACCCAGACTGTCTGTGCCGTGGGGCTATCCCCCCTTCGCGGGTTGCACAAATGCATGCAACGGCATTCCTAGGAGACCGTGGTTTCAGAAAACTTTTTTATTTTTGTGTGTTAGCCTTCACGGAGTTGCAACGCCAGGACGGACCCCCAGCGTGGGGTCCATGGAGAGCTTGCCGAATTAGAAACACACACCCACAGAGCCACGGCAGGAGACACAAAACACAGATCTTGGTCTGTCGTTGTGGTTCTTTGAATATGTTGAGGGAGATTTGCTTCCCACTCCAGGGTCCTGCCAAAAAAGGGAAGAAAGCTTGCCTTTGGTGGGGCCATGCCCTGCCAAGTAAATACGGCTCAGTGTTCCCGCAGTGCAGCTGTGGAAGGCTTAACGCTGGTTAAGCTACCTCCTCCGTTTAGCTAATCAGATTGAAGCGAGGGCATGTGTCTTTCCCTTTTTTTTTTTTTTTCGGTTTAAGCAGTAAGTCCCTTATTTATCAGTAAGCAAGATTTTTTATTCTTTCTATCATTTATTGGACAAAACATACGCTTGTCTGAAAGTCCTGCCTTCCGTGGACCTATGTATCAGTCCCTGATCCATGAGCACTGCAGACAGAAAACAAACCTACAGGAAAGGACAGAACGTGAAAAGTGCTTTGCGTGGGTTTTCCGGGAAGTTAGGATAGCTTTCACCGTCAAGGTAAGATATGCAAATGACTCACCCATTTTTAAATCGGCAAGCAAACTGGGGACCGGAGATGTGCCCTCCAACACCTTCCCATGTTCCCATTGTCCTTTTAATTCTCCCGAAGGAATAATTTTGAGTGTCATAAGGTGGAAAGAAAAGATAGCCGTGGTTACTTTGTATTTTGTCTTTCAAGAATTATTGCAACATCAGGAAATAGTAGCCAAAGATACCTGAAAATACTGTCTCTGGGCTTGACTGTGGTTATTTTGCAAACCCAGGCTTAAAAGTCATTGCTGAGTTGGGGATTCTCCAGAAAGAGCAGTCCAACGTCCTTTTGCCCCTTGGAACTACCTTTGCAAACTGAACCCATACACGAACACTGTAGCGATCTATGTCAACGTGTTCGAAAACGCCCTCTAGAAAAAGACAGTCCTTAGAAATGCGCACAAGTCAACACAATCAATTCTGTCGTTTATCTGGGGTTACATTTGGGAGGGGTTCTCTGTATATACATCTGCGAACTGTTTCAATCCCTCCTTTGCACATGGCGAAGCCACACTCCTTCCCTGCAGCTCGAGGGGTCACGGATACGAGTTTTGTCCCCCAGTTCATCACTTTCTAAAGCGATCGTCAGGTCATTTCTGCAAGCTCTGTATTTCCCCCAGCTGGGCTACGGCGACTTAGGCTGTCCATACATCTCCACGGGAAGTGATGCCTGGCATTGGTGTGGGTCTGGTATGTTTGTAATGTGAATTCCAATATTTGTTTAGTATTTCCAATTGTCTTCTGCTAGCAATATGCACACTAATGTGTCAGGCTTGTGACATTTGGATAAGGAAAAAAAAAAGAGTTCTTGTTAAGTGAATAACTTTAGCTTTTACAGAGGATATGATCAAAAGAAATTTAATACATCTTAAAGGATATCTTATTTCTACATGGAAAGAAGTTATAGAATCTTCATAGAGTTCTATGAGAATAAAATATACTTGCTATCTATAAAAAAGTGAAAAAAGAGAAAAAAAATGAGAAAAAAATAAGTAAAAAACCAAAAAAAAAAAAAAAAAAACCCACAAAAACAAAAAACTTTCCTAGGCTTTTATTCTTGACCTTCACAGGCACGCAGGGTTTAATGGTTTCTTGAGTTATTATTTTGCAATTTTGTTTTTGATTTTGCCTTAAGTAATGATAGAAGATATATATGGCTGGACACATATGTATAAACTTTTCAGCAGCATTTTTAATAATAAAATATCACAGTATTTTCTAATGCTTTGTGCAAATAATTAAGCGTCCGTTCTTTTGTTGTAGGTGGTCTGTTTTATTGACTTTTTCTTTTCCGCCCTCCGACCGCCGTTTTCATTTTAAGAGCTCAGTGGTCCATCAGGTAAAAATGGACCCACTCTACTGGTGAGGGATGAAGGAAACCATGGATGATGCCTCTGATGTTTCCTGAATGTTTCTGAAATGCGATGCTGGGATCTATGACTTCTCCTACTGCCCGTCCGTTCTCCCGGTGCTGGGTTTGATATCGACGTAATCATGCCCTACAGCTTTCAAATAGCCTTCATGGAGTAAATCTGCAAGGGACAGAAATTCTGAGCAAATGTCAAGAGGCAGAAAACTGCCACCATGCCAGGGAGAGCAAATTTGCCAAGTCCTCACAGTGCATCTGGCCATCTCCTATCCACTTGACCGTTCGCGAGAGCCCCCAGGGAAGGCACCTGTGTGACCCCTTTTTTGAAGTGGAGGAAATTGAGAGTCAGACACTTTTAGCTGGTGGGTAGCAGAGCCTAGGTTCAGAGAGAGAGAGCATGCTTCCAAGTCCAGACTCCACCAAAAAGACAGCAGGAATTTCTACCCCACGTGCATGCGTCGCATGACCAATTAGCCAATTGTCATATAAAGAGCCCCAGCAAATGCTGTGACTGTTTGCTGCACTTGAACTCTGAATAGTTTTACATATTGATTCAGGTCATTTGCTGAGTGGGAGGCCAACGGGATATATAGATTATATGTTATGTATATATAGTAATAATATTTTAATAATATATTTCATTATTAATGACATTAATAATTGAATAAAATACTTCATATTATATGTATTATAATATATAAATAAGAATATATAAGTATATTTTATATAAAATATGAAAATAGTGATTATATTATTTATGATATAATTTATAATTATGTAAAGTAAAATATATAGTAATTTTATTAAAGTACGGGAAACAAATTTATATATTCTATATAAATATATTTAATATCCATTATAATATATATTTAATATACACATAAAATATATACCATATATAATCTGTAATGTATATAGTTTATATAATATATAGTATATATTATAGTCCATAATATATACTAGTATAATACATATAGTTTATATATATAGTTTAATGTATATAGTTTATATAAATATATATAGTTTATATATATAATATAGTATATATTATAATATATTATCCATAATATATACTGTATATTATAATCCATGATATATAATTTAAATAAATATATAAATAAATTATATGAATTACAGATTATATAATAGTTATTTTATATATTTACATTATATATTATATATTATAGAAATATATTTTACGTAAATATATAAAATATTACATATTTTATGTAAATATATAAAAAGCATTTATTTTTATATATTTACATATCTTATATAGTTATATACATATTTCATGTATAGCATATATGTATATATTACATGTATTATACATGTGAATATATATTTTCAAACATACATATATGTATATATAATATAAATATATATTTAATGGAAATGCCATTTTCATGAATTCAAAATTGAAAAAAATTCAAGCAAAATAAAATTGAATCTTTAGTAAATGTTAGGTAGAGGAAAGTCACTGTTTTTTCCCAGCATTGTATGCATTCCTGACCATTCCAACTTGGAAAGTGGTAAAAATGTGTGCATTCCCTCGTTCGACTGATTCACTCACCCGTTTATTCACCCAGCAAACCTTTAGGCAGCATGTCCATCGCCCCATCGTGCTGGGGTTGGCATTAGAAATGAAAGGACACCCTCTTTCCACCCTAGAACTGGGCTTGGAGGACGGGGAAGTACAGGGATGGAGGGCAGTAGGCTTTGGAGTTGGTACCTACCGTTGCAGGAGGAGTCTAGACAGCCCCTTAACCCCATCTGCCAGGAGTGCCGAGCCTTCCCTGGGAAGCACCCCCAGATCCCGTGTCTCCAAATAGAGGGGGGAGTCCATGGGACTTAAAAGTGGTGCTGAGAGCTCGGGGAGGTCAGCTGTACACCTTCGAACTGAGAAGACGGGACGTTTGGGGAACCATAGCTTTGTGGTCAGAGCTGGAAAATACAAGGTGGTCTCTGGGAAAGGTGTGGGCAACAGCATCGAGCTCCTAAAATGCCCAAGTCACAAGACGTGCAGTTTGCACATGGTCCTGCATCCAAGCAGG
Source organism: Ursus arctos (assembly GCF_023065955.2). NCBI lineage: Eukaryota > Metazoa > Chordata > Mammalia > Carnivora > Ursidae > Ursus > Ursus arctos. The sequence continues at coordinate 3,495,766 of NC_079873.1, read as the reverse complement.
AGGCAGTGAAAGATTGCCCAGACAGGGTGTGAACCTATGTGTCCTATTTAACAGCATCTCCCCACCACCCGCCGTTCCAGGGAATGTGCTGGATGTTGGGCTAGGGTGCTGATGCTGCTTCAGCAGGGGATGCTATGCGGGCTGGGGTCTCCCCACTTCTGCCCAGCACTCTCAAAGTGATGGACATCTTGCTGCTTCCCAACGATCCCCCAGCTACCAGAGCGCTCTCTCCCGCAGTAGCCGGGATGGTCACAATCAGGAGTTCCCCCTGGCGGGGGGTGGGGGTAGTGAGTGCTCAGTGGGAAGCCAGGGCAATGAGGAGCATCTTCTCGGGGGTGGTGAGGACAGGGACAGGACCAAGAGCCGTTTTACACCTGTGTGTTGCAGAACCGATAAAGCACAGTGGTCAGAGATGACCCGCGGCACGTTTGTCGTCCAGACTGAGCGGGTCACTTGCAGCAAAGGCAAGAAGGGTGAGCCATCTGGGTGAGGACCCCTCCTGGCATGGACAAGCATGTGCGCTTATCCTGAGCGGTTCGTTGGTGGGTCTGCAGGGAGCAAGAATTTGTTCTGGGTCGGTGGCTCTCAGGCTATTTGCAGGTTGATAACTTTCAGGCGGGAAGGGAGAGGAGTAGAGCAGGTCAAGACGTGTCATCCGCAAAGAAACTGGAATAAAAGCAGATAGTGGGTTATTTTTAGCGGTGCCCACCATGACTGAGCCATGAACCATCAGACTGGCTCTCGAAGCGGTCAGATGGCAGGCCTCTTTTTGCGTTCTCAGAACTTCCTGAAAGTGGTCTCATCAGCTCCCCTCTTTTGGGCCACCTGATTAGGGGGGAAAAAAATTTCAACTCTAGACTCTGCGAAGGAAGCAAAAGCAATACGTTCTCTGCAAATTCTCATGACAGTATTTTAAGAAATGGATATATATAGGGAAAGGTCTCTTATGACTCTAAGTTTCCACAAAGTGACTATGCGCATACTTAGAAAACCTACAAATAATTGTGTTTTCTCAAGGCAAGGGCTTTAGGGAAAACGGGAAGCCTGCCTGCTTTTACAAATCTGGCCAAAGCACAGAAGCAGCCGGCTGGGAGGAACAGGTGGAATGCATTAAACCAAAGTCCTCACACCTGTTGTCGGAGGTCCGCGGTTCCTAACAGGAGTCACTTGAAGCTTCTGGGTATTGAGGAAAATGGCCGGGGTCTTCAGCCGGCAGAAGCTTTGGAAAGAAAACTCTTCTAAGCCCGTCCTTCCCAAGTCCTGCATGCAGGAGCCTAGAAGTGAGTGCTTCTGTGGGTGTAGGAAGGAAATGGGGAGATACGTTTCTGGCACCCCAATATACAGCCCTGAAGATGTCTCTTAAAAAACTGGGAAATCAAATGACGCCTAATTACAAATATTGGAAACATTATCAAGCTTCAGGGGTAAGATCTATTTTGAGTGCTTATCTATTCTTTAATGTCCATGGTTAGTAGAGAAATCTAGATCTCCTGTAGGAATTTTGGAAGAGAAGAAAAGACCATCATGTCTGCTTTGAGAAAACTGATAGCTTTATATTTTTGAACTCTTTTCACATACACATCCCCACATACACAGCCACCCCCACATACACAGACACACATTCTGATGCATGTACAGTTTTGTAGAGCGTTGCTTTATTTTTTTAAGAAAAACATAATTTATCAGTTTCACCTATTGTCTTACCATTTTAGGTTCCTTTTGTGTCATTAATGACTGGGATCTCATTTTGCTGAAATAATATTTTTAGACACGTGCCGTGGCTGCCTCTCACCTGAATGGATGAATACAGAACAGGACACTTGGCGTATTCAGGTAACGGAGATACACAAGGAAACAGTGTAAGTAATTTATAACCCGAGAAGGAAACACGACCTGTTGTCGATGTTTACGGTATGCATTATAAAACCCGTTTTTGAAAGAAGCCACATTTGAATGCTGAGAAAACACAGAGAAGTCTGTTGATAGCCAGGTGTGCTGGTGACCTAAACATTGTGACCTCAGCACATGCATTGCGAACTGGGAGTTAGTATCATAACGCCTTGCACCCCAGTGCACTGAGCTGCCCCCTGGGCATGCAGGGGGAGCCCCACTTCCCAGATGTATGCAGCGTCTAAGACAGGGTGCATTATGTCACCAACCCCACGTGCCTGTTTCAGGAGCTCTTCCCCTGGAGAGGCATCCACACTCTGACGGAGGCCTGATCCCAGGAACTGGCATCGTCCCGATTAAAAAAAAAAAAAGAAAAAAGAAATTATCAGGACATCTGGTTGCCCTGGGCACCCGTTAGCCACATTTTTCTTATAGACCTAAGTGCAACTCAGCAAAACACACGTTTTAACCTTTTCTTCCAAATCCCTTTGTAATTGCATATAAATGTCTCTGACATGCTAACAGAGAAGTAAGGCACGAACTAACATTTTAAGATGTGCGTCTCTGTTAATTTAGATACGATGTAATGTGGAGAGCTAAAGTTTTGTGTTCTAAATGAATTATAGGGGCGACCAGGGAAAGTAGCAATCACATCCTGTCTGCAAAAAGTATGCAAAAGTATCTGAGTGTTGGGTGATATTTCTGTGTGCTAGAAAAACAGCAACATTCCTTTAAAAAAAATGAGCAGATGACAGTAATCTATGAAATGATCTGGAACTTCAGAATTATGCTATCCTTGTTGGTATTTAGTGCACAAAATTAGAGGAACGATGACCTTCAGTTGTTAAACCATGAAAATTAAACCCTACATTTACATTTTTCCTCTTTGGAGCTTTGAATGGTGGATTTCTGGGGAAAATAACATAGTAGAAATTGTATGCACTTTGGAGCCAAGATTCCCAGAACGTATGGATTCTTGTCACGGGTGTTTCCTCCAACAAACCATAAAATGCCTCATATTTAATTCTCTCATTTCCCATAACATGCTTTATTGCTCGCTACCGTTGAGAAAGATGTTGGACCGACATAATTCAGTATGTCTATGAGTAAGCATCAGAAATCTGACTTACATTATATGAGCCCACAATAGAATTAATATAAGCATGTATTACGGTGATTCCTTTAACAGACCAACAGTATAGTTTGAGCCTACGCTACCTTTATTCGTTGTAGATGGGGGAGCCCTTGCTATGGGTCTATATGGTTGAAACGCTATCGCCTGTCTCTGGATTGGGACAGCAGTTCGATTTCATGCGTATTTTGTTATTCTTCCTGTTTCCTTTCTTAGCAGAGGAGTGGATCACGCGTTCTCTGTGTGTGTATGTGTATGTTTGCTTTCTTAGCTTCCGAAACTTCCCTTCCCCTCATTTTTTCCCCGTTGGTACAGCCTATGCGTTGGTTGCTCAGTAAGGAAAGCTCAATGCCTCCACTATAGAGGAATAATGGGAACAGGAATAATCATGATGTTGACCCAGAGCAAGGAGAACCTCTTGCTGCAAAGACAGGAACCCCAGGACGGACGTGTTGGACATAGAGGTCAAAGACACTCTGTGACATTAGACGATGGTCATTGCACTAGCAACATGAGGTCAAATGCACAGTGACAGAGATTTGCAAAAATGGATATCCCAGAAGGAGAAGGAGGGATGAGGCAGAGAGAGGGAAGCCTATTCCCTATGAAGGGAGCATTCCTCATGAAACTTTCCCATTCTTCATGGAGGAACCCTTGTCTCACAGGTCCCTTCTCCTTGGAATAACGTCCAAAACCAAAGACAAACCTTGTTAGAAACACAATAGTTCTTCACAGCCCAAGCACTGTTTTTGGGTTCATAGATCCCACAACTGCTCCTTTCCCCCTAGGCTTTATCTCAGCTGTAGGGCACTGAGTGAAGCATCTGATGAGGAATACCATTGTGAGCTCACATGAAGGACATGAGAGAGGAAATTAGAAATAGGTGAACATCAGCGGTCCTTCGTGCCTCTGATTCACTCAGCACCCCTTCCTTTCAACCTCTTACAGAGATCTTTCTTGCTAAATCTTCCAAGTCCACAAAACCCAAACCTCCATCGTATTCTGTATTCTTCCTATCCTTTGTCTTCATCCCCAAACACATCCCATTCTTCCTTTTCTTTTGAACTGTGATACCAAAATCACCTCGGAAGTGAGTGTCCTATGAGACGTACTCATCCATGTGTCGCCAACCCTATTCTGTTGTATCCTACATTTTTAAAGATTCCTCTGTAAGACCCGGGTGCGTCAAAATGACAGGCACGCGAGGTCGCTTCTGGCCCTTGTTCTTTACAATAGCAGTACAGTCTGGACTCCAGGGCACCCCCAGCCAGAAGGGTCAGATTGGAGACGGCCGTTCGTGTATTGGAAGGGACGGGTGTCCACAGCCCTCTGTAACGAAATGTGTCAAAGAGAAAGCATAATGCAGTTTGCGGTCAGGACAAACACCTCCGAGATTTTAATGGGGAAAAAAAAATCATGTGTTTGTTCTAGTCTGTTGCAAAGACAATATGGTATTAAGGGTCAGTTGTTGGAATAATAGGAAATAATACTCTCTCTAAAAATACAGTTATGCAAAATGTCTCTTTTTAGTATGCATGTTTTCAGTCTGAAACCAGCTGCTAGCTTGTGCCTTGGTGTGGACAGTAGAGACAGTATGATCTTTCATGGGCAATGGGGGGAAAAAAAGAAAAAAAATACAGCTTCTCATTGGCGCCCTTATTTACGATTGAGCTATAGGTGGGAAATACAAAGATAAGGGGCATATTTGCTGTTTCTTGGTTGCCATAGAGGCTGATAGTGACTAGTGGTCTCACTGGACTTTTTAAAGATGTGATGATTGTAGGAGAATAATGACAGTGTTAAGATCCTGCACTTTCTTGCAGAATTATAAGTCAACAGTGGAGGACATTTTTTGTTTTTATCAATGTATGATCACAAGAGATACATCAATAAGCAAAAAAAAAGCCCTCTTTCTTTTGCAAAAAAGGAAATAAATCTACACTCAACTCACCGAGGGAATGACTTCTATCTTTATGCCAAGGAAGTTAATTAATTAACCTGCAAAGCATGGGTTTCAATAAGAGGGGAACACCCAGGAGCCATGACCACAATCGTGTGACCAAGTGTTTTTTTCCAGCTCTTACCGAATGAAGGTCAAGTGACCTCAGACCAGCCACTTAATTTCTATGCATTTATCTGCTAACCGGGCACAGTGTTAGACCTGCTTGCTCCCCTGGTCCAGTTAAAGACAAAGCAAAATTGCAGGTATGAGCATTTTTTATGAACTCCTGTACATCTCAAAGGCTCTTGGGTCCTGGGTTCTTAAATTTATTCCTAGACACTCTTTGAAGAAAGCGGTCACTCTCTCTTGCTGGCCTCTTAGCAACTCTGAGTATCAACCTGGCCTCGTGTGTTTTTCATTTTTCTCTACTCATTTGGCATCGTCATAGCTCGCCCACCGTCAGATCCCGGGGGGATACACGAGAAATGCAAGACCGTGTGTGTTGATCTCACTTTGGGGGAAGACAGCATGTGGGACACCTGAGGACACACCATAAGGGAAAGGGGAAAGTGCGAAGATTTAGGAAATCATACTGAACGACACATGGGGGAGGAGCTAAAGCAAAGAGAAAGTGGCATTTAGCGGGTGGGGGTGCCCCAGACACGATGGGTCTGGTGTTAAAAGAAGCAGGAGATGTCAGTGATGGAGAGAAACTGCTAGAATTGCGTCCCCATGATGACCACACACGTTCACCCAGATACAAGCCTTTCTGGGATTTTAAATCCTAATAATATCCTTCAGAGGGTAAAAAAGGGGGATAACATTAAAAAAATGTACAATTTTGGCAATTTCCCAAGATTTTTGTGGAACACAAAGTTATTGGAAATTTCCCTTAAATTTTTGATCAGTAGCAAGTCTTAATATATATTCATGTGTAGTGGTAAGTGTGTATATATATACACACTCACTACATATATGTATCCCCTAGTATTATACTGACTCTTAAATATAATATATAATTTTATTATTATATATATAATTTTATTTATATTATTTTATATATAATTATATAGAATTTTATTATGGCTATATATTTTTTATGTATAATTACATATTTTATTATATATAATTTTATTTATATTATTATTTTCTATAAATTATATAGGATTTTATTATGGCTACATATATTTTATATATAAAATCACATATATAAAATGTTATTATGGCTCTCTATATTGCATATATATATACGCAATACAAAATAGGAGAGGACTGCCAAGGTTTAACTCTTGACTCTTCTGTTTATTGACTTTCTGGCCTTGGGGTAAGTATTTAATTTCTTAGAATCTTAATTTCTTCATCTGTGAAACGGAAATAATAATTGTACCTACCACTTGGAGTTGTTGAAGATTAAATGAGTTAATATATGTCAAGAACCAGCACCTAGCACATAGTAAGAACTATTCAGATGTTTTTCAAATAAACAAAACAAATATATTAATGATTGCTACAAAATGACATATATATCATATAACAAATACTATGTATCATAATAGATACTATGATATATACACTATTATATACATATATATGATATCTACTGTATATAATAACATAGTATATAGTGTGTCATATATACTGTATGTGTTACGTGCACATACACTTATACGTAGTGTATATATACGCACTTGTAACTAATCACTGATGGGGAGAAAAAAGGCCTCTAGGGCATAGAAACTCTTGTTTGGAAACAACAAGTGTATATTTTTTTCTGATTTACTCTTGTAAATGTTACACATAGTATTTGAACATACGTTTTTACTTTAACTGCTTGAATGATCTTAGGACAAGCACAATCTCTATCCTTTATTTCAAAGGAATTTAAACCTACACAAATAAGATTAAAGAATATTCTTGGGACGTGTGGTTCCTGGGTTAGTATTAGCATCGGGCTGGACAACAGTGGCCTAAATCGGGGCGCGATGCCTCCATCGTTGACAGAACCAATACTGGGTTAGATAGGAGTGGGTATCCAATGTGGCCAATCTCTCCTTTTCACGTTCTTATGCTAGAAACATAAAAGCCATTACTTGCAAATGTAGCAAGGTTATAGCATTGAGGTCAACTTTCCCTGGTCCGGTTGAATATACATCTCTATCAGCTTTTGGAGGACAAACAGAGGCCAGCTCTGCTTCTTGCTTTAGAAAATATTTTTACGGGGCGCCTGGGTGGCGCAGCGGTTAAGCGTCTGCTTTCGGCTCAGGGCGTGATCCCGGTGTTATGGGGTCGAGTCCCACATCAGGCTCTTCCGCTATGAGCCTGCTTCTTCCTCTCCCACTCCCCCTGCTTGTGTTCCCTCTCTCGCTGGCTGTCTCTATCTCTGTCAAATAAATAAATAACATCTTAAAAAAAAAAAAAAAAAGAAAATATTTTTACTGGCTAAGAAAGCACGCACACACACGCACACACACACACACAGACTGTATTATGTATGGCTAAGAAGGTGTGTGTGTTTGTAGTGTCTGCGAAACATACACTCCATATTTGCCATATGTTTCTATGTACACGTATAAATAAATGTCTATTATATATTTATAAGTACAGATAATATACTTGTGTGAATTTTACCATATGTGTGCATATACAGAGGTCTATGTGTATATATATGTGTTTTACTCATGCATTACAAATTCTTGCTATGACGTGGATCAGAGTGCTTTGCTATGGTGACCTTACGAGAAAATTAAACACCGACCGTGAACTCCATTCACCTCTTCTCTCACTGAGAGATGTTATTTTGTGAGAGGGGAGAGAACTCTCCTATCACCCTGGTTTCCATTTCCAGCTCCCACACTTAATGAGGACCTATCACTGAGAGAGTCTTCCTTTCTTCCTCATGTGATTTTTAGGGTCATGATACAACGATGCTGAAAATGACACAAATATCGATATAGTTAGGTGTTCCCATTTTTCTGTTGCCTGTATATTCCCCGTGAAAATCGGAACAACATATTTTCACAAGAGGATGAACACACCTGTGGGGTGTGCTGTGGACACATGTGAGTGTGAGCAGAGTAGCAATGTTTTGGGTTTATATTTTTTTAAGATTTTATTTATTTATTTGACAGAGAGAGGCAGCCAGCGAGAGAGGGAACACAAGCAGGGGGAGTGGGAGAGGAAGAAGCAGGCTCCCAGCAGAGGAGCCTGATGTGGGGCTCGATCCCAGGACTCTGGGATCACACCCTGAGCCAAAGGCAGACTCTTAACGACTGAGCCACCCAGGCGCCCCAAACATCTATACTCTTTTTTTTTTAAATAATACATATAATATATATTTATATACAAATTTTATATTTATATGTATATATTATTATATATTATATATATTATTATATGTATTTATATACATTATGTATTATCTTCTCCTCAATACATATATATAAATATATATATATATCCCAAATCTTACACTGGGAATTTATAGCATCTCAAACTAGAGAAATTTCCACTGCTTTCATGCAAGTTGGGGCTGGTAAAATTGGTTCTAGGAAAAGGTAATTATTTCAAAACGACGAGGAGAGGACCGTATACACAAATAGATTCTTCTCCCTATGAAGTGAATTATATGATATTAGACCCTCGACTGGGTCAAAGGAGTTTTGCATCAGATGTAACATCATGATTCATAAGAGCTCCAGTGCCCATTTTTCACTGGAAATTCCACTTGAAATTCTATTTTACCACGAAATGTATTTGATGGCACCACTAAAATAATTCTGTACTGTGTTAGGATATCGTCACACTGGTGATCCTTTAGGACACGTTCTTATTTTTACAGCTCAGGAGCCTTGACGTCGTGAAGTGCTAAATGATTTGTACCAAAAGCTCATTCAGAAAATTGGTCTATTCAGGGAATATTTATTTCGTGGTTTTTATGTGCCTGATTTCCTGCTAGCTCCGGGGATGCACTTGGTTTCCAAGGGAAGAGCTGACATTTTAGCTCAGAAAATAAACAATAGAAACAAGGGGAAAGAACTGCCTTTTTTCTTTTTTTATGGTACAAGATATATGGTGACAAAGTAAAGCAGGTGTGTGGGGGGCATACTTGGACAAGAACTGTGCAGGAGCACATGACAGTCTGGTTGGGAACTGAATGCCAACAGAAGGATGGGAAGAAGCCCATCTTTAGGGTCAGGGAGGAGGAAGGTATCTAGACAGAAGGGGAGTCATTAGGAGGTGGACCTTTATAAGAATAGAAAGAAGTCCTGAGTGATGGGGATGGGCAGGAGGTGAGGACAGAAGGAAGTCCTGAGCGATGTGGGTGGGCAGGAGGTGAGGACAGAAGGAAGTCCTGAGCGATGGGGTTGGGCAGGAGGTGAGGACAGTAGGAAGTCCTGAGTGATGGAGATGGGCAGGAGGTGAGGACAGAACGAAGTCCTGAGTGATGGGGATGGGAAGGAGGTGAGGACAGGAGGAAGTCCTGAGTGATGTGGTTGGGCAGGGAGAATGTAGGTTAAAAGGTGATGACATAGGTGTGCACAGACGCCCAATCTATGACCTCGCAGTCCTGGGGAGAGATTGATAGATTCATGTAAACTGGCTGAGAAGCTGCTGGTTCCGGCAGAATAGTGACAGGGGCCATGCATCTGCAGAGCTCAGCCAAGCTCTGCAGAGGTCGGAGCTGCCCTGGGGCAGGGGGGAGGGATGGGGGGGGCGTGTGTGCAGGTGCAGGCAGGGTGGACAGCTATGTGGGGAGACAGCAACGCTAGCTCCTCAAACACGAGTTTGGTTGTGTTCCCTCCTCTTGGATTCTTGAGAAGAATATGACAAGACTGGCATTAATTCTTTACATGTTTGCTGGATTTCACCACTGAGTCATCTGGTCTTGAGCTTTTCTCTCTTGGGAGGTTTTTCATTATGGATCCATCCTGTTTACCATTGTTGGTCTGTGGAGATTTTTTTATCTTTTCGTGATGAAGGCTTGGTAGGTTTGGGTGCTTCTAGGAACTTATTAATTCCTTGTAGGTGATCTGACCCTTTTCCAGACCGTTGTTCACAGGAGTATATGATGACCCTGTTGATTTCTGTGGTATCTCTTTTAATATCCCCTTGTTAATTTCTTACTGTATTTTTTTAAACAACCGTTAGTCTCACTGATTTTTTTTTTCTATTCTTTATTCTCTATTTCACTGATTTCTGCTCTAATCTTTGTTACTCCTTCTTTGGCAAACTTTGGCCTTCGTTGGTTCTTCTTTTCCTAGTTCCTTGAAGGATGAACTTAATTTGTTTCTGAGAGACATTTCTTCTGTTTTATCGGAGGCACTGACCACTATAAATGGCCCTCAAAGTACTGGTTTTGCTGCATCTCATAAGTGGTATGTGGTATTTTTGTTTTCATACATCTCAAGATAGTTTCTAATTTCCCTCCTGATTTCTTCTTTGACCCACTGGTTGTTTGGATGGGCTAGACGGGTGATGGGGATTAAGGACGGCACTTGCTGGGATGAGCACTGGTAGAATCACTAAATTCTACTCTGAAACCAATATTACACTATAGGTTAACTAACTAGAATTTAAATAAAAACTTGAAACAAAAAAATAAGTAAAAGTAGTGTTTAATTTCCACCTATTTGTGAAATGCTACCTATAATTTTTTTAAATAACAATTGGACTGAAGTATAATCCACAAAGCATTAAAATTCACCCTTTAAATGTACCATTTAGCATAGCTTAGTGTGTCCACGGTGTTGTGCAACCATCGTTACTATTCAATCCTGTAATGCTTTTATCACCCCAAAGAAAACTCCGTACCATTAGCAGTCATCCCAATCCCTCCCTGCCCTCAGCCCCTGGACATCATGAATCTGCTCGCCGTCTCTATAGATTCGCTTATTTTAGACATTTCGTATCAGTGGAATCATCCAATAAGTGGCCTTTTGTGTCTGACTTCTTTCACTTGGCATAACATGATCAAGGTCCGTCCACGTTTTAGCAAGTATTCGGACTTAATTCCTTTTGGTTACTGAATAATATTCCACTATATAGCTATAGTGCATTTGGTTCCTGTAGTCATCAGTCGAAGGACATTGAGGAGGTGCCCCATTTTACATTTTTTAGGAATCTACATTTACATTTTAGGAATCTACCAGGAGAGTATCAGAATTCCAACTCTGAGCTACGTCCTCTTTCGTACTTAACAACTTAACTTTCCATTTTCCCCCCCAATTTTAGCCACTCTGCTGTGGTATCTCACTGACGCTTTGATTTTTATTTCTCTAATGACTAACGATGTTGAGCATCTTTTTATGTGCTTTGTAGCGATTTATACCTCTTCTTTGGTGAAAAATCTATCCAAATCCTTTGTTCATTTTTTAAAATTGGGCTATTTGTCTTTCTGTTGCTACACGTAAAGTATTTTGGCGGGGGGGTGGGAACTGAGTTGACTAGATGGCAGAAAGATAACTCAGTGGGTAGGGTAAGGAAATACGAAAAGCTGAAAAATACAGCTGCATCTCCCTCTCCAATGCCAACAACTATATTCATTCCTAAATCAAGTGTGTTTTTCTTTCAAAGATGTACACCGGCAAGACTTTCAGATCATGGATATGCTGAGAAAGCAGAGTTATTAATATATGTCACATTTGGATGCCCCTTTATTTTAGAGAGATACCAACAGTGTAAAATGTAGGTTCACCATAGACTAAGGCATGCTTGTAAGAAAATAATGTATTCTAACATACTTTTATCTTGTTGTAATGGCCATGGTCAGGTTCTTTCCCCTCAGTAACTCTTTTGGAGCAGTATTTTTGATCGCACTCTTTGCTACCAGAACGTCGCATAAAAGGAACCAGTGTCCCAACCTCCTGCCCAACGTAGATGTCTGACATTACATTATTAAGAAGTCACCCTTTCCTGAGAAACTGCCCGTTCTTATTGGTGCTCTTTTAAGTTGAAAAGTAACTAGAAAAAATAGTTTTATAGGAGTTAATTTCTCCAATTATTTTCCAACCTCTTATCATCTTTCTATTCAATATACTGAAATGACATAAGGAAGAGTGGTCAGATAAGACTTCACAATGTTTTGCAATCGCTCTTGGATGAACTCTTTTGTAATGTGAACTCAGTCTCCTTTCAGTTTTATCTGTGTACATTCTGAAATCCAAAACTGTGTGATAGAAAAATAACATATCACCCAACATCTGTTGTCATTGATGAGTAAAAGCAATGATGTCTCTCTCTTTTTTTAATTGATGTAGACTTGGAGTTAAAAGGGTTGTTTCTGCCATACAAAGATATTCAGGACTTTTGCATCCCAAATATTTAAATGAAATCTAACTTCCCTCATTTCTGCTGAAATTTAAGACCAACTTTCTGCATTCTGACTTTTGCAATAGAAATCGAAAGAAACTACCCACTTCCACCTCCTTAGCATCGCCTCTTATCCTCCTGCTAAATGCCAGTGATGACATTTGTGGCCTCCATGGAAAGATCCCACTGAAATATAAATGCCAGCAGAGTCCCCTTTGCTATTTAATGGGCTAAAGCGAGTTAAGCCTACTCATCGTGATTCAGTTCTGTAGGGTTCTCATGTAGTTGGTTGCTTTGAGCTTGTTATTGCCATAATGAACAAGAGATTTAGAACATCAAAGGAAGAAAGGAAGATATGAAATGTTTTATTTAGTGCTATCACCTACCAAAGTAACTTTGATTAAAGGAGCAAAATCACTATTTGCATATGTTTGATCCAGAATTTATTCATAGCCTCGTGAATGAATGACTCCTCTTGTTGATTGGAAAGACTTAATTAACAGTAATTTTATCAGATGAAGATCGTGAATTATTGATTTGCACTCTACAGCAAGTCTTTTCTAGCACTAGCAAAAGTTATGCCATTCCAGCTCCCTCTAGCTCCTCCCTGTATGCAACCCATCTTCTACACACAGTGGTAGGGACCCCATTATTTTGATCCAGCATCAAAACTATCCCCCTTCATTCTCTAACTTTTGGCAAAAGCACTGGAACTAAAGATTCAAGGGAATGGCAAAAAAAAAAAAAAAAAAAAAATGCTATGTGACTACCAGAATTCAACAGGGCAGATGAGATTTCTTCACCTCAGGGGTTGGCTTCTGCCAATAGTCTGGATAATGAGCCAAATAAGACAGAAATGAAATAGAGAATGGGAGAGACTCAGATGTTTGAGCAAATCATGGCATGTTTTTCCTCCTTGTCCTCCATTCCCTACTCTGATTTCCTGCCCTGGGTAATTATCTGCTAGACTTTATTTTCCCAGAATGTCTGGAACTAGTCATCTTCCCAACTGAAACCCATGATTCTACCTGCAGTCTTACTTTCTCATGAGTTGTCATCTATGGCTTCATCACAAATCATAACAAATGTGTCACTTAAAGGCAACACAATCCTCTCCCAGTTTCTGTGTGAGGAGTCTAGGTATGTCTGAGCTGGGTCGTCTGTCTCAGGATCTCTCACAAGCCTGCCATTGAGGTGGTGGCCTAACTACAGTCTCATCCAAAGGCTTGACTGGGAAAAGATCCACTGGTAAAGCTCAGTCAAGCTATTGGCAGAATTCAGTTCCTCCTGCGTTGTCGAATTAAGGGTCTTCATCGGTGTTGTCATCTGCTCGAGCTGTCATAACAAAATACCCTAGACTGGGTGGCTCAAACAACAGACATTTATTTCTTACAGTTCTGGAGACTGGAAAGTCCGAGATCCAGGTGTCCACAAGGTAGGGTTTTACTCTTAGTTCTCCTCTCTTGACATGTAGATAAGCAATGTCTCCCTTTGTGTTCACATGGCTTCTGTTTGTGTGCATGCCGAGGGCAAAGCAGAAAGAGAGAGAGCTTGGTATCTCTTCTTACTATAAGGACACTGACCCATAATGGTGTCCCCCAATCCCATGTAAACCTAATTATTTCCAAAGCCCCACCTCAAATACCATCGCATAGGGAGTTTGGGTTATAATAGATGTATTTGTATAATAGATGTATTTAATTCATAACAGTTGGTCAGAGCCCCCACCCCCAATATCCTAACCATGTGAACCTCTCAAACATGGCTTCTTATTCTATCAAAGCCTGTAAGTTGAGAAGATTAAAAAGAGTGTTAACAAGACAGAAGTCAGAGTCTTTTAGGAACTAATCATAGAAATGACATCCTACGACTTCTTTCCTGATCCTTTGGATAGAAGGAAATCATTGGGACGGCCAACACTCAATGAAACATAATTTTGCAAAGATGTGAACACCAGTTTGAGATTCATTGGAGCCTATCTTAGAATGAGACTTCTACAAGGAGCTTCTCCCCAAGTATCCAGCTTGATGCTATCTGGGTGAGGTTCAGATGTGAACAGAGATAAAGGATACCTCTAATCCATGTCTGTCTCTCAGCCTGGCATCCACTGTGGGTGGTATCTCCACATGCCAGAAAACAAAGAACATATGAAAATTGTGGATTCCAAACTACTTATAGAATTCAGAATCTGAAGAATGTTAGCCACACTCCCACAAAAATGCCTCATGGATTACAGAAGGGGTTCCTCCATGTTCCTTGCCACAACCCAAAATCTTTTCACAAAAGATAATAACTGATTGATTCTGCCCTTCACCCTCTCCAGATAAAATCTTTGTGATTGTTTCAAAATATTTGATACTTTATGAAATTTGCTATTAATAATACCAATAAAAACAAGGTCTTCCAATGTTTAACGGTGTCTAAAAATGTAGAGGAGAATGCATAGAGTCATATAGGTAGAAAAACATTTACAAATTAATACCAGAAAATGAGAAGCGATACCTACCTACTGTCTCCTCTTGAAAGAACCATTGTTTATTCCTCTCAGTGTAAAACTCCCAGTGAAGATTGAGTCTATTAGAATATAACCAGACATCCTGATTCTGAGTGAGTTCTGGTTAAAAATAAAGTTAGAGTGACACCTTCTCTAAAATCCTTGTCTCATCATTATTCTACAGCACATTTTCTTATAAATTTTATTAGAGTGATTATTCACTCTTTTAATTAATGTAAATTTCCTGTCAGTTATAGCTCCTTGCCACTTCTCTGTTCTTACCTATTGACTATGAACATAATCCCATCCCGGCCATGTACAGTTACTTGGAGTCTACTTAAATGTCAAAGTTTTAAAATTTCTACTTAGAAGAGTATATTCCTACTAAATGATATAATAAGGAGAGCCTATCTGCTGGGCATAATACGTGCCCTCTTGTGTTCTTCATCTGCGTGAAAAGAGGATTATTGCACAGAAGCATGTGAGCTGAGGTTGGCCCACAGAAAACTGAGGTACATTTGCTGATTTTCCTGTAGAACATTTTCGTATATATAAAATGAAATATGAAAAGATCTATTGGGTTGTAAGAGAGAATACCACTGAGTTGCAAATCAGCTCTAAATATTCAATTTGGTCCTCTCAGAGCCAAAATGAGCCATGTGCAATAGCTCATCTGAAAGCCTTGCCCAGCCTGGCCCCTGGTAGACTCTTCTTCATCTCTTGAACTAGCCTGAAGCATCCGTAAGGAAAAAGAAAGGTACCAGTAAGAATAAATATGTAATTTCCACTGTCATCACACACTAGGTGAAGGTTTTCCGATTGTGTAATGGAATAATCGAGCCTGTCCACAGTCCACGTGCAATGAGACAACAGTGTGGAACATATAACATGCTTTCTTTAACATGTTGAGGAAATGTAAGTTATTATCTGTATCTGTTCCCAGTGTTCAGTGAGGGGATCAGTTTTCATTTCTATTTCCAGCAAATAGCCTCAGGGAATCTTTGATTGCATGCATGGCCTCCAAAATCCTTAAAACTCCTTCACATTTGAAAAAGATGTCAAAGACAATGCTACAGATTTGCCTTTCCATTCCTCATTGCCATCAGAATAAATGGTAGCGTCATGATGAGGTCGCTATTTCATCTTCTCAATAATAAAAAGAAAAGCTTCCTAATAGGCAGCAGTCACATTCCTGAATCTTTACTTACGTCCCAGTCCTTATCATATTGTTATATTGGTATTATTATGTGTCTCATACACCTGAGATCATAGAAATTCGGAGAGCTGATATATGTCCTGAAACTACAGAGCTCATCTATGGGCAATTTGAGATAGATGTTCACATCTGTGGCACCCCAAAATTGGTGCTGTTTTTACTGTGGTACTTTGTTCCCTCATTACTTGGGTATCGTTTCACGTTTCAAGGTGTAAAACAGATGGATGATCTTTATGAGTACATTTTGAGTCTCATGGGAGGTATTGCATTCAAGTCCATGGTAAATATTAATTCCAATACCAGAATGTGGAGCCACTTAAACCTCCTTTGTTTCCTCATGATGAAGTAGAGTCCTAAGAGTTTCTATGCATACCCAAAGGCTGAGTTGGGACCTACGAGCTAGATCTGTTGATTTACTTTAATACCTTCCACTGTGTACTAATAACTAATCTTAACATATGGCTGATTTTAAGAAAACTTTCACAATTACATTTATAATATACAGGAAGGAACCAGAAACCATACATACCACAAAGCCCACAGTTAGATCCTTACGAATTATGCCAATGTTTCTACAAAGTTATAAATTTAAAAAGATTAAATGCAAATCAAAAAAGTTTCCCTTTAGCTAGGCAAAGACATAATCAGTGTCGAGCCAGGCATGATAAAACCTCAGTGACTGTCGCTGTCCTGTCTGATATTTATGCTGAAAAATACAAGAGGCATCAAATGAACAGCTCAGAGTCTGAAGAAATCATTGTTGTCAGAGAGGGGAGCAATTTCTTTGGACATATTAATGATTTATGAGGATGTCACTCCTTCTTGCCAAAAAGGGTATTGCATACACATTTGATGTATAATAAAATCGTTACAACCCTATGAACGAAGCTGCTCAGTGGGTGCTCAAGACTGAACATGTTCCATCCAATTTCATGTGTTGGAACCGAATCCCCAAGATGATGGTATGAAGGCAGGGCTTTGTGGAGGTGATTAGGTTATGAGGGTGGCTACCTCATGAATGGGTTTAGTGTCTTTATAAAAGAGATCCCAGAGAATCCCCTTGTCCCTTCCATCATGGGAGGACTTAGTGAGAAGATGGCCATCTATGAACCAGGAAGCGAGTTTCGACAACACTGAATCTGCCAGCACCTTGATACTCAACTTTCAGCCCCCAGAACTGTGAGAAATAATGTTTCTTACTTAAACTGCCTGGTCTGTGGTATCCTGAACAGACCAAGAGAGTGTGAGTCACTGAAACCTATTCACCTCACAAATCTGTATATCAAAATAGATCATTTACTGTGCCTTTAGACTAATATTCTCTTAGGTTCTCAAGTAGCCTTTACAAGTAGCCTTGTCAACTCAAAGATGAGTAGGTTACCAAAAACTCTGTAGCTATTAGAAATGATGGGAAAAGCGAGAATGTGTCTAAGTTCTCAGTAATTCATGTAAGGAATATGGTGAGATTCTGTATTTCAGATGAGCACTTTGCTTCTAGACATGTGTGACCGTGTGGACCACAAAGGTTTGGAGGTTGGAAGAGAAATCTTTACAAGTCACCATCTGTGGATTGTATTTGTACTTGGGGAAACCAGCAGCCCATACACGAGAAGAAAAAACAAATTCATTAACCGGGCACCATCACCATCATTACCACCATTACTGTCATCACCATCATTACCACCATTACTGTCATCAACATCATCACCATCACCACCACCATTACTGTCATCACCATCATTACCACCGTTACTGTCATCACCATCATCATCACCATCATTGCCACCGTCAGTATGACCATCACCACTATGATAACCATCTTTTTTCCCCAAAATATTTAATCAACATTTTCTCCTCTCCATATGCAAGGAAAATAAGATTTTTTTAAGGGAAAGAACCAGGTTTTTCTTCTACTGTGTTCAAAAGGGCATATCATAAAGGATTCTATAGACTCCTTATCAAAATCTTCCTTAGGGATAATCTTTAAATCCAGACATGCCCAGTGTATGATTCCATGGGTAGTAGACTCAGGGCCTTATTCAAGAAGGCTAGCACCCTGGTGAAGGAGATTCAAGTAATCCACAAGGGTAACCTAAGTATCCTTTACCTTCACTTGTC
The DNA here is from genome assembly GCF_023065955.2 of Ursus arctos. Classification (NCBI taxonomy): domain Eukaryota; kingdom Metazoa; phylum Chordata; class Mammalia; order Carnivora; family Ursidae; genus Ursus; species Ursus arctos. The sequence continues at coordinate 3,477,666 of NC_079873.1, read as the reverse complement.
CTTTTGTTAGTTAGGAAACCAACATGATGCTGGAGGACTTCTCCAATGAGCTGCTGAGAACATCTCGCATGCTGTCCTCTCTACATGAAGAGTTGGTTTAGTGACAGTCAACCAAGAACTGTCATCAGTGGTTGTAATCTGATGCCCATCCAGATAAACTCTTTGGACTCCAATCCAAAGCAACATGGAAACTCATGCTTCCAGAGTATAAAAATTAGTTGCCTAGGAGCTGACTAAGTATGAGAAACCAAAAGCAAGCAGTAGTCAGCCATTGTAGACATAAAGACGTGCCAGGCAGATCTTTGAATGCATCCGGATTGAGGAGCCCAGCTGCTGAGCTCTGCATTTGAACCAAATTTAAGCCTCTTGGGGCTGCTGCCCGCCAGTGCCTGAAAGCAGCAGGAAGACGGAGGGAGGCTTGTTCCTCAATGTCACAGGATGCCTTTGGCAGCTGATTTGTGACTTTGATTTGCGAATCCTCCCACAGCCTTGCAGATCTGTCTTTGAACTGTGATAACCCTAACCCTTGCGTCCCACCCTGATGCACCACAGGTTAGATACCCATCATTCCTGTCCCCCAGTCCCTGCAGGCTCCTTCCCCATGGTCTCTCACAAATATCCTCTAATAAACCTTGGCTCATCTAATCCTGTCCTGCCTGCTTTGCCGAGGATCTGGACAAACATGCAAGCCCTGATCAAGACCTACTTAAACAAACAAACAAAAAGCAAAGAAATGAAGAGCATCTGAAACATAGACGTGCATCTTAATTCTGGCTTAAACTATGTGTTGCACCCATAATTTTCCCATGGAAAGTAGAAATAGTGGTTCTCTAAAATGTTTATAGTTTATTATTCAAGAAAAGGCACTAAGTCTGGAGTATCTTTTGTTTTCGCCTAACTTTTGACTTCTATCACAGGCACTCACTGCCTCAGATGAAATAATATTACCAGGAATGTCTCCAGCTCAACTCAACCCAGTTGTACTCACTTTGCAAAACAGCAGGAACCCAAGATTCTTTCTGAAATGCTCAGCATTCTCTCAAATTTCAGATCTGTTCATTTTACTGCTGAAAATACATTTCTACGTAAATGCTTTGCCTTTACCTGAAATCTATACAAAACTGAACTCATTAACCTCAGTGGACGTTGGAAACATCTCTCCTGTCTTTACCCAAATAACAGCCTTACTCCCACAGGCAATGCGAATTTCTCTTCTCCGGGTGACATTTTGGCGGCGCCCTAAACTGCCAGAGCCGACATTCACAGTTGTCTCTGAGTTTGCTTGTCTCTGGTTGGTGGACTTAACTCAGTCCATTCCCTGCTTGCCACTAATCGATCCCACTTAATAGGTGTAAGATGGAAGGCATTGATCGCTTGACCTGACTGGGTCATTCACTCAACCCTTGATGAGAAGGGGAAAAGATCCCTAATTAAATATTGTAACTAGATGGAAATCCCAGGTGTGGATGGATGATTCCTGGGGCGGTGGGGGGTGGGGAGTATGAAAATTCTCCGGTTTATGAAATAACTTTAACTTCCTCTTTCATCCCTGACACTCATTCCATCTGATTCCATTATCATCCTCTATCCAATCATTGACTTTTGTCTGTGGGGGGTGGGGGGGTAGGTGAGGTTTTGGGTGAGGTTCAGTGATGATTGGACTAGTCTCCTATTGCCTCTGGAACAAATTACCAGAAACTTAATGTCTTAAACACTTCATGTGTAATCTGATAATTATAGTGTGCTGGTTGTCTTACTGGGCTAACGTCAAGCTGTTGGTACTTCTGTATTTCTTCCCAGAGGCTCTAGTGGGGAATCTGTTTTCCTACCCTTTCTGGCTTCTAGAAGCTTCTTGCCTTCCTGGCCTCATGGCTCCTTCCATCTTCATTGCCAACAATTGCCAGTTAGGTCTGCCTCCCACTGCTGTCTGTGTGACACCAACTCTTGTCCCCCCCTCTTCCACATTTAAGAAAGTGATCATGGGATGCTCACATGGATAATCCAGGATAATCTCCCAGCATCAACCAACAACTTTATTTCCATCAGGGAAGTCAACTCCTTTTGGCCGGCGACCCTAACATAGTCTCGGGGTCTGAAGACCAGGGTGTGGATATCTCTGAAGGGTGGGTTTTTTCTACCGATCTCCCTATCCATTCCCCATATGTCTTACCTGTAGAAAGAGCAGTGAGTTTAAAATTTGGCACAACCATTTTTGACAAGCTTCCTCAGACCCGCCAGGCACAGAGGTCCCTTGCTTAAAAGAGCTGAGTCCATTTTTTCCCTTTCAAAATGCCGTGGAACAGCAACCACACAGACAGCTCTTGATCACTTCCAGAGAGAAACCTGGAAAACAAAACAGAACAGGTGCTTTGGTAATATTTGGCATTGCGGTCCTTCATATTTTTAACCTAAGAAAATGACATGAAGTTATCTGATGTTGGAAAACCTCAAACGTCACCCTATACAGTGATTCCTACTTCGTCGTCTCCTTGAGTGTATTCATTAGTTTGAGAGGATAGACTATTGACTTAACCTAAGAATTGGAGTAACAAAGAGGCAAGCCATGAGAGGGGCACTCCTGTCTAAAGTTGAGGAAGTGCCCCCAAGGGAGCCAGAAGGGAGGGTAGTGACTGCATAGACAGACTGGAAGAAAGGGCAAATTGCCAGACTCAGCCGGACCCCACAGGATGTCTGAAATGGAAAGTCGAGGTTGTTCTTAGTTTTAATCAAGGAAGATGGGCTGTCGCATGAGCTAATGGTCAGCCTAGGGGCGTGAATCCCGGCTAGCTCCAGGTGTCTACACTTGGAGACCCAGCAGCCTATCTCAGTTATTTCGTGAGTTATGGCAAGTGGAGTGTAGACCTACACACACACACACACACACACACACACAAAAGCTGGGTCATGGTGCACGGTAACTGTTTAAGGGTAAAAGTAATCCAAACAGTCTTTGCATCTCAGCCCTAGTATCTGCTACCACAAAATATTGATAATATCTTTGTATTAAAAGGAGTATATTTTCCAAGGATAGATACTTGAGCAAAACATAAATCAAAACTATGTTCCTAACTGGGGTATATTAAAGATAGTGTTGATACTGGTAAGTGCTTTTTTTTTTTCCTTCCACATTTAAGCTTACAAACTACCACCTTTCAAGAAATAAAATCTTACCAAAGACAGATCATCCTTCTTTAAAAAGATCATGTAGTGTTTCCTCCTGTTATGTTATTATAGGAACTTTGTGACAGCTTTTTGGCAAACTCAGAAGGCAGTAGCGTGACAAGTGGGGGGGACCTGGTCTTTGACAATGCACTGCTTTAAACTTCCTGCCTGTCTTCAGCAATTGCTGATACTCTGAGAAGGCGATCCAGTCTTTACAATACATCGTGAAAATTTAGCCCTGGTCACTCATCACTGGCACTTTTCAAAATGGACTTCCAATCAAGTCTTCACACCTGATGATTTCAGAATGCAATTTTGTTGGGATTGAAAAGACTTTTTCCAGAAATTAAGGACAGTCAGCATAGATGACTTGCATATTGCCCAGGGTATGAAAGCCCCCTTTGGAAATGTGTTCTACTCCTTTTACTAGTCAGCAGGGTCCAACTCCAACAGCCTTTAATCAACAAAGCAATCTCCATCCCACCTCTAGTCCTTATAAAAAAACAAAATGCTCTCAGCATTATAGTTTCTTTCATCTTCTGTATCTTCTGCCATCTAAGGCTCCTGGGCCAAATGCAACCCACCACCTGTTTTTATAAATAAAATTTTCTTGGAAAACGGCTCTATGCATTTGCACATTATCTATGAGTACTTTCTCACCATGATGGCAAAGTTCAGTAGTTTGCACGTAAAGCAGCAATATTTACTATCTAACCACTTAAAAAATATATATCGTCAATGGCTCTCTAGATAAAAGTGTTTGCAGTGTAAAGTCCAAACTTGTGGTGGTAATTTCTGGTAAAACAGAATTCTGGTTTGAGGGACAAAGGCTTGAAAAATATCTGCACAAGCTCCTGTAATTAATACATTAATTGATCGTACAGAGTGATTTGTTTTGAACTCGGGATTTCAGAAGGAACCCTGAGAAGAGGAAGAGTCAAACTTAACACAGTATCTCAAAGACCCATCCCACATTTGTCTGATCAATGCAGCATTCAAATTACAGGACCTCTTGGACAGCCCCGGGTCCCCTTAGAAGGGGATTTTTTTTCAATTAATATGCTTTCCATACTGTAAATGTATTATCTCTTCCTTGTGATTTTTAAATAATATTGTCTTTTCTCTAGCATACTTTATGATGAGAATACAATATATAATGCATAGAACATACAAAATATGAGTTGGTCGACCGTTTCTGTGATCTGTAAGGCTTCCGGTTGATAGTACACTATCAGTAGTTAAGGTTTGGGGGAATCCAAAGTTATACGTGGATTTCCGACTTTTCAGGGGTTTGACACCCTTAACCCATGAGCTGTTCAAGGGTGAACTGTCATGTCACTGGAGCTAATGCCGATTTGTCACATTGACATAAATTCCAGCTGTTTTTGTACTAAGTTTGTTGACATCTAGAAGCACAGCTGGGTCCAACCAAGTCAAGTGTAACCATTAAGCTAGTCTCTAAAATACTGGAATCATCAAGAAAACATGAAATAACCTTGAGATTATTTCGCAGATGCTTTTGCCATTAAAACGCGATTTCCTCCCAAAGCCTCCCAAATCATTTATCACTCCCTTCCTTAGCCAGCGTTTATATTCTGTAACTATCCTCCAATCTTTCTCATCCCAAAGCTGATGTCTTGGTTTTATGAACACATCAGTTTACATTACGCAGTGCCCTTACATCAGTTGTTTCGGCTGGGTTTTATATGATGTCCCTTGACAACAGTATTTAGACATTTTTTGTACGGCTTTTAATTCTGCAGCATACACCTTCTATTTCTATTATCGTCATCACTGCAGTTCATCTTAATTTACTCACAAAATAAGGTTGTCTGCATTTTTAATTCTCTAGTATCCCAGCTTGATTTATTTGACTGCAAATTCATTGTAGCTTAATTACTACCCTTTATTTATTTGGAGTAACATTTGCTCTAAACTTTGTGTTCTAATGAGTATTTTATAGGGAATGCTAATTCTGTTGATTGGAATCTCTTAATTCATTTAAACATTCTCATACAAGTATGTAGCAAGGTTTCTTCTCGTAATACCTTACAAATGCTATATCTAAATTATGGGTCATGGTATAAGCAGCTCAGAAGGCTCTTTTAAATAGTAAGTAATTGAGTAATTACTTTGAATGATATTCAGGAATAGAGAAACAGGGAACTTATTGATGTTTAAAGGTAACAGTGAAGAATATTTCTAAATAAATACTTCTGGGGCGCCTGGGTGGCACAGTTGTTAAGCATCTGCCTTCGGCTCAGGGCGTGATCCCAGCATTCTGGGATCGAGCCCCACATCAGGCTCCTCCACTATGAGCCTACTTCTTCCTCTCCCACTCCCCCTGACTGTGTTCCCTCTCTCGCTGGCCTTCTCTCTCTCTGTCGAATAAATAAATAAAATCTTTCAAAAATAAATAAATAAATAAATAAATAAATAAATAAATACTTCTAAGTAAAGCTGACTCCAATCCAGTTGCCAACAAATCTATCCGACACATGTACATGACTTTAAAAATACTTATCATCCATGGTATTAAACTTTAAGAAACAATATGTAAACTCTGTGTTATGGCTAAGAGCTCAATCAGCATGCATGTATTTCTATGATTCTTCCTTAACTAAAAGCAGGGGGCCTTTAGAAAAAAAGGTCCGGATGTACACACACACTCAATTGGGCACACTCATGGGCTTCAGATGGAGAATTTCCAATTTACAGTCCAGTAGGGAAGACACAAAAGCTAAGATCAAGAATCTGTAAATAAAGACAGAAAATGTACTATAGCATCACCACCCCTAGGCCCAGAGAAATAAAGACAAAGGCAGGCTATCAGTGCCTAAAAGAGGGAGCTTTTGAAAACCCATGATAGGGTCACTGCATCAGTTTGGAAACAGGAACCCTCTTTTTCCTGTCAGAGATTCCCATTGGAATTACCCACCTAGCTTCCAGTTCTCAGAGGATCCCATGGATGTAATCCACCCAGTTAAGCCACAAGGGACAGAGAACAGAATAGACAATGAAACCAAAGTCAAACATAAGCTATTTTATATAATTCTGGTATTTCTCAGATATGAACGCCACCCTAAGACGTCTCAAAAAATCTTGACCTAATTATCCCTTGATCCCAGGATAATTTTTCTTGGTGTAAGTCATTCTTTGAAAGTCCCCAGTTCAAACCAATGGAAAGTTTAGATAATGTTACGAGGGGACTTCCGGAAAGGAGATGGGAAGACAGCTTCTCTTCTACCACTGGACATTACTGTCTGTACTGTGTATTCATCATCTTGTTCTGTGAGGTGTGCTGTGATGTGTAGGGCTGGAGCTGCCCTCTCGGGGAAGGAAAGAAGCTAGCTTGAAGAGCAAGATGGCAAAGTGGGAAGATGGAAGGAGGGTGAGCCTTTGCAAGTTTTGTTGAATCAGTGGATTTGTCAACATGGAAGCACCTCTGCTTTGGTGTTTAATGTTTCACGGAATCATACATGGTTCTCATAGTTAAAGCCATTTTGAATTGGAGACTTTTGTAACTTTCAGCCGAAGGCATTGCAATCTGTATAGTTTCCATTAAAGGAGTTATGTGTAACCTGAGTGGTGAGTTGAGACAAGCTTGTGGAGCCCAGATTAGTGGAAGTCTTGAATGGAAGGAATTGCATAATGAGAACTAATGAAAATTCTTAGGCATGGGAGTGTCTCTTGGAAGGAATACATTCTGTGACATGGACTGAATCAGAGGGAGATACAATGCAGAGAGATAAGTGAGAGCGCTTACACAATAATTGAAAATGCAAATGTCAAGAAGATCTATGAAATGGAAAGTAAGATATTAGGAGAAATTCACTAGAAGATAAGAAACCATGAAACAGATTGACTGGGGTAGGAGCAAAGAAAGGAAGAAAAAGAATTAAAAAATATTTTGTCCCCAAATATGTCTTTCTTTAATGCAATTCAAAGACTTAATGTGTTTTTTAAGAAACTATCTGATCTATAATTCAAATTTTGTTGCAACTCAAATTATCAATGTCACAAAACACATTAGTCGAGGATCATTTTATTTCAAGAATTATTAATGCAGGGGCGCCTGGGTGGCACAGCAGTTGAGCGTCTGCCTTCAGCTCAGGGCGTGATCCCGGCGTTCTGGGATTGAGCCCCACATCAGGCTCCTCCGCTGGGAGCCTGCTTCTTCTTCTCCCACTCCCCCTGCTTGTGTTCCCTCGCTCGCTGGCTGTCTCTCTGTCAAATAAATAAATAAAATCTTTAAAAAAAAAAAGAATTATTAATGCAGGTAAAATCCCAACTCAGTAGGTAGATACAGATTTGATTAACAGGAACATCTTTTCCAAAAACAAAATCAATTCCAAAGAAATTAAATAATAGTTTCAATCTCCATAAACTATAAAGGCGAGATATCAGTGAAATTATTGTTCATCTTTTTTTTTTTTTTTGAAACTCATGGCTGACAATATTTAATATGGCCAGACATTGTGTTGGAACTAAGTGTGGGAGGGGTGAAAAACACAAGAGCTGCCTTCAAGCCACCTTCGGTTGTTGTAGATTAAATTTTACAATTGTAAAAGTTAAGAGCCAACAAACAGTGGAAGCAAGATAGAAAGTACTGTAGTTTAAGTATAGGTGGGTGTCACAGGAGTAATAAAGAAGTCTCATCTAACGAGCCTTGGAGTGGGATGGTGGAGAGAATCAGAGCATGGTTCCTGGAGAAAGTGAAGCTCTGGCGGATTTTGAGGAACGTCAGTGAATTGAGGAGAAGGGAGCCCTGAGTATGACATTCTTTCCAAGAAGGAAGTTGGCTGCCCCAGCCCGTTGAGCATGGCTGAGACATAAGCTGCTTGTTCAAGAAGGAAACAAGGCAAGGTTAGAGGCATAAGCATGGCCACATCAGGACCTCATTATTCCAGAATGAGATGCCTAGTTCTTGTTTCCTTGCTTTGGGTGACAAAGGAGACCTGGCTTTTCCTAAGTGAATGTTTCCGGGTAGGTTTTATGCATTTGAAAGGCCTCCGCAGCATCCACGTAAGTAGATAAATCAACCCCTTCTTCTTCCCATGGGGCTTGTGTGACCAAAAAAAAATTCCAAAGTTATACTGGTTTTCAGATTTTGTCTTGCCAGGAAATAAAAACATGCAATTTTAATATAAACGTTATAGTTATTTTCTTTCTCCCCAGATGGAATTTGCTCAAAGACTCCTTGTATTTCCATGACTCAAAAAAGTGTGTGTGTGTGTGTGTGTGTGTGTGTGTCCAATAAGTGATTAAACATTTATAAGAGTTGATCAGGGTCGGGGCGCCTGGGTAGCGCAGTCATTGGGCGTCTGCCTTCGGCTCAGGGCGTGATCCCGGTGTCCCGGGATCGAGTCCCACATCGGGCTCCTCGGCTGGGAGCCTGCTTCTTCCTCTCCCTCTCCCCTGCTGTGTTCCCTCTCTCGCTGGCTGTCTCTCTGTCACATAAATAAATAAAATCTTAAAAAAAAAAAAAAAAGTTGATCAGGGTCAATAAGAGCAAATTGCTTGTACATATGTTAATATGAAATTATTTATGTGAGTTTGATTTTGTAAAATAAATCATTAGTATTTACATATTTAATTTCAGCTTCAATTGGTGTGGTTCTTAAAATAAGATTTATAATCCCGAGTGTTCTCGCTTGTTATTTTTGCAAAGACCAGACTGAAACTTAATGACCTTCATTCTAAATCAGTGGACTGACCGAGTAAACCAGCTCTTAGAAGCAAAATTAAATTGAAAATATTTTAATACCCCTTTCTAAGTATAAAATTATAATAATAATGAAACAATTCTATAACTTCCTAAAAAGACATTTGTGAATATAACTTTTCTATCCTGTCCCAACGTAAGATCACATTATGGGATGCAGTTTACCTCAGTACCTTCTTCGTGGTTAGAAAGTCTGAACCACGCTTTCAAATCGCATGGATTCAATCAACTGGCAAAAGTTTTTGTTTTCTTTAAATTTTCTGAGTTGTTTGTTTCAAATTTTTATTTAAGTTCTAGTTACCTAACATACAGTGTAATTCTGGTTCCAAGAGTAGAATTTAGCGATTCATCACTTACAAAGGACCCCCAGTGCGCATCACAAGTGCCCTCCTTAACGCCCACCACTCATCTGGCCCATCCCCCACCCACCTCCCTCCATCACCCCTCAGTGTGTTCTCTGTACTGAAGAGTCTCTTATGGTTTGTTTCCCTCTCTTTCTTTTTCCCCTAAATTTTCTTAGTTTTTGAACAGTCTGAAACTTGGAAGAATTTATCAGAAGGTGAAATCTCTGCTTTTATAGAAATCTTTGCTGCCTTCTGAAAACAGGAATCACTGGCTTTTAAGAACTGACAGATTGGCTCACTAAATTATAGGAAATTCTTCTTTTCTGACATTTCTCAAGATTATCAGCAAGGTTCAACGAGGTTATGATGTGGTTTTGGAATATGGGTGAGGTTCAGTGGGGTGCCGTCCGGAGCCCACCACCAAAAAAGAATTCTTGAGGCATCTTTGGTGCAAAATGGTGGTTTATTAAAGCTCGGGGACAGGACCCGTGGGCAGAAGAGCTGCTCCCTGCCCCCCTCCGGGGTTGTGAGGTTGTGAGGTTGTGGCTGATTATATACTATGGGGTAGGGGGAGGTAAGGAAAAAGGGAGGTTGAGAAAGTACTTTCAGATGTTAAAGAAGGCTCACAGGACACCGGAGGCATTGCCATTGTCACGTTAAGGTTGTTTCCCCCTCTAGCAAGGCATGAACATGAAGACAGTTGGGAGCTTCCTGGAGGAACATTACACTCTGTCCACTTCAAGTATCTGTCCCTGGGCTGCAGGTTATAAGGATATTTAATTGTATCTACATTTCCTTCTGGAAGCTAGGGTTTGATAGACACTCAGGTCTTACAGGGTTGTGATCTCTGTAAGTTAACTCTTTGTTTTTCCTTTCCTTAGCTTTAGGGCAGCCAGGAGTGCCTGAGCAATGTCACATCTATCCCATCTGGGGAGGGGGGCTTGTGGGATGTCAGTTTCTGCTTTGTCCTCAGCTTGCCTTCCGTTCCCTCATCAGTATCATTGTTCAAATAGCGATTATTAACATATCTTGAGTTGTAAACACCTCTGAGAATCTGATCGAAAGTACTGACCTTGATTCAACAAATGCTTGTATGTGTCTTTGCACATAACACCATTCCAGAGATTTTCAGCTCGTATATGGATCACTGGTTAAGAATGCCTCCTACAGAAAGTAAATTATCCTTGGAAGAACAAGCTACCTCTCTTAATTTGGGAGAAAGTAGAACTTGAAGAGATAACTACCAGCAAAGATTCACAATAAAAATGATATGTTACCAGAGTTTCCTGAAATGCTCATGCATAAAAGAGAGTCATTTTCAGGAGTGAGAATTCTTCATGGCCTTAGTGTTCATGTAGGTGTTATAAGAATAATATGCAACTCTAAATGTTCAAACACGATTTCATAAAGGTACGTGTTTCCTAGGTAGAAATCTGAGGTGAGATCTAACAGGATGGATTTTTCAGTCCGCTCCTGGTAGGTACCAGAGTGAGAAGTTGTCTTTCGTTGTTGCTAGTGTTAGATTTTAGATTCTCTACCAAATTCTGTTTAAAAATATTCAACCAGTAGAGGCTGGTGGCTCCAGCTGGGTGGCTCAGTTGGTTAAGCGTCTGATTTTTGGCTCAGGTCATTATCTCAGGGTCCTGGGATTGAGCCCCGCGTCAGGCTCCCTGATCAGCAGGGTCTGCTTCTTCCTCTCCTCTCCCTCTGCCCCTTCCCACACGTGTGCACTCTCTCTCTCAAATAAATAAATAAATACTTTAAAAAATATTCAACCAATAGATAAAGTGTATACTTCAGATAATATTAAGAGGATTCTGCTTGGGGCCATTTTGATTTCATGTCTGCTTCCTTGAGTTGTTCCATATTATAATTTCTTAAAATATTAAAAACCAAAGGCAGATCATTAGTTTCTATTAGATGGATTAGCATGGCGGTTCAAAGTTAACACCTTTGGGGGCGCCTGGGTGGCTCAGTCGTTAAGCGTCTGCCTTCGGCTCAGGGCGTGATCCCGGGGTCCTGGGATCGAGCCCCACATCAGGCTCCTCCGCTATGAGCCTGCTTCTTCCTCTCCCACCCCCCAGCTTGTGTTCCCTCGCTCACTGGCTGTCTCTATCTCTGTCAAATAAATAAATAAAATCTTTAAAAAAAAAAAGAGTAGGTACCATGGGATGCCAGTGATGGAAAGTCTAAGATCAGGCAAGACTAATCCATCATGATCTTGATATAAGGAATTCTTTCGAAATGGGCAAGAAGAACCTTCTTCCTGATGGATGATCGAAATGCTTTATATCTTGTTCTGGGGGTAATCACATGGACACATCTCTTTTCCAAATCCATGAAGCTTCATACTTAAAGATGTATTCACTCTATTGTGCCGATATTATGCCGTATTGAAGTACCATTATTTTTAAAGACAACACATTAAGTTAGCATCTGCTAAAATATATCTCTGGAAGCAGTAATTCTACAGGGTTTTAATAGGTGTTACGGCAATATGTTTCATATATCAAATAACATCCCGTGGTACTAGTGTGCTTGACCTCACAATTTGGGAAACTCTCATTTCAATGGCACTGAATACTTAAAGAAGACCCTGAATTATAACCTACTTTTTTTAGAAGTGTGTTCCTCCAAAATGGTTCGATTTTGGCAAACCGACTTGAGCAGAAGAGCTCATTTGTGAATGATTCCTGATAAATGACATTCCTGCAGAGAGGCGAAGGAAAGATTTTTGAATTTCACTATTTGCACCAAAAACTCATTCTAAAATAGTAAGTATCAGTGAATGGAAATAATCAAAACATGTTATAAAGTTTCTGTATTACCTTCATCTGTTTACTTAACAAACATATATAACAGACTGATAATTTTTAAAAGTTGGTTGTTTTTTTTTTTTTCATAATGATGCCACAAAAACATTTTTTAAATTTTTCTCTTACAATTCATTGCGAGCATCACACATTCTGGCACGATACTAGGTAACTGACTGAATCTTCCAATGGACACAAGTAACTATACACCTAGCAATGTATGACATAATCAAAGTCCTTATAGACAACAGTTATCACATTTGATTACCTTACCTACAAAATCACGATAATCTAAAAACAGTATGTTTCTATTTGGTAGACATCTTTTATAATTTAAAGTATTTGGGGAGGGAAAACGTGATGCTTCCAACTCTTTAGAAACAATGTAACCTTGTGGATCTCCTGAGTGCATTTTAAATTTGGGGATTCTGTGATAGTATGGGTTAAATTGATAGGGGCTCATTTTTAAGCCCACTCATTTCATGAAAATTCATGAAGGTGTGTTTTTCCCCTTAAATTCTCGGTACATGCTAAATCTGAAACCTCCAATGCTTCCAAATGAGACCGAAATGCTTTGCTACACATTCTGAGCGAAGTAATGTGTGATGAGGATTCTGACAGCCTTTTAAGTTAATGATCTTTGCATTGCTGCCTGTCTCTTGTCTCAATAGATTCTTCTCTGACATTTGCAACTAGGACTGCGGTGCCATTTTCGTCCGCCACTGGTAAACAGGTCTGTTATTTTTATCCGCCACAGCCCACACTCAAAAGGAGGTCACGGATACATTCTCCCCAGAGTCTAAACGCCCAGCTTCCTCAGAAATGATGACTGAGACCATATTTGTCATCACACACTGAGCAAGAAAGATTTAAATTCTGTGGTTTGTCTTAACGTCAAATTAGAATACAATGAAGTATCTGAAGCTGACATTGCTTGAATAAAAATGGGATATAACTTAATAGAATTTGCATCTGAAACTAACCTTGTTCCCACCAATTACTACAAATTCAATCCACTTTTGGCTACTGGTGAACTGCCAACCCTGGTCATTTGCTCTCTTTTTGTTCCCTACTCCTTAAACGCAACCGAGCATGCCAATAGATAAAAGAGTATTTTTTTTTTTTTATAAATCATTTGGAGAAAATTATAACCCAACAAAGAATGGAAACATCCCCCCAAGATATTGGTAGGGTTTGGACTGGAATTTTTATATTTTTTTTCACATTTGTGGGCTCTCATTCTAAAATCTCAGGTGCATTACACTCGATACTCAATGTACGTTTGCTTCCTTTTCCTTAAGATTTTATTTATTTATTTGAGAAAGAGAGTGTGTGTGTGAGAGAGGGGGGAGGAGCAGAGGGAGAGGGGCAAGTGGACTCCGTGCTGAGCAGGGAGCTCAACGTGGGCTCACCCTGAGGTCATGACCTGAGCTGAAACCAAGAGTCCGATGCTTGACGGACTAAGCCACCCAGGCGCGCCTAGTTCTTAAATAGAATTTGTGCTCAATATTAAATCATTTGCTCCAGCGTTTTTGCCTTTTTTTCTTTCATGGCCACGTGCTTGACAGAGCTCATTCTTTCAGGTGTTATGGAGAGGCATTGAATGTTGGAACAAATTATACACTTTCACAGAGATATGATTCACACACAGAAAACACATTGATTTTTAAGTTCTCAATTTGATCCTTTCTGCCGATTGCAAATTGCATACAGAACTATTCAATCTATGCACAAAACATTTCCATTATCCTAGACGACACCCCCCTCCACCAGAAACCCATTCCCATCAGTGAACTCCACACCAGAGGGAAGCATTTTTTGAGTTCCTATTGCCATGGAAAAGTTTTCCCAGTTCTTGTATTTCTTATTCATTAGTATTAGTTGGGTAACACTATGTACTTTTATCTCATTTTTTAAACTCAATATAACACTGATGGGATTCATCATAGTGTTGTGGGTATCAATAGATCATTCATTTTGGTTTCATATTAGTACTCCCTTGACCAAATATATACAATCATTTATCTTTTCTCCAGACATCGGGTGTTGGGCTGTTTTCCAGATTTGGACTGTTACACATATAGGTCCTATAAACATCTGTGCACATTCTTTGCATGGACAGTTTTGTTTTTTTTTTTTGCATCATTAAGACTTGTTGAGTTGTAGGATTGATATGCTTTTAGTATCATAAGAAACTACCAATTTGTTTATATTTAATATACAATATAAATATTAAATATTTTATATTTGTGTATAAGGATTCACCAAGTTTTCCCAAGAGGTCATCCAAGTCTGTAGTCTCAACAATGTGTGAAAATTCCACCTGTCCCCTGTCTTCCCCAATAATTGGAAATGTCAGTCTTTGTTACTTAGATCATTCTGGTAGATATGGTTTCAGTTTAACACTGAGCAAATTTTCACAGCATTTTTTATGCCTTTAGTTGTGAATTACCCATTTTTAGCCCATTTCATTGCATTATTCATTCTTCATTGTCCGTTTGTAGGCATTGTTTATATATCCTGGATATGAGTCTTGATGTATATGTGCCTATATATGGAGAGATGTATACACAACAAAATATTCATGTATGTAGTTTTTCTCAGTCTACTGTTAGCCTAAATATTTTTTCCATGGTATCTTTGATGTGCAGAAATGATCAATTTTGGGGCGCTTGGGTGGCGCTGTCATTAAGCGTCTGCCTTCGGCTCAGGGCGTGATCCCAGCGTTCTGGGATCGAGCCCCACATCAGGCTCCTCCGCTGGGAGCCTGCTTCTTCCTCTCCCACTCCCCCTGCTTGTGTTCCCTCTCTAGCTGGCTGTCTCTCTCTGTCAAATAAATAAATAAAATCTTAAAAAAAAAAAAAGAAATTATCAATTTTGATTGAGTATAATTTTTCCACTTGTTCTTTCATATTTGGTTGTTTTGTGTCCTTTCAATGAAACCCTGCTACCCCATGGTCAAAATGAAATTCTCCTATATTTTCTTCCTCAGTATTTTTCTCAAATTCACATACATACCCCACGGTAGAATTAATTGTTAGATGTTATCGTTCAGAATTATAGGTCCTCATGTTTTTCAGTTTACCAGCTATTCCAACACCATTTATTGAAAATATTTTTATATATACTTGGGTCTATTTCCGGGCATTCTATTTCTTCCTGTGGTCTACTTATCCACCCTAATGACATAATGACATTATACTAACGTCGGTATTATGGTACATCCTGATATCGCATAGTGTAAACTCTCCTTTTGTTCTTCTTTTTCAAAGTCAAGATGTAAGCACCATTGTATATACGTTCTCGGATTCAATTGCTTGATATTTTGTTAAGTGTTCCTGCATCTATATTCATGAAGTTCTTGTTCTATAATAGTCTAGCAATGTGTTTATCAGGTTTTGGTTTCAAGTTAATGCTGACTTTTTCGAAAAAGGTAGAGATTATTCTTGGTTTTTTAAAAGTTGTTTTGCAGTATTGGTTTCGTATCTTCCTTTAGAGGATTGACCATTAAATCTATCTGGACCTGGAGGGATTTGTTTAATAGTATTTCTTTTTTGTAAAATTTTAATGTTTTTTTATTATGTTAGTCACCATACAGTACATCCCCGGTTTCCGATGTAAAGTTCGATGATTCATTAGTTGCGTATAACACCCAGTGCACCATGCAATACGTGCCCTCCTTACTACCCATCACCAGCCTATCCCATTCCCCCACCCCCCTCCCCTCTGAAGCCCTCAGTTTGTTTCTCAGAGTCCATAGTCTCTCATGCTTCATGCCCCCTTCTGATTACCCCCCCTTTCTTTATCCCTTTCTTCCCCAACCGATCTTCCTATAGAGAAATCATATGATAATTGTCTTTCTCTGCTTGACTTATTTCACTTAGCATTATCTCCTCCAATGCCGTCCATGTTGCAGCAAATGTTGAGAACTCGTTCTTTCTGATAGCTGAGTAATATTCCCTTGTATATATGGACCACAACTTCTTAATCCAGTCATCTGTTGAAGGGCATCTCGTTTCCTTCCACGATTTGGCTATTGTGGACAATGCTGCTATGAACATTGGGGTATATATGGCCCTTCTCTTCACTACGTCTCTATCTTTGGGGTAAATACCCAGTAGTGCAATGGCTGGGTCATAGGGTAGCTCAATTTTTAACCTTTTAAGGGACCTCCACACTGTTTTCCAGAGTGGCTGTACCAACTTGCATTCCCACCAACAATGTAGGAGGGATCCCCTTTCTCCACATCCTCTCCAACAATTGTTGTTTCTTGCCTTGTCCATTTTTGCCATTCTAACTGGTGTAAGGTGGTATCTTAGTGTGGTTTTGATTTGAATTTCCCTGATGGCTAATGATTTTGAGCATTTTTTCATGTGTCTGTTAGCCATTTGTATGTCATCATTGAAAAAGTGTCTGTATATATCTTCTGCCCATTTTATGATTTGTTTATTTGTTTCTTGCATATTGAGTTTTAGAAGTTCTTTGTGGATCTTGGATACCAGTCTTTTATCTGTAGTATCATTTGCAAATATATTCTCCCATTCCGTGGGCTACCTCTTAGGTTTTTTTGACTGTTTCCTTGGCTGTGCAGAAGCTTTTTATCTTGATGAAGTCCCACAGGTTCATTTTATCTTTTGTTTCTCTTGCCTTTGGAGATGTGTCATGAAAAAGGTTGCTTTGGCCGATGTCATAGAGGTTGCTGCCTGTGTTCTCCTCTAGGATTTTGATGGATTCCTGTCTCACGTCGAGGTCTTTCATCCATTTGGAGTTTATTTTTGTATATGGTGTGAGAGAGTGGTCAAGTTTCATTCTTTTGCATGTAGCTGTCCAATTTTCCCAGCACCATTTATTGAATAGACTGTCTTTTTTCCACCAGATGTTTTTTCCTGCTTTATCAAAGATAAGTTGCCCAAAGAGCCGAGGGTCCATTTCTGGGTTCTCTATTCTGTTCCATTGGTCTATGTGTCTGTTTTTGTGCCAGTACCATGCTGTCTTTGTGATCACAGCTTTGTAGTACAGCTCAAAATCCGGCATTGTGATGCCCCCAGCTTTGTTTTTCCTTTTCAACAGTTCCTTGGCGATTCGTGGCCTTTTCTGTTTCCATACAAATTAAGGACTATTTGTTCCAGTTCTTTGAAAAATGTCATTGGGTTTTGATTGGGATAGCATTGAAAGTGTAGATTGCTCTGGGTAGCATGGACATTTTAACTATGTTAATTCTACCGATCCATGAGCATGGAATATTTTTCCATCTTTTTGTGTCTTCCTCAATGTCTTTCAAGAGTGATTTATAGTTTCAAGAATATAGATCCTTTACGTCTCTGGTTAAGTTAATTCCAAGGTAATGTATGGTTTTTGGTGCTATTGTAAATGGGATGGATTCCCTAATTTCTCTTTCTTCAGTCTCATTATTCGTGTATAGAAATGCAGCTGAGGGGCGCCTGGGTGGCACAGCGGTTAAGTGTCTGCCTTCAGCTCAGGGAGTGATCCCGGCGTTCTGGGATCGAGCCCCACATCAGGCTTCTCCGCTGGGAGCCTGCTTCTTCTTCTCCCACTCCCCCTGCTTGTGTTCCCTCTCTCTCTGGCTGCCCCTATCTCTGTCGAATAAATAAATAAAATCTTTAAAAAAAAAAAAAAGAAATGCAACTGATTTCTGAGCATTGATTTTGTATCCCGCCACATTACTGAATTGCTCTATAACTTCTAATAGTTTGGGAGTGGATTCTTTTGGGTTTTCCATATAGAGTATCATGTCATCTGCGAAGAGAGACAGTTTGACTTCTTCTTTGCCGATTTGGATACCTTTTATCCCTTTTTGTTGTCTGATTGCTGTTGCAAGGACTTCTAGTACTATGTTGAATAATAGTGGCGAGAGTGGGCATCCTTGTCGTGTTCCTGATCTTAAGGGAAAGGCTTCCAGCTTTTCCCCATTGAGAATAATATTTGCTGTAGACTTTTCATAGATGGCTTTTATGAGATTGAGGAATGTACTCTCTATCCCTACACTGTGAAGGGTTTTAATCAGGAAAGGATGCTGTATTTTGTCAAATGCTTTTTCTGCATCAATTGAGAGGATCATATGGTTCCTGAGTCTTTTCTTGTTGATATGATGTATCATGCTGATCGATTTGCGAATGTTGAACCACGCTTGCATCCCAGGTATGAATCCCACTTGGTCATGATGGATAATCCTTTTAATGTACTGTTGGATTCTATTAGTCAGGATCTTGTTGAGGATTTTGGCGTCCATATTCATTAGGGAAATCGGTCTGTAATTCTCCTTTTTGATGGGGTCTTTGCCTGGTTTGGGGATCAAGGTAATATTGGCCTCATAGAATGAGTTTGGTAGCTTTCCTTCTGTTTCTATTTTTTGAAATACCTTTAGGAGAATAGGTATTATTTCTTCTTTGAATGTTTGGTAGAATTCCCCAGGAAAACCATCCGGACCTGGAGTTTTGTTATTTGGAAAGTTGTTTATCACTGACTCAATCTCTTCATAATTGATTGGCCTGTTTAAAAAATCAATTTCTTCCTGTTTCAGTCTTGGTAGTTTATAGGTTTACAAGAAGGCCTCCATCTCTTCCAGATTGCTTAATTTATTGGCATATAGCTGTTGATAAAAGTTTCTAATAATCCTTCCAATTTTATTGGTGTTGGTCGTGACCTCTCCTTTTTCATTCATAATTTTATTAATTTGGGTCCTTTCTCTATTCTTTTGGATAAGTCTTGCCAGCAGTTTGTCAATTTATTGATTCTCTCAAAGAACCAGCTTCTAGTTCTGTTGATCTGCTCTACTGTACTTCTGGTTTCTAATTCATTGATTTCTGCTCTAACCTTGGTCAACTGGTTCCTTGTGCATGGATTAGGCCTGTCCCTCTGTTGCTGTTCCAGCTTCTTGAGGTGAGAATATAAAAACTGCATTTTAGATTTTTCTGTTCTTTTGAGTGAGGCTTGGATGGCTATGTATTTCCCCCTTAGGACTGCCTTTGCAGTATCCCATAGGTTTTGGACTGTTGTATTTTCATTCTCATTGGTCTCCATAAATTGTTTAAATTGATTTTTGATTTCCTGGTTTATCGAGTCATTCCTGAGCAGAATGGTTATGAGTCTCCAAATGTTTGAGTTTCTTCCAAATTTTTCCTTGTGGTTGAGTTCCAATTTCAGAGCGTTGTGGTCTGAGAATATGCAGGGGATAATTTCAGTCTTTTGGTATCGGTTGAGACCTGTTTTGTGTCCCAGAACATGGTCTATTCTTGAGAATGTTCCATGGGCATTAGAATAGAATGAGTAGTCTTTGGTCCTGGGGTGTAGTGTTCTGTATATATCTATGAGGTCCAACTCATTGAGTATGGCATTCAAAGCCTTTGATTCTTTGCTTAGTTTTTGCAAGGGTGTCCTGCCTATTTCTGATAGTGGGGTGTTGAGGTCCCCTACTATTAATGTATTTTTATCTATATGTCTCTTTATTCTGGTTAAGGGTTGGCTTGTGTATCTTGTTGCTCCCCTGTTGGGGGCATATATATTTATAATTGTCATATCCACTTGTTGGATACATCCTTTAAGAATAATATAGTGCCCTTCTGTGTCTCTAACTATAGTCTTTAGTCTAAAATCCAATCTGTCTGATATGAGAATTGCTACCCCAGCTTTCTTTTGAGGTCCATTGGCGTGAAACATGGTATTCCATCCCTTTACTTTCAGTCTGGATGTATCTTTAGGTTCAAAATGAGTCTCTTGTAGACAGCAAATGGATGGATCATGTCTTTGTATCCATTCTGCAACCCTGTGGCTTTATGGGAGCATTTAGGCCATTTACATTGAGACTGATTATTGAGAGATATGATTTTAATGATGCCATGTTGCCTGTAAAGTCTCTGTTTCTAAAGATTGTGACTTTCTGTTCTGTATCACTCTTGGGGCCATTTTACTTTTATAGAACCCCCCTTAATATCTCCTGTAGGGCTGGTTTCATGGTTACAAAATTGGTCAATGACTGGCGATTCTGGAAGGTCTTTATTTCTCCATCAATTCTGAATGACAGCCTTGCTGGATAAAGGATCCTTGGCTGCATGTTTTTCTCTGAAAGAGCTTTAAAAATGCCCCCTCAACCCTTTCTCTGATTCCAGGTCTGTGCAGACAGGTCTGACGTAATTCTGATACCTTTGCCTTGGTACGTGAGAAATTTCTTTGCCCTGGCCGCTTTCAATACTGTATCCTTGGATCTAACATTTGCGAATTGCACTATGACATGACGTGGTGTAGGTTTGTCGTGGTTGAGCTTGTGAGGGGTCCTCTCTGCCTCTTGGACATGAATGTTTGTTTCCCTTGCTAGATTAGGGAAGTTTTCAGCTACAATTTGTTCAAATATCTCTTCTAGACCTCTGTTTTTCTCCACCCCCTCAGGGATGCCAATGATTCTGACTTTGGAACGTTTCATTGAGTCAGTAATCTCCCATAACCTACATTCCGGAGTGTGGAGTTTTTTTGAGTCCAGATTCTATTTTAGCTTTTTCTTCTACTAACCCATCCTCCAATTTGCTGATACGTTCTTCAGCCTCATTCACCCTGGCCATCAGAGCCTCTAGTTTTGACTGCATTTGGCTCATAGAATTTTTAATTTCTGCCAAATTTGCTCTCATTTCTTTAATGG
Source organism: Ursus arctos (assembly GCF_023065955.2). NCBI lineage: Eukaryota > Metazoa > Chordata > Mammalia > Carnivora > Ursidae > Ursus > Ursus arctos. Next base: position 3,456,972 of record NC_079873.1, on the reverse strand, counting down.
TATTTCTTAGTATCCTATATCAAATGAATTGTAATAGGTCTATATGCACTGATATATATCCAATTGATAAATTGTGTTTTTTGAGGAAATGTTTCTTTTATGTAAGTTTTTGCATTTATTATCATGAAGTTACTCACGGTGTGACCTTATCGTAATTTTAACATCTGCTGTCCCCTTAGGACTCCCGATATTAGTAATTTCGGTTTTGTCTTTTTCCTTATCATCCTTCATAAATATTTGGAATTTTATTAAAAACTCCCCCAAACCCACCTAATCTTGGTATCTCTATTTCACGTGTTTTCTAAAATATTAATTTCTGCATTAATTTTTATTAATTTCTTCACTGTACTTTGGTTTCGTTTTGCGTTTCTTTTTCTAGCTTGTTAATGTGGAATCTTAGCTAATGGATTTTACGCTCCTCCTTAGATGTAAGCACTGTTTAACTGCATCACATATGTGATATTTTGATATGTTGGTCTTTTCACCAGCAGGCAGGTCAATATTTTCTATTTTCTCTTGTGTTTTTTTTTTCTTTGACCCCTGGGTTTTTATAAATGTTTTCTTAATTTTCAGATATATAGGTTTTCCCCTGTTTCTCTCTGTCTCTGTCTTACAAGACACAAACACTCACAATGACACACTTGTGTGCATGAATACACATACACACACACACACACACACCTTTTGCTTCGTTTAAGTGCCTTGGAGATTTTCTACCTATTTAATTGCTATTAATATATACTTTAATATCCTTTTAGTCAGTGAATACACTGAGTATAATTCCAGTCCTTTAGTAATTTCTGGGCTTTATTTTACGGCAGCACACGATTCAATTCAATGTTCCATGAACACTTGAAAATCAATGTATCTTCTAAAGTTGCTCGATATACCATTACATAAATTTCAGTTAGGTAAATTTGTTCAAACCTTCCCTGTCTTCACTGAATAGTTCTCCCATCTGTTCCTAAATAAATGTGGGTGGGGTCTTTTTTTAAATGTCTCCCTTTAGAACTACATTATTTCCTAAATTTTAAAGCCCCATCATTCACATTTCTTATACTCTAAGTTTTCTAGAGAACAATTCTTTCAGCAATTTAGTTTTCAATTCATTGGCTTCTGTGCTCCCCTTCCTATGAGAAATTGTCAGATTTTCTCCCTTTCATTGTTTTCCTGTACAAAATGCATCTTTCATCTCTGACTGCTTTAAAGTTTTGAATATAATGTGTCTTTTATGTCTGACTGCTCTAAGGTTTATATAAGACTTCATTTTTCATCGGTTTGAGTATGATGGGGCCAGATACAGTTTTCTTTATATTAATCCTGCTTGGGGATTGTCAGACTTCTCACCTTACTTGGGTGATGTATTTTATCAACTCTAAAATTTTGGGGGCTATTTTGTTTTCAAATATTTATTCTGCCCTTTTCTATCTTATATCTCTTTTGAAACTCCAATTGTACATGTGTTTCACTTTTGATAATTTCCATCAGATGTCAGGTGCTCTATTCTGTTTGTTTTCCAATATTTTATTTAAAAGTTTTGTTTATCAGTTTGGATACTTTTTAATTGACCTATATCAGTGGTTACTTTTCTACTCTTATATTTGAGGGTTTGTTTTTTTTTTTTTCAGTTTGGATACTTTTCTCTGGACCTATGTCAAGGGATCACGCACTTTTTCTTTTGCTGTTCCAATCTCCTGTTGAGTGAATCTAGTGAATATATCATTTCTCATAATGCAGTTTTTAATTTCTATTATGCTTTGGTGCCTTTTTAGAGTTTCCATCTTTTTACCAAAACAGCCACTTGCCACTCTTTGTTCTTTTGTTCATCTTCTACATTAACTCCTATTACCTATCTTTATCTATCTATCATCTATCATCTATCATCTATCATCTACCTATCTATCTATCTATCATCTAACTATGATGATAGTTATTTTAAATGCCTTGTGTGGTAATTCCAGTATCTGGACTACATCTGGGTCTGCTTTTATTGACTATTTTCTCTATTAAGCGTTTGTTACACATATAAAATTTTTAATTCTTTGCATATCTCGTGATGCTTGATTTGCACACCAGATGTTTTACATAAAAGAATGGTAGAATGTGAACCAAATACTCTTTAACCCCAGGGGAGAAACATATCCTTTTTCCTATTAAGCCCTAGAGTGTGGGGCTGTGTCAATGTGACCTCTACCTCAGCTAAATCTGTCTTTTACAACTTTGGTTTGATTTAAGTCACTAATGCCTTCAAATGTTTGGAGAGTATGCTTTAGGGACTTTTTTTTAACATAATTTAATGCTGAGCATTAGCATGATTTCATCCCATGGGTGGTCTTTTTTGTTTACTGCCCAGCATCTAGCTTTTAGGTTTGTTAAGGATTTCCCCCTTATTCTCTAGTGCTGCTCTGATATTTGTCTTGGGGAGGCCTCTCTCTGCACTGATTCTCTTCTCTCAGATTTTAAAACTTTTTTTTTTTTTAAGATTTTATTTATTTATTCGACAGGATAGAGACAGTCAGCGAGAGAGGGAACACAAGCAGGGGGAGTGGGAGAGGAAGAAGCAGGCTCACAGAGGAGGAGCCTGATGTGGGGCTCGATCCGACAACGCCGGGATCACGCCCTGAGCCGAAGGCAGATGCTTAACCGCTGTGCCACCCAGGCGCCCCGGTCTTCTCTCAGATTTTAAAACACTATTGCGTTACAATCTAGGAAGACCAGGAATGCTTTGGAAGATCTCTCTTAGCTCTTGCCCCATGCTCCTGCCTTCAGAGTGTGGCTACATGGCACTTGTATGAGGCCTGAAAACCTAGTAGGGGATGTACACCAATTCTCTTCTGCCCTCAGTGGTGCATGAGCTCTTTGTACATTTAGCAAAGATCTCATTTAAAGTCAGTGAGAAATGCAGAGCCCCTTTGTGCCTGACCCTCCTCAGAATTCTAATCTATCTCACAGACCGTGCAGTTATGGAAAATTAGTTGCAATTTTGGCTTTTGACAAAAATCTTCCTCCTCATCTTCTTGCCTTCTCCCTTCTCTTACTCCTTCCCTCAACTCCTCAGGGATAAGAACAGCCATGGGCCATTCTCTCATACAGAGAGCTCATCTCCTTTACAATTTAACTTAATAGGTTTCTTGGCTTCCTCAAATCTCTGATGTGTTTATAATAAATATGATTCGTACCGTATCCAGTCTGATAGCATGAGTGATTTCTTCTTGTTACTTTCTATATCCTAACTGGAAACAAAGAAGACCCAATATAAAATTTAAATTGAGTGCCTACCAAAAAACAGATGCTGGGAGCTATTCATGTAACCAGTTGTGGCATACACACACACACACACACACATATATATATATATATATATATAATTATATTTATAAGTGTATAAGTTTATACAAGTTTGTATACATAAGTACACACTATATATAAATATATACTTTATATGTGTATAAGTATATACATATTTGTATGCTTATATATTTATAAGTATGCATATATAGGTATGTATATATGTATATAAATAAATATTTATTTTACATATTTAATATATAAATATATATTTGTATATAATTTTATATTTATATATTTATCTATATATAAGTTTATATTTATCTTAAGTTTTATATTTCTTTTTTGGCATATTTTTGGTATAAGTAAATATTTATATATGTGTGTATATACAGTATACAGTATGTATATCATATATATCATATATAGGTATATGTAAGCATGTAAGTCTATATATACTTTTATATGTGATACATATAGTTATATATAGTATATACTTCTACACACATGCACACATGCTCATATCCTTATATATAAATTCATACCTGTGAATCTGGTGAAGTCTTTGTGTTTATGACATTCTACAAGGTCCGACTATTGAGAACAATAATGGGAACCTTTTTATTTCCACTCGGTATTATATGACCTAGCAACATGGATGAAAATGGCTACTTAGTTTCCCACAATAGAGTCTTCAATTTCACAGACCATTTTGTAATCCCCGCTTATCCAAGTCTCCATAAAGTTATTCTAATAGCTTTTATTCAAAATGCCCATCTTAGGAAAGCATTCAGTTCTTTATAACCTCAAATATTAAAAAGTTCAAATAATTATATTTTTACAAAGGTGGCATGTGGCATATTACGCTTTCTAAATTGGAGAATGCATATGTAGAATGGAGATAAAATGTATTAGGGATATTCTGTTCAAGAAGAGTCTTTTGGGAATTAGAGTTTCTGTGTCCCTCTGTACTTAGGAGGCAGTAGAAAGCAGACCCTCCTGACTCAGACACGAAAACAGTGCAAAAGACCTCTTCTCCAGGACCAGAGGGTGAACTGACTTCCCTGCCATGCAGTTGCCTCTTTTCTGACAATTTCGAACTGAATTCTGGATCTTCATTATTCTTCTGTTTTAACACAAACATCTCCTAATAGCATCCCATTTTGACCAAACTTGCCTCACCAAATACCCACCTGTTTCTTCCGCACCTGCTGCTGGTATGACAGCACCCATGATCATTTAGCTAGCCATTCTTTGAGTTAGGGTGAGTGTAGCTGCCTGGTTCTGTTGGGCTGGGCTGCGCTGCCACAGGGCTCTGGCCAGTACTTGTCAGCCTGTTGGCTCTCTTCCTGGAGGCTAGCTGGCAGTTGACCAAGGGATCCCTAGTCTAGCACGGCTTCAGATGGGACAACTTGTCTGGGGTGACAGGGGACAGTGCAGATGCAAAAGAAAGAATTTATATTGGAACTTAGATATACAGAAGGCTGAAAACCCATGGCCAATATTGTAATCAATCCACCAACCTCTTTAGACTAGCTGATATTCTTCACTAACTCCTACCTTCCTGACTCATTTCCATGCTCTGGTTCATTCCAAATTGCCCTGTTTATTCTAACCTCTCCCCAGCATGAAATGTATCCCCACTAGTCCCCAAATATGATTTTATGGTGTGCAATTTTCCATCTGAAGGACAATCCTATAATCAGTGATTATGTCCTTGTAGTTAATATATGATTTAAAATGGAATCATTCAGGTGCATAATATTGGTTTGATGTGGAACCCATAAGCTGAATAGTAAAGATTTTTCTGGGGAAAAGAAATTTATAAAATGAGGGATATGCAGTGCATGAACTTATTCCTCACCTTTATGTAAAATTATATCCTTCCAAATATACCAAAAACCATTCCTAGCATAAAATTCCTATTTAGAAAAAAATGAAGTCTACAATTAAAAAAAAAACATTAAAAAACATAAATCTGTATTGTCCAATATATTCAGTGTGTGGCTATTTACTTTGAAAGTGAAATATGCTTAAATTAAGTATGAATTAAAAGTCAAGGTCTCCATAGATACTTACCACAGTTCATGCTTGGTTACCACATAACTTACATGTCACTTAACTATTAATACCAGCAATGTCCAATAGTACTTTCTGTAAAGAACATTTCCATCTATTGGATATCGCTGATATAAATTGTTAAGTGATGTGTAAATCACAGGATCATAGAACTTCATACTTGATACCTGATGCTGTCAATCACTGCTGACTCTAATTTCAGTCCTGTGATGTGAATGAAGGGGGAAAATAAAGCTGGACTCACCCCTGACATCTCTGGGCTATTGGGAAGGTTCAGGGATAGAGTCACGCATGGAGGTTTCGTAGCTTCACTCTCTTGGTTCTTTGAAAGCCACTAAATTTGGGGTAGCTGGGTGGCTCAGTCCTTTAGACATCTGTCTTCAGCTCAGGTCATGATCTCAGGATCCTGAGACTGAGTTTCACATCAGGCTGACTGCTCAGCAGGGAGTCTGCTTCTCCCTCTCTCTCTGCCCCTCTCCACTCCCCACCCCCACTCATGCTCTCTCTCACAAACAAATAAATAAAATCGACAAGCCACTAAATTTGTATACATTCTGATTATTGATCAGAGGATTATTTCCCAGCCTAGGACTCAAATTGCCAAGAATCTCCATGTTTCTCAACCTGCCCTATACTGAACTTCCTCTAAGATATCAGAGTACCAATAAGATGTTCCCATTGAGTGCGGTTTCCAGAAGAGAAGCCTGTTCATTGAATACAAAATCATGATTAGAACAGCTATCTTGGAGCTCTGAGTGGAAGAGATTATAGCTAGCCCCTGTCGTTGGAAAGTGGCAACAGAGAAAATAGGCCTTATCCCAATTCTGATATTCTCTGTCTTTATAAATAACCAAAAAACACAATATTGTCTCAGTTGGTCAACCCAAACTGTTGATCATTGCATGGCTTGCTGTTAAAAAGCATGAGTCTCCATTTTAAATTCTACCCAGGAAGTGATGAGTTATACTTTGTGTCATTGAAAGCATTCCTTTTCCTGTTGACCATGTGGGTTGAGGCCTATGTGCTTAGGGCATAATTATTGCATAAAAGTGGAACCACAGTATATAAAATGGAAGTATGGTGGTGTAGCCTCTCCAGCTTCCTTGACGTGGCTTACCTAAAATTTATTAAAGGGCTGGAAGTAGTCTCCCAAAATGACTCTTGGCCCTCCTGCATGGTCTGCCATATGCCCCGACTGCTTGCTCACTTGTTAGCAAGGAGCAACTTGACAATGAAGTCCAATTTTCAATGGTAGTGCCTGGGGAGAAAAGAAATCAGTTGGATTTCAGTGCCCATTTGGGTCTTATTTAAAAGCTGATAGAAGAAACATTGCATACCCAAGCTGATGGTCGAGTCAAGATTAAACACCACCAATTTCTTGTGTTTCCTGAGATTGGTGCCTCCTTTCTAACTGAGGAGAATATTTCTTGAAGTTGTGATAGAGTTATTCAAAGTTCCCTGGAATGCAATTAGGTAAATCATTCTGTTATAGATTTTTCAATGCCCCTTCTCTTGTCCTCTTGGGAAAAATAAAAAAGTGCATGCCATTCAAAAGTTCATGATTTGGTTGATTTAAATGTACAATGAGTTGAATCAGATACTCTTTTCATTTGGTTGGAAGAATCCAATTTTAATTTCTAATATTGACAGATCTTTCCATCCAAAGTAGGTCAGAGGTTTGAGTCAGTGACAAGAAGCGTCTGCCAAATTGAGGATGGGCTTGAATGGAGGGAAGGACTTAGGGAGAAGCTGGCCTTTTTCTTAGCAACCCTTGCTTGGAAAAGAGGATTAGGTCAAAGGAAAAGTGGGGAGTGGGTGCTGTAATCTACCACTTGCTTTCTCAGATAATGTTAAGACTAAATTTTATACTGATGATTTTTTTAAGAGCCTAAAACAAGAGCTGCCAAACTTCAGAGGGAAAGGGGACATTAGTATGACATCTAGTGCTGGCCGTAGTTCTGAAATCATGATAATATTTGACTTAGGTGAGCTCATTATACCAATTTACCGCCTGTGCCTTACAAAGAATACATAACCTCTTCCCTTTCCTAAGACCTGATATTTATAAAGGCCAGAGCTAAAGTGGTTGACACGTGCCGAAGAGCTAAGATGACTACAGACAGGTTACACATATATTAATTCAGCTCTTAAGATTTCCTGGAAACCCAATTGTAGATCCTGGTCACTGATGTGTTTTCCTGCTTTGAAGTGTCTACTTATTAGGGCAAAGGTGCAGGTTGATGTTCTATACAAGACACCGAGAGAAAAAGCCGCTCCTTGAAAATGTGTGTCAATTACGTCAGAAAGAATTTACGACCACTCTCTATGGCACTTGGGCTATAATAGTTCTCCAACATGACCTCACTTCTGAATTCTAAAAAGAATGGTCAACATGGACGAGTCCAATTTTCAATGAATCTCTGTGCTCCTGCTTGGGGCTGGGGTCAAGGGTACAGTTCACTTCAGGCATGTTTCATGGATATTTCTTCAGGAGCCCAGACAAGAGGGACAGAGACACATCACTCGAGCTCAAGTATAACTGTATCAGTGCAGGCATTTTTTTTTTTTTTTGGTCTTTTCTACACATAGTATTGGCTCATTTCTATTCACCAAAAGAAAGTCATATTGTCAAACCCAAACCCCCAAATCCATAGCAAAGTTGCAGATATGTAAATTCATAGCAGGGGAGTCAAAACTTGGGGCTGATTATTGAATCTTCCACAAGCACTTTCTTAATGTGGACAATAAATATTTACTGATACACAAGGGTTAAACATACACCAAAGCTCTTAGAGATTGATGCTTTGAGGGGCTATCACATGTGATTGGGATTAACTCACTGAGTAAAGTATGCTGAGTCAAGTACGGGATACAGAAATGTACAAGATTGAGGCACTGCCTTAAACTTCCATGGACACAAACATAAAAATATGAATTAATATAAAGAAAAAGGGGACATATACAACAGAAGAGCATGCATTTACTCCAAATATGGAAGCTGGGAGGTAGACAGAAGTTTTGAAAAGAGCACAGGTTTCAGTTGGAAGACGGGCATAGTGACGTTGAGTTTGCCTTCATCACATAAGACCTTGGGACTCCATATTCTTCACATCATACGTCCAGGAGAAAATAACTCTGGATGACTGGACTCTCTCGGATTCACTATCTCAAAGAAGGATTCACAATTTGGTGGAGGAGCTGACAAATTGTAATACTGATTCTGAGACCCCTAGAGCTTAATGAATTTATGGAACTCATTGAGTAAGCCAATGAAAGATCCAAAAATGTGGAACTGATGTCTTTTGGGTGGCCAAATGTTCATATCAGAAACTCCTGATAATTCTATAAAATTCCATTTGTTCTGCTTGCTGGGATTTTCCTTATACGACTTTTCAGACAGTGAATTATAAATCTCCCATGACCTCAGGAGATAAATAAGTGACATACATATCCTCCTAGTATACCCTGGTGCAATATACTAATCCTTTTTTCCAGCTTTATGAGGTATAATTGACAAAAAGTATACATATTCAAAGTGTGCAACATGGTGTTTTGATATACGTACATATTTTGAAATGAACATCACAATCCAGATATTTAGCATGTCCATCACTTCACGTAGTTACCATTTGTGTGTGTGTGTGTGTGTGTGTGTGTGTGTGTGTGTGTGTTAACATTTAAAATCTACTCTCTTAACAACTTTCAAGTATACAACGCAGTATTATTAACTGTGGTCACCACACTGTATGTGTGTTAGATCACCAGGCATATTTACATTGCATAGATGAAATTTTGTATCCCTTGACCAACATCTCACCATTTCTCCCAGCTCCTGGCTACCACCATTCTACTTGCTGCTTCCATGAGTTCAACTTTTTTATTTTTCATTTTTTTTTATTTTTTAAAGATTTTATTTATTTATTTGAGAGAGCAAGAGAGCACACAAAGGGGAGGTGCAGAAGGAGAGTAAGAGTCTTAAGCAAACTCTACAATGAGCGCGGAGTCAGACGTGGGGCTCAATCTCAGGACCCTGAGATCATGGCCTGAGCCAAAACCAAGAATCAGGTGCTTAATCGACTGTACTACCCAGGCGCCCCATGAGTTCAACTATTTTAGATTCCACATATAAGTGAGATCATGCAGTTTTTACCTTTCTGTATCTGGCTTAACTCACTTAACATAATGCCCACAAGGTCCATCCATGTCACAAATAACAGAATTTCTTTCTTGTTAAAAACCCAGTAACATTCCATTGTCTTTCTCTCTTTCTTTCTTTCTTTCTTTCTTTCTTTCTTTCTTTCTTTCTTTCTTTCTTTCTTTCTTTCTTTTTCTTTCTTTCTTTCTTTCTTTCTTTCTTTCTTTCTTTCTTTCTTTCTTTCTTTCATCTATCCATCCATCATCCATCCATCTATTCTTCCATCTATCTATCCATCCATCATATCTATCTATCTATCTATCTATCTATCTATCTATCTATCTATCTATCTATCATCTATCTATCTATCTATCTATCTATCTATCTATATCTATCATCTGTCCATCCATCCAACTATTTATTATCTATCTCTCTATCCATCCCTCTCATATTATCTTGATCTATTCATCCATCAGTGGACACTTCGGTCGCCTCCATACCTTGGATGCTGCAAATAATGCTGCCATGACCATGGGAGTGCGGATATCTCTTTGAGATCCAGATTTCATCACCACTCCCTTTTAACATCTTGGCATTAGAGTGTCAACTTTTCTCAATGAGATGTTAGAGCACTTGCATACAGATCTGTGATAGTAATGCTCTCCTACAATGGACAGTTGCCCCTAATATGTGCCCTTAAGTGTTTGCCCAAACCTTCAAGAAGCACTGTACTTGTTGGGTTGCTTTGCAGCCTGGTTTAGCTATTACTCAGTTTTTACCATCATCAGGCTACATCAGTGTCAGGGGCCGTGGAATAAAGAGCTTGGTAAAACCAATGGTTTTATGCATTTTTGTAACAAGTGTCTCCAACTCGAACCACTTCTTCACTTAAAAATGACTTCGAAATTGAGTATCGTCGCATACTTTTGTGACAGCCCGCTTACATTTTTGAGGTGAGATATTTAGAAATAACTAACCTTGCATGTGGTTGACAAGACATGTTATAAATGAAGACAGAAAAGTGCCACCTTTCACCTTTTTTATTTTTTTCACACGTGTCTCCTACAAACCCTACAAACCTGAGAGTTAATTAGACCGTTCCATCCCTCAGTGGATTTCTCTTTCCAGGAAAAAAAGAAAAAGCAAATTTGAAACTGAAGGCAATGTTCTTTTGGCAATTTCCAGAAGGCTATGTTTTAGTCTTGCATGTTTTCAAGATCCCTGTACACATGTGTTCCATGATGTATAAATTGCAACTGGTAAAATTAGCACTTATTTTCAAATTAATCTACCTATAGGTAGAAATAAGCCACGCATAGATTTCCAAATTCAACTGAAGATATCCCAAACAATACATTTCATTGTTTCCTTACTAAACTGGAGGCAGCTATGGTCATGTGGAAGAAAGAAAATATTCTTATATTTTCAGATAATATATTCTGTTATCAAACATGTATCTGCCTAGCAGAAAATAGAGTGGGGAAAGGGTCTGTGCTGTGATGTAGGGGAAAAAATAGTCATATGGGTTAATTATTGCCATGAGACATAAATCTTCAGATGTAAAAGGAAACAGAGAATATTTTATTCAACCCACTTAATATATACACAAAAACGCTGAAGACAATGATCATATCTTATTTTTACTCCCAATTCAGTACTTTTTAAATCTTTTATCTGTGTCTCTCAAAGAGATACGTCCATATGTGGTAGGGAGGAGAAAATGAGGTCATGTCTGTAAAGTCCTGTGAAGATCTTTTCTTTTCTTTTCTTTTTTTTCAAAGAGAGTGCAACACCCTCCCAGTTGACAGTTAATTCTAAGCTTGCAGGTGGGTACAAAAGTGGAATTTGACGCCAGGACCTACCCCCACCGTTTTCTCTCAGAGACTCTCCTTAAGTGAGTGTTCTGAGTAATAATGCCCTGTAGAAAGGACAGTTTTACCCCTGTTCTATCACAGCCTGTGTGGGAGAGTGACAGCTTTTTGTGTTATTTCTGCCCCACTGGAAGATGTCCTAGGACTGTCCATCCCAAGGAATCGACAGGAACTACTTTCTGTCTACACTACCTTTCTGTCTCAAACTAGTGAACCTCCATATTGCCCTTAAGAAGATAGGGATCCTGGTGTGCCTGGGTGGCTCAGTTATTAAGCGTCTGCCTTTGGCTCAGGTCATGATCCCAGGGTCCTGGGATCGAGTCCTGCATGGGCCTCCCTGCTTAGCAGGAAGTCTGCTCCTCCCTCTGCTTCTCCCCCTGCCTGCTCTGCCAGCTGTTCCCCTGGTTATGCTCTCTCTCTCTGACAAATAAATAAAATCTTGGAAAAAAAAAAAAAAGAAAGAAAGGTAGAAGATGGGGATCCCTAAACTGATGGAGGGGCTTCAGAAATTTCACATGAATTCAGACACCAGTTTTAGAATATAATTTGTGTAGGCATGCTTAACTCTTAATGTTTAAAATAGTGCTGTTCCTATGAAATTAATATCAAGAAACCAGAATGGATTCAATAGGGGAAAGAATGTATACCACTTTAGAATAAAAAATGGATTGTACTTATATGTTTATACTTTCCCAAGAGACACATCATGATGTCATGAGTGCTATATTGTACACACATACATACTTTTGCTGTAAATATATTTCATTGCTATATAGATATAGACAGATACTGATATGCCATTGCTATATGTAGATAGCTCACTGATAGATATAGATAGATATAGACCTGATCTATAGCTACCTGTCTGTATATATCACAATCCTTTTGCAGTCCAATCATTTAGTGCCTTTATAGTACCATTACGTGTGGAACAATACCAACTTCTCTGTAACATACCGGTAATCATAGTCCCAAAGGGAAATGAGAGAAAAAAATAGGACATAAAAAATTGAGAACACTAATGAAAAAACAATCCAACTTAAAAGGGGGCAGACAATTTGACTAGACATTTTTCCAAAGAAAACATCCAGATGGCCAACAGACACGTAAATAGAAGCTCATCATCACTCATCATCAGGGAAATGGGCATCAAAATGACAATGAGGGGGCACTTGGGTGACTCGGTCAGTAAAGCATCTGCCTTCGGCTCAGGTCATGATCCCAGGGCCCTGGGATCAAGCCCCATATTGAGCTCCCTGCTCAGCAGGGAGCCTGCTTCTCCCTCTCCCTCTGCACCCCCTACTCATGCTCTCTATTTCTCCCATAAATAAATAAAATCTTAAAAACAAAAACAAAAAAAAAACCAAAACCACAATGAGATATCACTTCATACCTGTCAGAATGGCTAGTATGGAAAAGACAAGAAACAACAAGTGTTGGCGAGGACGTGCACTGTTGGGAATGCAGAGTGGTGCAGCCACTATGGAAAACAGTATGGAAGTTCCTCAGAAAGTTAAAAATACAAGTACCATATGATCCAGCAATTCCAGCACTGGCCATCTATTAAAGCAAGCAAACAAACCAAAACACTAATTTGAATAGGTGTCTGTACCCTGTGCTCATTACAGCGTTCTTTATAGTAGCCAAAATATGGAAACAACCTAGGTGTCCATGGATGGGTGAGTGGATAAAGAAGATACACACACACACACACACACACACACACACACACACAGTACTGCTACTCAGCCGTTTAAAAAAATACAATCTGCCGGGGCGCCTGAGTGGCACAGCGGTTAAGCGTCTGCCTTCGGCTCAGGGCGTGATCCCGGCGTTCTGGGATCGAGCCCCACATCAGGCTCCTCCGCTATGAGCCTGCTTCTTCCTCTCCCACTCCCCCTGCTTGTGTTCCCTCTCTCGCTGGCTGTCTCTATCTCTGTCGAATAAATAAATAAAATCTTTTAAAAAAAAAATACAATCTGCCATTTGTGAAAACATAGGTGGACCTAGAGGGTATTATGCTCAGTGAAACAAGTCAGAGAAAGACAAATAGCCTGGGGTTTCACTTATACGTGGATCTGAAAAGCAAAATAAACCAATCAACAAAAACAAAACCCAGACTCAGATAGAGACAGAACAGATGGGTGGTTGCCAGAAGGAAAGGGAGAGGAACAGGGGACAAAATGGCAGAGGGGATTAGGAAGTCCAAACTTCTAGTTACAAAATAAACATAAGTCATGCTATAATGTACAGCATGGGGAATATAGCAGATGATATTATATCACTTTTGTAAGGTGACAGCTGGTAACTAGAATTATAGTGCATACTATTTCACAGTATGTACAAACATCAAATCACTATGTTGTACGCCTGAAACAAGCGTAATGTTATATGTTAATTATACCTCTATGAAAAAAATTGAGAACACAAATTCTTGAGGGGAAACACCTAGGTTATCACATACATATATTTAATATCCCCAAAGAAAAAACAAAACAGCAAAATTCCATACTTTTAATTCAAGTATCATTTCCTGACATAAACACAAGCTCCCTACTAATAGTCAACACATACTAAATCAAAGTAAAAATTAAATACATATTGAAAAGGTACAACCTTTGTCAAGAAATCGATACAGCTGTATCACGTCTGGGATGCATCTTTAAACTTATTCAATGTTAAATCTAAGAAAAATGATTCAGCATCACTTTTAGTCATATGTTTTATCAGAGATACGTGGTAGGAGGTTTGAAAGGCATATATGTATGGGTTTGAATTGCATTTTCTTCCCACTCACCATGTGTTGAGATACTAATAAGAAAAGGGCAACCCTGAAGGGTAAAACCAGATTTGCTTTAGAGGAGGAAAAAGTGGAAACATACAACGTGATCATGAGGAAGCTCTTCATGGTTCCATTTCCATGCAATGCACAGAGCCGATTCGGAAGCATCCCTAGTCCACTGAATTTTTGTCACAATCCAGATTGCCTGGGAAATTTATGGAACTTTTATTTTGGATCAGGTCTCCTTAAAGGGATAACACAACAGACTTTCCTTGGATCGCTTCTGTTTGATTACGATTATGACGCTCATTTTTTGCAAGGGAGCTAAGAGGATAACTCAATGATCCTAGCCACCAAATTCCATCTTGAAAAGGCCCTTAAATGGCGCCTGGGTGGCTCAGTCGTTAAGCATCTGCCTTCGGCTCAGGGCGTGATCCCGGCGTTCTGGGATCGAGCCCCACATCAGGCTCCTCTGCTGGGAGCCTGCTTCTTCCTCTCCCACTCCCCCTGCTTGTCTCTCTCTCACTGGTTGTCTCTGTGTCAAATAAATAAATAAAATCTTTTAAAAAAAAAAGGCCCTTAAATGACATCCGACAATAAGTTGACTTTGTATTTTAATTTGATGTAATTATGAGACTGTATTTTTGTGTAGGAAACATCCAACCCAATTATTGTAATTGGATGCTTATTTACCTTCTCAGAAACCATCACGGAACTTATTAAAAGTGGGCAAAATCCCTTGATGCAATTGTAAAGATCAGCTTGTAATTCTCCACTTCATTTGGGTTGTTTTTTTACCTCCTATCTAAACATATATATAATAAATGTATTTATAGCGCCCGTGTTTAATTTCCGTTTCACATTGGTGTTCGTATTAGTTCTGTTTCTGAATTTAATTAACATTTTACATTTCTTAATTTCTTTCCTGGATTTGAGTAATTTTGTCTTATTAGCACTTCAAAGTCAGACTGAGAGCTCCAAGCAGGGGCCTTACTTGCATGAGTAGTTAATTTCCTTTTACAGACAAACTCATACATAGTAAGTGGTCTTTAACCTTTTAAATGTCCACAGGAAAATTAAGGTGTGAGTACATTAAATACATACACATTTTCTCCAAACTTCCATGAAATAATAAAAGAGGAGAAAGTAGTCTATATTGTTCTCATCCAAATAATCAAAATCTGGTGCATTTTGTTAACAAATCACAATTCTTTTAAGCCTGAACCACTTTTCTTAAGACTTGTAGAGTTTGCCATCCCGATTTGGCTTGGAAAAATTGCTGCATTGCACCTTTTTTCCCCCCCTTTCTGGAAGAGATATCAACACACTTTTCATTTGAAAGATAAAAACAGGGGCACCTGGGTGGCTCAGTTGGTTAGGCTTCTAACTCTTGGTTTCAGCTCAGGTCATGAAGGTCGTGATCTCAGGGCTGTGGCGCTGAGCTCCGTGTTGGGCTCTGTGCTCAACAGGGAATCTGCTTGAGATTCTCGCTCTGCCTCTCCCTCTGCCCTTCCTCCTGCTCACTCTGTCTCTCACAAGTAAATAAATGTGTAAAATATAACAAAAATAAAAATATAATCAACATGACAAAAAAATATCAAAATATATTCCAGTTTAGGAATTTTCTTTAGGAAATGATGGGGGTGTGTTTATGGTTCTCAGTGAGGTTATTTACCACCATGTAGTTTACAAAAAGGCTACTTCAGCTTTCTAAATATCTAGCATTAAAGGGCTGAATAAATTATTTGTAATATATCCATATATTTCATCAATTACTGTCATAATACTGAAAAATATTTCGTAGCAAAGGGTATTGTTTATTATTTTCCAATTGAAAAAAATGCCTATTTCAAAGAAGGTGTAGAACATGTGAATATTGTGGTAAAACATCGTATAATATGTATTTCTACCCATAGACAATGCCTGGAGGAATAGAACACATTAAGAGTAATCTCTACATAACAGAGAAAGGTTTTTTTCCCCTTCGGATTTTAGAGCCATGCAGATATTTTGACAATGTGTGTGTTTGTTTATACAATGAGACAAAATGCTGTAATCACATTAAAAAATGCATATTTAGAAATGCACATTACCAGTCTTTCAAAGAGATTAATTTACCTCATAGCTATAAGATCATGGGTCCAGAAATGTAAGGTTGTGTATCGAAACGTAATGTACGGGGTGCCTGGTGTCTCATTAAGTTAAGCGTCTGACTTTCAATCTCAGCTCAAGCCTTCATTTCAGGGTCATGAGTTCAAGCCCAGCATGGAGCCTACTTTTTAAAAAATGTAATATACAATGACAACGTATCCTCTCTTTCTTTGGTGTTTTTGGAATCAGTTTTGCCTTCCTGGCCATTAATGCCTGGAGGCTAAGGGAGAGGAAAACATGGCACACAGTCGAAATCCTTCCTGATTAAAGCAAGAAAGAAAAAGCAGAGTCATAACATACATGACAAAAAGGTGATTAGTAACTTAGACTGTACCGTAAAACTTATTAACATAAAAGATCACTCCCCAAACTCACGTTTGTCTGCTTTCATTAATACTCCTTTGGACTGCTTATGCTCTGTACATGTGGCCTTCCAAGAAGCCTTAAATCGGCATGGAGCAGTTGCCAGTGAGTGAGCGGCAATGAGGTCTATTAAAGAAAATCTCAAAGACGTGGAACAGCTAGGAGTTATTAAGGACTGGTGGTACACTACAGTGATCCTAACTGACCCATCTTCAGAGTGACGTCCTCATCCCAGTCTGCTGGAAATGTTGGCTGCTCACTGCTCCTAGCTTCATCCCTTTGGGAGACTGCAGGGCATTGCCTACCCTCAAGTGTATGCATCCCCCAAGTGGTGGACCTTGACCAGCAGTTGGCATGGAGATCAAAGCGGTTGGCCACCTACTTCATTTTGAGCGAAATCCAATGGGTTCCGGCAGCAGAGCTCCCCATCAGGTAGTGTGAACCATCTTGTATTTCAGGGTGTAGAATTTTGACCAGATTCAAGACTAGCTTGGATTTAGCAAGACTGTTTCATAAGTGGTGTTCAGTCCTTCCACCAGGATCTGCAAAAGCATGGCTGTCTCTCTCTTTGGGATGTTGGAAGACCTTGATGATCATTGCCTAAATGCATTAATTCCTAAGGGGCTAAAAAATAGTGGTAGTTTCCTTATACCCATCTTTCTTAATGTTCCACTTGCAAGCAATTCAACTATTAAAGAATTCTCTTTATTAACTGTCTGGTTACTACTAGAAAGCAAGACTCTGTAAGATTTCTATCATGGTGTCAAAAGGACTCAAGAGCCAACTTGAATGGGCTCCCTCTGGCTAAAGATAACACATTCTGACCATTAATAGAGGTAATGTTTACCTGTATGAAAATATACCAAATTTTATTAAATGAATGAGTTCATGATGATGCTAAAATATGCACATTGATTATCTTTAGAAAATACTTGCAGATCAGCTCATTACTTTGCAAGCCAGTAAGTAAAAGGGAAACAAACATGTATCCCACTTTTCCTATCAAAAACTCAAAACAAAACCAAAAAAAACAAAGGAAAACAAAAATGCAAACAACTCTAGTTCGGGTTAATCAATGGAATTTTAATTTTTTAAAATTTGAATTTGACTCAATTTTTCATTGAATCCCTGCAAATACATGTTATGTAAACGTAGATCTTCAGTTTTCTGTGAAAACCTGTTAATGAGATATATAATCCGTGTGAATGTTTTGTGCTTACGGTACAATAGGGAAAGACCAAAAAATGCACAAAAGCCCCAAAAACCAGGAAACAAAAATTAAAAAAAAAAAAAAAAACAAACCAAAGCCACCGTACTGCATTTTAAGAATGGCGCAGAATCCATTGGGCTCTTTCTTATCATGAAACCTCAGGAGCTAGTCAAGGCTGTGTTTTATGTGCCTGGAAGAAAGTATTTTTCTTACTTTGTTGACTGCTGGCACATGGTATCTATCTTTGAGTTTAACTTCAGAAGAAATAAAGATAATTTATTGGAGCATATTAACACCTCATCATTACCTGTGGTGTGAATTATTTCCTAATGATTCCAATGCCTCTAATAATAAATGAGATAAATTAAGTCCAACAAAATAGGTGAGATGAAAGAATCAAATGAATTATGACAAAATTAGATAAATATGAAATAAATTATAATAACTCTCTTAAACTACAAAAGGAATAAGTTCAGATATCATCATTTTAACTTCCAGCTTCATTTATTATGTAGTAGGGTCATTCTTTAATTTCCTTAGAAGCACAATGTGCCATAATGGTGATTACAGCTCGTGCCACATATTTAAGACATCTCCTTAATCACGACTGTACATTTTAAATCAAAAGAAAGCAGATACGATGGTGGAATTTGGGGAGTATCCCTGGAACACAAAGGCTTGAAGGTCTGCCGTCCCTCAGGTTGTAAATCACTGAGCAGGACACAGGTAATTTAATAATATTCCAGGCAGCGTTCCCAGAGTTCATCGTCTTTTCTGCTCTCCACCGGAAACACACTGAAGGGAGGAAAAATAGGCAACAGGATAAAGTATTTTACAAACCGGCTATTCCATCTACTTGTCACTGTCGTCATGTAAGGCACTACCGTTTGCTGCTGAGAAAAGAGATTTGGAACTTTAAACACCTATACGTTGAAATCACCACTTAGTTGTATCACACAAAGCATAACCTGGTTTAACGGGGTCCAAACATGCCGGTCGGAACAGGTGCCAGGGCTGAAAGAAAAGGAAGGGCCCATCGATTCCTTATAGTCGGCTTACTCTTTCATCCTAAATAGAGATGATGCATGTATAGGAATATATTTTTAAATCAATTAGTTTCCTATCTCCCCAAAGAATCATGTACGAAGGACAATCCTCCAGGTTTAACAGCCAGCTAGTCTAGGGTTCAAGGCCTGATGCTGGCCTTATTGGCTGTGACCTCTTGGCTGATTGACTGAACTCTACTTATTTTGGGACGCCCACTATGAGAATGAGAGCTCACGGAGCTGACGTTCTTGGCACAAGGTGTCTGCTTATTGAAGTGTAGCTGTCACTCTGTGGCCGAGACAGGTGGCTGGCAGAGATTGAACGAGGCATACCCGAACGTAGCCTTTTAACGGGCCGTCCACCACCAGAGATGGTCTTAACCATTCATTTATGTATAGAGCGAATTTTAAGCACTGCCCCCTGGCTAAGCATAGAGATATAGGACAAACACATGCATTTTATAACAGCACATTCCAGCTGGACGGAAAGATAGCTCTATGTGAGCCAGAGGATACATTTGGGTGGGCATGGGGATTCAAAATGGTGCCCGTCAGTGGCTGAAACTGTCTTGGGTACCCAGCCCAGGACGGATGCTACAGTAGATACTCAGTAATATCTAGAGAGTCTTTGGTAACCTAATCTCAGATGCAACATACCATCACTTTCCCATATTCTCTTCATTAGAAGCATATCACCTAGTGCCATGCCAAGGAGGCAAGATCTGTCATACCTTCTACCTTTATATTCCAAAAAGGCGCATGATACCTGAGACAGATGTCAGCAAAATAAATATTTCTGTGTTGCCTAAACAAACATAGACTGGGAACCGAGGCAGGAGGTTACTGCTAGGAATAGGATAATAACAGTAATAATAGTCTACAGGTGATGATGATGATGGTAATGATAGCACTTTTATAGCACTTAATAGGAGCAAGATACTTTTCCATGCACCTTCCATATATTTGCTCATCTAAGCCCTATAAGAACCTTATGAGGTAGTTAGTACTTTATTCACAATTCGTAGATGAGGACAGTGAGAAAGAGCGGGAGTCAGTGGCTTGGACTCTCCCTGCTAGGATGCACTGACTCCACAATTTGAATCCAGAAGGTTTGGCTTGAATGTCTGTGCACCTCACCAAGATTCTGAAGCATTGGAATGATAAATAGGTATTTCAAAAATATAAATATGTAATATGAGCTTCCCTAACATAGATCCAGTTTATAAATAGTATTTGCTTTGAGGGATTTCAGCTTTAGAATACTTAATAAACGAACCACTCAATTAACACCACTCATGTTAGGGACTCACACATCTCCAAGTGGGAGAAATCTGTATGTGTTTATGATGCTTTTTGCTCCCTTTTTCCTCTTGAGTTGGCAGTCTGTCTCCTCCCAGTACCTCCACCAGGCACCTGAGCCACTGAATCAGTGAGTGTGTAAGTTATCCAGCGGCATAAGCATCCAGAGCCAGGACATGGGCCCAAGGGAACATGTACCCGGATCCACCCAACAGAAAACCATCCACCGACTAGCACGTTCAAATTAGCATATTAATGTAAATGCCTGGCCTCCATAACACATTTTCAGTAAAACCTAAGAGGCAAATTAGCATGTCTTTTAGGATTCATGTCCTCAGGCTGAGGGTTAATGGTGGTTCTAACGGAATGAGAACTTGAGGTTAGACTAGATTTTTCCTTCTCATCTCCACTGCTTAGTCTTGTGACACACAATAAGTGCTGAGTAAATGTGGAAGGAATTAGTGGAGTCTACCGATTTTCCATCTTTCTCATCCTTTCTTTCAGAATCCTGTGACTTTTGAGGGATATGTGAAAAGTTTGATTCCCACGATAATTGCTTTAGTGAGTAACCAAGAAATATGTGATCTGAGTCATTATCGATAAAAAGCTTTCCTCCCTGTGGATTACAGCGGTGTGTAACCAGTAATCCAGTAGGAGAAATCAGACTGAAACCACAAATTCCTGGAAAATAAATCTCAGCTTTCTGCGACAGGTGGTGCTGATTTTATGGGCCTTTGAAAATGACAACACAAAGCTATCCTCTCATCATAAAAAATCGTCTAACTCCAAGGCCCATAAAAATGGGGTTGTGTTCAACTTTTATCTCAGGAACTTCTATAAATTTTATTTAGAACCCTGAATTATGGGGCAAATCTTTGTGCTTTTTGTAAGCAGATTTTACTCTTTACTTGAAGCCCGTAAGCAAATGGCTTCTGACCTTCCCATCTCACATAAAGCAGAGAACCACGTCAGCGTGAGCTCCCGCTCCCACAAAGCACACTTGATTAGAGATGGGGGCACGTCTAGTTAGAATTTCCCATAGCCTATCCCATCTGACTCCTTTTGTTTGGATTTTATGCTCTTAAAACACACATGTGGCTACCATTTTAAATCCACAGGGATTTTTGAAGACCAGGAAGGTTGATGGGATGGACATTCCGTTGGGATGTGTGGTTTCTGTGTCTCAAACGCCCCTCCCTCCCGCCTCGGTACCTGGTGAAATCCGGTTGAATGAATGAAGTCAGTGTTCTAGACCTGCCATCTGGGACTCAGGACCCAGACCCTCCAGGGCTCACCGAGCTCAGATGACAACTTCTGTGCTCCCCGAGACACCAACCACCTTCACTAACGCATCGTCAGTAGGACATCCGTCAAGACACATGATTACGTGAAGATTTGCATCAAGACCACAGATTATTTTCAGCTACTGAGTAGTTAAAATTCACCTGTGCAAATCAAAGTGCTACTGCTTTCGGAAAGATTTCTTTGATAGCTGAGCAGTTCATTCCCTGTGCTTATGTTTTTAATTGCTTTTCACAGAATTTCACCTGGACCTGGGATACATCTGTCAGCATCACCTGCGTGGGGCCCCCCCGGGCTCAGTGCTTCTGAATTACTATTTTTCCTGCAACCTCATGACATCATCTTTGGCACATCCCTGCCACTCCTGCATTTCTCTAGAGTACGCCATCCTAGCAAGGGACACACCATAATTCGACATTTTGTAACTAGATTTCTGAGAAAAGCCGGGTCATTCAGCGAGAGACACAAATCACCCGAATCTCATGAATTGTTTTTTTAAAAATGGTAATTTTGTAGTAACTTCTGAAAATTGAAGTAATTTCTTTTCCTGGGTTTGCAACAGATACTTTTATAAGAAGAGTCCATGTCTTGCTGGCCATGCTATCTGCTGCTGGCTTATTTCTTTTTTACTCTTGAGCAGGAGTCAAGAGTGATAGTTCCAATTTTGGTTGTTTAATAAAAATGATATATTTCTGCGAAAACAGTTCCTTCTAAGAGGAAGGGAATAATGTAACATATATATGTATTTCTGTAGTACATATGTATTTTGTAATTAACATGTTGGCTTAGAAACGAATGAAATCACAAAATACCAGGGGCAATTGACCTGAACACCACTTAATAATAAAAAACCAACATATTATTCTACATTCTATTGTGTATTTTCCAAGTCCCATAAAACCAAGACATCACATCATTCTGGCAAATCGCTGCCAACATATCTCCCCAAGAGATACCCTTCCTTTCAGTGTCTTCCTATTTCTGATTTATTAATCATGAAGACCAACAGGAAATAGTCTCCTTACTTAAACACATAGACATATACTGTGGATTCATTAGTCATTCCAGCGCATTGAAGCCACGCTCCCTGTCCTCAAGACAACCAAAGACATTTATTGTGTATAACATTGAAGCACATCCTCTCACTGCCGTTAAGAATTCCAAGACAAAATTAATGTTCCAAGGAGGGCAGCATATAATTAGTCCCTTTAAGTTCACTTAACCAGCACAAAATAAATCCTCCCTTCAATTATGTTAATGAAAGCACTAGGGGATCAAACATCCAGACTTTGCAAGGAAAGCTCATCACAGCAGAGGGCTGTCACCACCTCCTGAAGGCCTGTCGGCTCCTTCAGAGCTTCCCAGCAATACCAGCATTAATTTTGCCGTTGGTACCAAGTCCTTTCTGGCTGCCCTGGGTTGGCATCAGCCTGCTATCTGTCTTTTGAAACCATTCACGGAGAAAAGCAAAATAACTTCCTGACTTTGAAAGAATGGCCATCTTGAGGTTTGTTTGAAACCAACATGAGACACAGCTCTTCTTCCCAAATCGTGGCCAATACAGACATACCGATGCTGATGGATGCTTGGTTCACCCCTCCGGATTCTCCTCATCGGGTCATTGCACGCAAAACCAGCTGCCGTGAGTACTGGCCGCCAATCCCACAAAGATTCATTCTCTCCAGAAACGGGTCCTTTGGGGTTTCCGACCTTGGGGCTATTGACATTTCCGCCTGGATAATTCATGCTTGCGGGGGCTGTTCTGTGCATTGTAAGACGTTAAAGAGGATCCCTGGGTTCTACTCACTCACTGCCAGTAGCAACCTCAGCGCTGACAACCAAAAGTGTCTTCACATATTGCCAAATGTCCCCTCATAGGCAGTAGACATGCTGCCCTTGGCTGATGAGAGGTGCATTACCTGGAAGTGCCTAAGAGGTAGCTCACCTCCCCGCTGGGTGAGCCCCCAACCAATGACTATTCGATAAGAGGACACAAAGCTCTGAGTCCTCCCTCAAACCCAGAGCTCCCTGCAGGGCCAGGATGAGGCTGGACTCCAGCTGAAACCCCAGCTTGGCTTACCTGCTTCCCTTGCCCAACTGGCTTCCCTTGCCTCTTCCAAGCTTTTCTTGGGAAGACACCACCCTCTCCATAAATCACCCACCTCATGTGCTGCTTTTAGGGAATTCAGGCCAAGAGAGCAAACTCTTTCAACATGTTTATGTTCCTCTTTCTCCTCTTCATCTTTACCATCATCATCATCACCATCATCATCATCACCATCGTCATCATCACCATCATCATCACCATCACCATCACCATCATCACCATCACCATCATCATTATCACCATCATCACCATCATCACCATCATCATCACCATCATCACCATCACCATCATCATCATCATCATCACCATCATCACCATCATCATCATCATTGTCACCATCACCATCATCATCACCATCATCACCATCATCACCATCATCATCATCACCATCATCATCATCATCATCACCATCACCACCATCACCATCATCACCATCACCATCACCATCATCATCACCATCACCACCATCACCATCATCACCATCATCATCATCATCACTGACATCACCATCACCATCATCATCACCATCATCATCATCATCACCATCATCACCAGTATCACCATCATCTTAATAGGCTCTGTGCCCCAGATACTACATCGTATATTTTGCACGTGTCAGTTCTTACCTAGCTAGCATCCCTACATATGAGAACAGGCAGCGTCAGAAGGACAGAGAAATTCACCCACAGGCTCATGGCTGATCCATGACATATACGGAATGCATTAGATCCACATGTTTCAAAAATAACTCTGGACATAAGCACTGCAAAACAGCGTTGCAAACTCTAAAGGGCCCTACCCATTGGTCATTCATTTAGGTACTGGACAAAAAGGGTGCACATTTAGTTAAAAACGAATTGCACATAGTATTACCCACAAATATGGTCACTACCTTGATCATTCCCTTCCACGTAGGTTCAAATAGTATGTGGAGCCTGTTTCTAAAAAACAAACATCCATTTCAGGACAGAAGCAGAAATGATCCAAGTACATGTATGATATACGCATTACCGTGTGTCCCCTTCCATGTGCATGTATATTAAGATGGCCTGAAAAGTCAGCAAGGGGCATGTGGTCACACCTGAAAACATACCAGTATCCGTAGAGCTGAAATCCAACCTGATGCCCATTTTTCCACATTCAGAATCTCCAAGCTGGTAGTTTGCAGAAAGATCTCCCAGTAATTAGTTTTATAGGCTGAGCTGAACTTTCTGTTTGCTTTTATGGTATGCGAGAGGTCTCAAGGTACATGATAAATCTTGACATTCTGGTTTCCAACACCCTAATTTAATTCACCAATGTGGAAGTTCTCTCCCTTGAATGAGAAAAATAAATGAAGGCTGAAGTCCCCTTCTTTCGTATTTTTATTTGCAGGGTCATCTGCTATAAGACCCACGGACATCCAGAGTAAGCGACTCGCTCGGTTTCTGCGGTAAGCAAGCTCTTTATATTTCTAAATTCTAAACAAGCTCCTGTGCTCATTTGTCACCGTTCCTGGACTAGCATATTTCTGTCTGTGCGGTGCCACATTTGATCTGATACTACTATATCTTTATTTGGGGAAGGAGATTTTTTTTTTTTAACGAGAGAGAGAATTATAGCATAAACCATTGTAACTCAGACCATTCTTTCAAGACTGCGGTATTCTATGTTCAAATCATCCAATCTGGAATATAATTTCTCATGGTCAAAATTGGATAGAACTCTGTTAGCCTCCAGGTAGATGTTAGTCCTGCAAGACAACGCCAACAGTCTGGAAAGACTGTATTTTATTTACTGAACAGCGAGCCATGCCAGCGTTGCCTGAAAGAATCATTTAGCATTGCCTCGTAAATAAATCCCGCTGCTCCTTTCCCCAAGGCGGTGTCTGTGGAGGGAGGAGGCAGAGAGGAAAACTGCTCAGTCACCAGCGAGCAGTTGCAAATCACAGCTCACTCCCCGATGAGACCCTGCCACGTGGGGCTCCTTCGTGAACCCCCCATTTGTTTCCTCTGCCAGAGTGTCTTAAAAGGGGGCACACTGCTTCCTACCAGAAGGGGGACTGTTTTCCCTGTGTCTACACTGGCTGCAAAGACAGCGGAGTGTTACTTCCATGGCTCCTTGGTGCGCCACATTCCCTGTGGTTTTGGTCAGAATATTTCTAACACTCTCCAAAATGGGTGGAAATGTTTTCTGGAACACATGCACCCTGAAGAAAGAGACAATCATTTCAAGAGTGTGATATACATATAGCTGATGGATGGATGGATGATAGATAGATGATAGATGCATCGATGGATGGATGGATGGAGGGATATAGGGATAGATGGATGGATGATGGATGGATGGATAGATAGATGATAGATAGATAATAGATGCATCGATGGATGGATGGATGGATATAGGGATAGATGGATGGATGATGGATGGATAGATAGATTATATATAATTGTGTATCACCATTAAATATTTATAATTCCATAACATACTTAAATTTCTGTTATATATTTTAATTCTTGGGATATCAGTTAAGAATCAAAAAGCCATATAGTTAACTGACATTCCTAGAAATTATAATTTGGGGTGGATTTAAAACTTGTTTTTCATGAAACAAAAAGATTTTAGGTGTTTTTTAAAAATGCCTTATGTCATTTTTCAGACATAGACACAGATGAAATCTCTTCTCAATAGGCAGGTGGCATTAGGAGTGTAGAGTGTGAATGGTGACCCAATCGCAGGAAACAAGGACACTTGTGAAACTCATCTCAAAACCTCCTTTACAAAGCTGAGGCAAGTGACTCACACAACGTCTGGACAGAGAGGTGCACGTGTGCCTGTTTTCTGTCCTCTATCTTTTCAAAGATTCTTCTTTCCTCTCTTCTGCCCCTTCTCCTGCACCTCCTCTCTTTTCCTTTCTTGCCTTCCTTCCTCTTCATCTCTTAGGGGAAAGAGAATGTAAAAGTGATTCGGGCGTGTTGAATTCCTTTTGAGGGGAAAAAATCCATTTTTTGGTCCTGTTTTAATAGATCTCACGGGCCAGTTCATGTTCTCCCACGCTGGGGCAACGGTGGGAAGTACACGGTGTTCCCTGCAGGTGACTCTTCCAAGGAGAAGCATAGAGCGGAGCATGTTGGATGCAGTGTCTGAAACCGACCTCGCGGGAGACGGTGAACAGCCAGGGAATTTTTTCTGTAAAACGAAAATCCATCCAAGTCATGCAATTAGCCAACAATTCAAATGTGATTAACTGTGGGATCAATTTTCATTGCCACAGTGCACAAGTACACTGTTTCTCAGAGGATCGTAAGTCATTAGCCTTTCCGGAGTGGGGTTGGAACTGGGGGTGGTGGAAACATGACAATACCAATCTATGAAAAAGTATATTTGTATCTAGTGAGCAAAGAGACGTTTCTCAAAAGCCACTGCTCCGCGGCGTTCAGTATTTTTGTTAACGTGGCACTCCTTGGCTAAGGCAAATAAAGAAGTGGGGTTGAAATAGAGCTCTTACATCCGAGCTGAACAAATACATCACTAAGAAAGAAAGATGGTACCTTCGCCATCCTGCCCTCCAGGAGAACTCTCTGCCTTAGAACAGAAAACAAAACAGTGATGCCTTTCACTTTATTTGGGACTCAAAGACACAGACTTTATAAAACAGACCCTCCAAGGAAAGTGTGGGGACAGACAGACAGCATCCTGGCTCCCACATGACACTGGGTTCTGAGCCTTCCTCCCGTGCTTCTCAGTATCTGGAGGCAGACAGCTTCAAAGGGGCTAGTGGTGGGTGTTATCTGATGTTCCCAAGAGCACACCTGCACGACAGATCTCTTCTGGGCTTACGTTGTTCTTTTTTTTTTTTTTTAAGATTTTATTTATTGATTTGAGACAGAGACAGAGCACAAGTAGGGTGCAGGGGCAGAGACAGAAGGAGAAGTAGACTTCCCACTGAGCAGGGCGCCCCATGTGGGGCTCGATCCCAGCACCTGATCATGACCTGAGCCAAGGGCAGACGCTTAACCACTGAGCCACCCAGGTACCCCATACATTGTTCTTATGCATCTTGTCCCTTGGATCATTAGGCTGGGAAAATGTCTCAAACTTTTTAATGAAGTAGAACAAATATATTTTGATTCGCTGATAATAAATCCTTGAGTGGACACACGGAGGATTAGACATATTCTCATGCAGCGAAAAGTCTGGCGTCAGAGACAGAGAGCTTGGGTCGAAGAGGTGTCAGAGGGCGCAGAAACCTGGGTGTGCAAGGATGTCTCACGTGTGTCTCATACTTTAATACTGAACGGTGTGGCGAGTTCCAGATGGAAACGTAGCGGTGGTATTTTCTCTCTGCTGAATTTTCTGCTGAGCCAAATGCATGCAACAGATACGTCTGAGTGTATGGTTAGCTTCTTCCTCCTTCTGCTGTGGCTGTAGGGGCTCCCTCCTCCATGGGGCCCCAGGGCTCCAGGGAACGCGGCTGGAGAGCACTGGTGTGGGGAAGACCGTGCCAGATGGGGGCAGACACCCCTGGATTTAAATAAGGGCCTCCGCTGACCAATCCCTGAGTCCCCACTTGGTCCATTCTCTGTGCTGCTGTTTCGTTGATAAACACTTGGCTCATAGCAGACCCTTCATCAATAAACACTGGTTTAGTGTGACTTGGCACTTCAGGTCTGCCTCCCGTCGCTAAGCCCATACATACATCCTTCCCCAACCACACCTTGAAACCCATCCCTGTGCATAACCACGCAATACAGGAAAGGCTCTTCCTGATCACCAGCTTGCGAACAATTTGGAATTAGCACAAATATTCTCTCCCTCTTTCTGTTTGACACATTCTGGCAGGATGTAAATGCTTAGTGTTATGGTTAGAATGGAATCGTCTCCTACGATTCAGAAGGCTACGGTCGCCTACAAGCACTAGGGCACTTCACCATTGCACACGTGCTCTGTAAACATATGTATGTAATGCGTGTGTTATATGTAATGTACAATAATACGTTTATTCCTACGTATTACACGTAAACATATATCTATGTAAATATACAAATATTTTGCAAAGTCTACAATATGCATTATGTGTAAAATATATTTAAACGTATGTGCATAAATATATCCAATGCATGTAGACATACATCATAGACGTGATAGGCTCTGAACGTCTGGGTCCTCTAGCCTGGCCTTTTTTTTTATGGACCTTTTCGGATAGCCAGCTTTCCCTTTCATCGATTTTCTCTGTTGATTTCCTTCTTCCAAGGTCATTGATTTCTGCTTTCATCTTTAGTATTTCTTTTCTTCTGCTAGCTTTAGACTTAAATTGTTCGTCTTTTTCCAGGTTCCTAAGGCAGGAACTTAGATTATCGATGATCAATCTTTCTTCTTTTCTAAAGGATGCACTGAGTGGTAAAAAATTCCCTGTAAATACTGTTTTCACTGCATCCCACAAATTTTGATCAGATTCCCTTTCATTTTGACTTTGGTATTGTAAAATTCGTCTTGAGCTACTTGCCTTTGGGCCAATGTGTTTTTCGGAATTATGTTCCCTATTCTCCAAATATTTTGGGATTTTCCAACTATATTTCCTTTGTTGATTTCAAGTTTAATTCCCGTTGGTTTCTGAAAACATACTTGGCGTGACTTGTATTATTTTAAGTTTGCTAGGGAGTGTTTTATGGCACAGGGTGTGGTCTACCTTGATGAATGTTCCATTTGAATTTGAAAATAATGTGTATTTGGCTGTTGGTGGATGGAGTAGTCTACACATATATTATCTACTTTTATATGTAGATTATATGTAGTATACTATCTATACTATACTGATCTCTAATTAGACCAAGTTGATTGACAGGCTTGCG
Organism: Ursus arctos; assembly: GCF_023065955.2. Classification (NCBI taxonomy): domain Eukaryota; kingdom Metazoa; phylum Chordata; class Mammalia; order Carnivora; family Ursidae; genus Ursus; species Ursus arctos. Next base: position 3,427,508 of record NC_079873.1, on the reverse strand, counting down.
TAGGTCAATGACATTTTTAATGACTTCCTGCTTGTTAATCAGTTACTAAAAGGGAGGTGTTGAAGTTCTCCAATTATATTCGTGCATTTGTCTATTTTTTTCTTGCAGTTCTGTGAGTGTTTATTTGTGTACTTTGATGTTCTGTTGTCCAGCACGTGCATACTAAAGACTTTTACGTCTTCCTAGAGAATTGTCCTCTTTCTCATTGTGGAATGCCTGTCTGTACCCTCAACAATTTTCCTTGCCCTGAAGTACGCTTTGTCTGAAATCAGTATAGCTACCCCAGCTTCTTTGGGTTGTTTCCATGGTATATCTTCCTCCATCCCTTAACTTTGATCCTATCCTTGTCTTTATACTTGAATTGAGTCTCTTGGAGACAACCTATTTGAGTCTTACATTTTTAACTACTCTGATAATTTCTGTCATTTAATCCATATATTTAGACCATCCCCATTTCAAGGGATTATTTATGTAGAAAGATTAATATCTACCATATTTATAAATATTTTCATTACACTTATTTTCTTTCTCCCCTGTTTTTCTGTGTTCTCCAGTTTAAATTATGCATTTTATAGAATTTCTATTTATCATCCCTTACAGTATTCATTATAATTCTTTTAAAAATGTATTAATTTCCCTAGAATTCTCAATATACCTTTTAAACTAATTCATATCCACCTTCAATAATCATTGTATCACTTCATGTACAGTGAAAGTAACTTATAATAGTGTCCCTAATTCCTCTCTTGTCCATTACAACATCGCTCTAATTTATTACATTTATCTGTGTGTTAAAATCACCCAATATATTGCTATAATTACAAGGAGTTATCCATTAGCTCAATTAAGCATGGAATATTAAAATATTTTATTCTACCTTCATTTTATTCGCTGTCTGAAGCTTTCCTTCCTTTATCAAATCCAAAGATCCCATCTATATGATTTATTTAATTTTCCTTCAACCTAGCAACATTTCTGGTAGAGCAGGTCTGAGGCAATGGATTCCTTCAGCCTTCGTTTCTATGAGAAAATCTATGTCTCCTTCAAGTTTAAAGGGTCATTTCACCGGACATAGAATTTTATGTTGGGGATTGTTTTCTCTGCACACTAAATATGTCACTCTGTCTCTCCTTGATTTTGTGATTTCTGATGGGAAGTCCACTTAAATTCTTATCTTTGTTTATATATAGGTGAGGTGTTTCTCCTCCACCTTCCAGCTACATTCAAGATTTTATTTCGTTTTGTGTTGAATTTTCTGCACTGTAATCGTGAAAGACAGAGCTGTCACTTTGGATGTTTATCTGGTTCAGTGTTATGTTTGCCACTCATCTTGGAAAACTCTATCGCTATTAACGTTAAATATTTCTTTTACTCCATTATCTGTTTCTTCTCCTTCTGGCATTTCAGGCATGAGTAATCTACAACTTTTGAATTCGTTCCACAATTCTTGGTCATTCTGTTGTTGCTTTTTTTCATTCTCTTCGAATTTCAGTTCGGGAAGCTTCCAAGGGAATTCCATGTCACAGCTGAAACTCGGAGTCTGTCTCTGTTCTCTTCATCACTGTAGCTGGTGGTGCACAACAGTATTGCTGTGTCAGGACTGTGGCAGGGTTGTGTCGAGATCCCAGGTATCCGGTCACATGGGCTGCATGAGCAAGTGTGGCAATAAGGTGCCAACAGGACATAGTCAACGGCCTAAAAGCAAACCAACACGCACATGATGGATATCTTCCAATGGTCCTTCAGGAGTTAACAACTTTATATAAAAAAAATGGTGCCGGTATCATAGCAAATGTTTCCAGCTACCCGAGAGATGGCAGGACAGGTGGAAAAGCTTTAGGGACCCACTACCCTTTAGGTATTGCCAACACCGTTGAAGAAAGCCTGCTTTTTGTCTACTCTAACACGGCTATTACAGAGCCTTGGGCTGGGGTCAGGTTTATGATTTATTGACTTGTGCAATCATATAAAAGAGAGCAAACAGGAATTACTTTTAATGAGGTGCCCATTCTAGACCAGGTAGCATCCTGGCATTGCGTTATCCCGTGGTAGCCTCCTTGGAGGGTCTAGGCTGGCATGGATTGTCATTCTTCGTACTACCCACTCAGAGAGCACAGGCGTAGACTGTCAGTGTTCCCCTACCACGGAACTTACACTGCTTTTTAATTTCTTACTTTCCGTCTCCCCAGATACCATTAGGACAGGGACTTGCCCTTCTCCCTTTCCTTCCTTCCCTCCTTCCCTCCCTCGCTCCTTCCTTCCCTCTTTCCCTCTTTCCTTCCCTCCTTCCTCCCTCCTTCCTTCCTCTTCTCTTCCTTCCTCCCCTCCTTCCTTCCTCCCTTTTTCCCCCTCCCTCCTTCCTACCCTCCTTCCTTCCTTCTTCCCTTTTTCCTTCCCTCCTTCTTCCCTCCCTTCCTCCCTCCCTCCTTCCTCTCTCTCTGTCTCGCTCTTGCTCCCTGTTTCCTTCTGCAGGACCTGTTTCTAGATTAACCACATTTTCACCTGCAGCACTCAGTTAAGGGCAGAGCACGGGCCGTTCTCACTCCCCGCCCTCTGCTCTGAGGGCTGGGGACTAATGCTGGGAGCTCATGAGCTCCAGCTGCCCTTCTCTTGCCCCAGCTCCTCCAGAACCATATGTGCAGACGTGCCTGAGAAGGAAGGACGCGCTGCCTCCGAGAAACGAAGCGAACAGCGAGCCGCTCTGCCCCAGGTAAGTGACGGGGCGGTGTCTCCGTGGATGGGGGGCGGTGGGAGAACAGAGTTGACACGGCGGACAGAGACAGGCAGCTGAATGTCTGGCATTTGCGACGGGCGGTGTAGCCTGAACTGTGTGCACACATCTCTGCGTGTAGAGCCCCGTGTTTGTCTCTACGTACCTACAGGTGCATCTCAGCTCAGCTCGCCCTGGAATCCTTAGCAGCATAGCATCATTAATTTTAAGCAGCGGGATGATAACATTGTCTGGGTCAGGAAAGTAAATATAGAACAAAAGCCAGTGTTTCCACAAGGCTTACAGAACCAGGGGCCAGTGCCAGGAAACGAGCTCACAGAGCCCTTCCTTCCGGAGTGACTTGCCAGCTTTTTCCAAAATGCTCCAGGTTCATGCATCAAGGAGCCTTTGAACCAGAAGGGGCCACAAGGAAACATGTTCTCGTAAAGTAATAATTAATCAAACTTGAACATGGTCCTAGTGACCAAAAAAGATTGAGAAGGAATCCGTACCCATAGATTTTCTCCTGCAACCCCCTGTGCGGCAAACGGGCCAGCAGGAAGTTGCTTGGGCGACCAAGACTTCCCTTTACTCTTCCCTGGTCTGAGCAGGAGATAAGGGCAGGCTTGGGAGTCGGAATCCTGAAAATCTTTGCAGTTTCCAAATGCCCTGAAGGAAGGCCCCCTAAGCGCCCGAGCAAAGCCAGCTGCCCGGTATTTGGAAGAAAGGTCAGACAGGATAATTACTTCCACCCAAGAAAGAGAAGTTGTTTGATTCCAAAGAGCCCGCGGAGCTATTTGTATCAGTGAGCGGCTCGATAGCGCCGTTGGTATCAGAAGGGCACTCTGATTTTTATCAACAGTGTACATTTCTCTCCTACTGGCTTCAGACCCCAGCCCTTATCTCTGATCCCTGACAGTGACTAAGAAAGTCCCAGAGAGTGGCCAACAATGGAAACAATTTATATTCTTCAAAGAACGCACAAGTATTTGATTCTATCTAGACCGGCAGACAGAGGCTTAAAAATGAAGTTTGGGTAATACTACAAATCTCCCTTAACTGACCTCTATTTGTCAGTTTTAGATTATTTTAAAAAATAACCTTCTAAATAAATGTTTGGGGTAGGCAGATAATGACCTCGGTCTGGGTCCTGAGTCAGTTTTGTAGTGTAAGCACCAACTGCATTCACAAGGAGACCTCAAAATTCCACTAACACACAGGGAGGTAGTCTTTATCCATAAACATTGTCAATGAACGCAAAGGCCCACAAATCATCGTTGCCACCAGCCTTTTCCTGCCTGACGTCGGAGTCGAATGGCCTTTGCTGCCCTTGTAATTCATAGACCTTTTATAATGAACAAAAGGGAAGTTGATTCAAAAGTTGGTGAAAAGCAGTACCTCTAAAGCCCATTTCTCTACAAGACCTACTTTGAACACTGGCCTAGATATTTCCGTATCAAAGTATGACAATGATCTAGCAACAATTAGACAATTCGTACATGAATGGGTGGTGACATGCAGCGTGAAATGAGGGACAAAGAGCAGTTAAGAGTGCCTGGTGTACTAGGTGTCCCGGCGATGGATTTGATGGTGTTTATGGAAAATCTGGGTGGATCGGACATCTGTATATTCTTATTTATTTTTCAGTTCGCGTGAATGACAATTAGAATTTATACGTATGTGCGTATGTGTCGTTATATATAGCTATATACTGTGTACCTACAATCTGTATCTATAATGCATCTCTATGGTGTTTATCTATAATCTACATACCTATTATCTTTTTATCTGTCTACCGAGTGCTTACGTTCTAGAATATCAGATGGTAATATTTGCTGATAATTTCCCAAGACCAAGAGCCATGTATGGTCATGTATATATCCAGTAGATGCCTATAGAATGAATATTTCTGCCATGAAGGAAGACATGAATGAATAAAGAGATCACCATTAAGACAAGACTCTTCTCGTCACCAAAGATTAGTGTTCAATATAAATTAAGCAGGGAAAATCAGCCACAGAAAGTAAAGATAAATTTGAAGACACATCACAGCAATGTTATTCATAAAATACTTATGCTGGCCTATGTGTCTTTCTTGCATTATTTGCCTAGAACTTGACAACAGGCCTATAGGCTGGTATCTGATTTTGTTTAAAATAGAAATAATCTGGTATGACCTGAACCACTTACATTAACAATTTCACTGGTGTGCTGTCATCATTACATGCTCCTTCAATTGTTACTTAAAACTTGATTTCCTGCTTCATTTTTTCCTCAAGTACAACTTCTAACAGCAATTTTAATCCAATCATGGCCTGTCCAGTAAGTTGCTAATTATGGATATATGTCGATCAACTAATCTGTCCTTTAAAATCTTATAACGTGTCCTTTCCATAAGATATAAAACTCATCAAAAAGCACAAAACATTTACTAACCCCTAACTCCTCAGTATAAGTTCTGTTGAGAAATTTCATTTGATTGGCATGTGTTCAAAAATATATATATACAACTATCATCAGACTAACCAATGAGAAGGAATACCTATTACATGTATTGTTTTGTTTCTTTCCTGCAAAATTAAAACTATTCTTTAAGGAATATTTTAATTAACAGTTGTATATTTTGGAAGAAAGCATTGTACACTAATGCTTTAAAAAATGGTGATACTTGATATAGGAATCCTGTCTTACTATCAGAAACTGGGAATATGTGAAAAAAACCCTTAATATGAAAGTTGAAAGGCAGCAGGAAGGAAGGGGGAGCATAAAACACGAGAGCAGATGGACAGAACCAATGGTATCATCCTTCCAGAGCAAAGCAGCACGTGAGGCAATCGTGTTCTATTTGAATTTGGTGTGACTACTGGTGCGTAGTCCTTGGGAAAGACCTGGATTTCTGTAGAAAGTCTGCCCTTTGCTAGTTGTGTGCTTGGGCAACCACTGGGCATCTTTAGTCTGTTATCCATGCAGAAATGGAGAGCGATCTCTCCGTTTCTAGTGGATGTGTTGGTGCAACGGGACTTTCTCATGGTACCCGGTGGAAGAGGGACTGCCTTTCAGTGATTGCCAACTGAGCTTTAGTCCCTTACTGTCCTCTCCTTATATTTATAAACTGGAATTTGGTTGAAGTGAAATAATACCCATTTGCTGTACCCTCTTCCCGTTGTCCTCGTTTTGCATATTTTTCTCTCTTGGCACAATGTGATACGTATTTCTTTATTTTTTTTATTTTTTTATTTTTTTTTAAAGATCTTATTTATTAATTTGACAGAGACAGCCAGTGAGAGAGGGAACACAAGCAGGGGAGTGGGAGAGGAAGAAGCAGTCTTCCAGTGGAGGAGCCTGATGTGGGGCTCGATCCCATAACGCCGGGATCACGCCCTGAGCCAAAGGCAGATGCTTAACGACTGAGCCACTCAGGCACCCCTGTGATACGTATTTCTAAATAAAACTGCCCTTGTTTGAAATCCACAATGTGGGTAATCCTATCAGATAAAGCAAGGAGGAAGTAAGAGTCTTCTTAAGCCCCAATATAGTTTTCAGTGTCTCGACAAAAAGTCATTTGATTTCATGAAATAATTATTTTATATATATAGGCTCCATGTCTCACCTTTCCTGACTATAATTGTTTAGAGACTACCTGCTTTGTCTCTGCCACATGACTGTTTCAAAATACATGAAGTCATTTGTTTTAAATATGTATTTACATGAGGAAATATTTAGATTTGCCCAAAAAATAGTAGTGTGCTTTTTGTTTCCTTTCCTATTCTGACCCAAAATGTTGAAATCATGTATGATTAAACTTCTACATTACTGTTTACAAAAGACTTCACATTCACAAGTCAGTTCATCTAACATTTGAATAATTAATATGAATAATTAATATGAACAAATTTCTGGTGGACAAACGTATATAGATCATGCCCTTCATGAGGAGATATAGTGAGGATGGTGTATGAGAATGATTAGTTTAAATAAATTGTAAAAATAGACATTTATACCAGAGATCCTAAGGGAAGAAAGGAAGTCATTAAGTAAACCTTAGAGGATGGAGGTATAGATTCTTAGAGATGTGGGCATTTTATCTGAAAAGTAGAAAGGAATGAAGATTTTTAATAGACAGTGGGCAAAGAGATCCTAGTGTGAGATAAATAACATCAGCCAGGTAACACTTAAATTAAAAAGTTACCCAACTGTTAATCTGCTTTATGTCTGGGGAGCAAAATCAGAGTTGAGTCAAGTTCTTAAAAGATGTTTATTGGTGTAATAAAATATCCTTATCCTAGTGCAAGGTGGGGATTGTCACTAAGATTGCAATGATTAATTGCTAAAAATAGTTTAAGTTTTTGAATTTAAGGAGGTTCATCCAATAAAACAATAGAAGGAACAGCTACAGCAGGAGAAAAAGGCAAAATTAATCAAGAAATGACACAGCTGAAAGTAAACCAAATAGATCTATTGGGATGAAAAACCACATTTTATTTTAAAAGTCTTATTTTAAAAATATATGCCTTGATCATCAGAATTAAACATAGGTTAGAAATATGTAAGAAAGAGTCCGTAAATTGCATAGACTGGGGGGGAAAAAGAAAAGAGAAGATTATTATGAAGGAATTGATAAAGAATGGAGCGCACAGACAAATGCCAGCAAACCATCAAACAGGTCAGGAATAAAGTAGACTAATAAAGATGGTACAAAATATATCTATGTGGACTCTCAAAGATTAGCAACATATGAAGAATCGGCATGAAATATGAACGTGTACAAACCTGTGCCTGAAACAATCAGATTCAGTGGTTCACAAGTGGGCAGACTATATAAAAAAGAACTAGAATAAAAAGGAAAATGGGCAGTTGAAGAGAAAGACATAATTAACTATAAAGGAAGAAGACTCCAGCCAGCTTCTTGTCATCGACGACAGATCCCATAAAAATGGAGTAATATTGTAAGGTGTTCTAGGAAGAAACTTTCAACCTATAAGTCTCTACCCACCTAATCTGTCTTTCAATAATGATAAGATAGGGAACAAGGAGACTTACTAAAATGAAACATGGGCAAAACAATTTCCCATAAGACCTACTAAAGTATATACCTTATATAAAGGACGCCCAAACTCAATAATAGGAAAATAAACAGCACAAGTTAGAGAAAATATGTTTCAAAACACTTCGCTGAAGAAGATATGCAGGTAACATGCAAGCATATGCATATATTTCTAGCAGCATTGGTATTAACGAAATGTGGTGGCTGCCATTTTGTGAGGAAGCCCAAACACATGCATGGGCCATATGTTGATGCTTCCATTGACCATCTACCTGAGCTCCACCTCTAATGCCTTCCAGCCCAGGTGCAAGACATGTGAGTGGGGGAGCTGCAGAAAATTCTACCTTCCAGCCGTCTGAGCAACATAAGCCTCCTTGAATCTTCTTAGTTGCTGTTACACCCTGTCTGAATTCTGGACACACAGCAATCATGATCATAATAAAATGGCCGTTGCCTTATTCCATGAGGTTCTAGGGTGATTGTTGTATAGTGATAGATACCTGATCTATTGTTTAATATTCAATATCCACCTTCATAGAGAAGAATGTGCCTTCAGGCCATGGAAGTGTAGGTGATATTAGTAGAAAAGGGTCCGCTTTAATCCGTAAGGACTATAAAAGATTTACATTCTAACAGAGTTAGCTTCTCTGAAAAATTTAAACACTTTATTTAGACGCTTCTTCTTTCATCACTAAGTAGTACATGTCGTAGATGCCTCTTTACTGAGCGAGATGACTGATGTCTCATGGATTCTGCCCCGCATCGTGGACCCTGCCACATAGACCTTTTCCACGGAGCTGACAGAAGACAGCATCCCACTGAAGACAGAGCCGACAAAGATGAGAAAATCCACAGTAATGCTGGAAGGACTTCCCAGTAGTCCTTAATAGAGGCCCTGTACAAAACAGAAGGAAAGAAAGAAAAAAGAAAGAAAGACACTTCTTATTCCGGAATGAAATAAAGAAAAAAAAAATGAAAGAGAATGCAATTATCGCAAAGATATAAAAAAAGTGATCTGAAGTGTATTTTCTTAAAATCAAGTATTGCTTAAACAATTCTAGATATTACTAATGAATACTAGTGAGAGTGCTTTAACACTCCCTTTGCTTAAGATACTTCATATTATTCTTTACATTTTACTCCCCCCACCCCAGGTTTATTGATAAAGACCTGATGACCTACAATACCGGGTTTAAGGTATACAATGTGATTATTTGATACACATACACATTGTGAGATAATCATCACAATAAGGTCAGTTAACACCTCCATTACCCCACATAATTACAATTTTTGTGTGGTAAGAACATTGAAGATGTCCTGTTTAGTAACTTTCTGGTATAGTATTGTTAGCGGTATTGTCAATGAGAGGCACCATGCTGAATATTAGATCTCCAGCACTTGGTCATCTTATAGCTGGAAGTGAGTACCCTCTGACCAACACCTCCCCATTTCCCCCAACCCTACTCCTGGCAGCCACTATTCTACTCTCTCCTTCTATGAGTTTGGCTTTTTTCAGACTCCACATAGCAGTGAGATCATACTGTGTTTGTCTGTCTGCCTGACTTACCTCATTTGGGGTAATACCGCCAAGGTCCATCCATGTTGTTGCAAATGGCAGGAGGAAATAATGGCAGGAGCAGAGATGATCGGAGAACTCCAGAGCTGTTCCTTCTTACCATATCAGGACAAGCTCTGGTCAGACCTACATGCATTCACTCATCTATGTAATGTAGTCACATCACTTACCCAGAAAGGAGCCATTTTGCTTATGAAACATCTCCAGTTTCTACTCACACAGTTAGATAGATACCCTATGTATAAATGTCCTATAAATTCCTAGAGCCCAGGTTTGTTTTCCATAAGCAATTCTATCTAGGCTAGGTACACCCTCCCCAAAGCATTCCATACATAGAGACTTTCCCTCTGACAAATTCCGATAGAGTACTTGCCACCCTGTTTCTTATCAGCATGTTTTCCAGGAGATTTGACCAGTTTATCTTCCTTCTTTCTTTACCCAGAAGAGAGAGGATGGATTACGGATCCGTTACTTATCATTTCCTCCCTACTACTAGTAATAAACGGTCACACAGAGTGGTTCTCAAGTGGTGTTTTCCAGCACCCGAGATACTGTGTAGTGGTTTCTCGGGTGTCAACTAGGTAATTCCTTCTGTGATCTATTGTATGTACCAGGCTTCTGCATGTGGTTCAGCAGGACTCAAGGATTTTCAGGCTCAAAAAGTCATGCCATCTTTGAAGAAAATACAAATGTTTTCCTCCGTAAAAGGCAAAATCTGCCCATCACTATACAACCGTGGTTGAAGGAGACATTTTGTAGAGCATTTAAAAGAGACCATTGGTCTGAAGTGGAATGCTTTGCTTTTATAACTCTACATTCTTTCTTTATTTCTGCAACTATTATTATTATTTATCATCTTTATGGCATAGTTCCTGTTTGAAGGCCATCTGGCTTGAGACCCAGGAAGAGTTGATGTTTCAGCTTGAGTCTGAAGGCAGGGGAAAACCAGTGTCCCAGATCCAAGGCAGTCAGGCAGGAAATTTCCCTCTTACTCATGGAGGAGACAGCCTCTGTGGTCTATTCAGGCCTTCACCTGATTGGATGAGGCCCACCCAAGTCAGGGAGAGCAGTCTGCTTTACTCAGTCTACCAATTCACATGTTCACATGTGATCTTAACATGATCATCCAAAACAGCCTTATGGACAAACCCAGAATAATGTTTGACCAAATATCTGGGCACCCCATGGGCCATTCATGTTGATGCATCAAGTTAATCATCACCGTTACTATTAAATTTTATTACAAATGTTTCACTTTAGGCCACAAAGGAAGTGATAGGTACTGTTGATTCCTTGGCCCCAGTTCTTCCATGGATAGAAAATATTTTTTTCCAAGGAAATGAAGCAAAGAAAAACAAAAGTAGTCCATATATATTTATTGACTGTCCATAATATATTATTTTGTCCGTAGTTGTAGAAAATGTCAGAATGAAAAACGAGTTGCCTCTTTAAACACCAAGCAACCTCCTATGCTAATTTAACGACATCTCAGGGCCTGACCATTCCCCATGAGGATTAGAAGACCAGTCACTTACTTGATTGCTACTAATGTTGAAATAAGCTCCGGACCCAACCTGGGCTGTTTGAAGGATTAGCTCTAAGTACTGGGAAGAGTTTTCCCAAATGTTTCCCATCTGGTTATCTGAAGCTAGGAAACACTCAACCTATTCACCAGGTCAGTCACCAAGACAAAAGAAATTCTAACAGTCTTCAACCAAAGCTACCCGTAACTTGGTTGAGTTCATGTTACTGTTACCAAAACTGTCTTCCTGCTACCTAGGCTCCAATGTACCTGGACAGTTAGTTCTCAGGCAGGAGAAAGAGGGAGGTCTACGTGGCAGGAGATATATTTGTTCCTCATTGAGATCAGTAGCCTTGGTGAAAGAGTGCCTTCAATCCCAAGTAACAGGTTTTTCCTGACCCCAGCCCAATGGGGCCCCCTGTTCCTTCCATCGATGGCAAAGGAAACTTCCTTCCCTTGTTTCACCTCTGCAGCTGGAATAGCAACTATCTTGGCAAATAGCTTCACCTCTTTTGTACTATCCTTCAGATTTTTTCTTTCTTCTTCGTTTTAAACCACAATGTACACAGGTCACATTAGTTTAGTGTTTACACATCATTTATTATTGAAGACTGTGTCATGCATTTTTGATTAGTGATTTCCATTTATTTTTTTTTTCACACTCTCAATCTAAGCTGTGTTTTTGTTTTGTTTTGTTTTGTTTTTTTGTTCCCCCCTCACATTAGTCATTTTCTGATATTTCCCCTGAGGACAAAACTTCATTTTCCAATTCTTTCTTGCTAGGATTTCATTTTCTGCTGGTTTAGCTTCCCTTAAACCATAGAATAAAATTTAATTTTTAAAACCTGACCTGTTTCTATGATTTCTTCCATCCCCCTTGCTTCGTTATGTGCTATCTTAGACTAACACACCTTCGGCTGGATTCCATAGTAAGGGAGCAACTGCCTGGGTAATTAGGAAGAATAGTCATTTCTATCGCATAACACTGTTGAAGTTATTCGTGTAGGGGCAAGAATTGCAACTCGTCCAATTCCTCGACACAGTAAAGCATTTTTAAATGTGCCTAATGTATGTCCAATGGACATTTTCCCATGCACGCCAATGAATTTATCTATCACACTGCTTGCAGATTTTGGTCTTTACAATGTACGCTCCTCCCTTGTGGGTCAGCTCTGGTACCTGGAGCCCTGTCCCTCTCCTGCTCATTGGAACCCCTCAGGGTCTGTGAGCAAGGGACAGCTGCTTGCCCAGGGACTGTTCTTGGCTGACAGGAGCCCCTACATCTCAGCAGACACTGAAATCTCCATCATCTGGCTGTTCCTTTAGAAACCTGGATCGTCCTCACTTCTTATGCTGTTAGCTGACCCCCAGCCTGGAAGTCTTGCACTGAGCCTTGTGCTGTCTGATTCCCAGTGGTACCTTCCCTGCCCTTGATGCAGCCTTGTTCTAGAACAGCATCCTTGGAGGCCGGTAAAGAGTTACCGCATCAAGTCACAAAGGGGCACAGTCTATTCTCCACATTTCCCATTTCACTTAGACAAACGAACCCTGATGCTAAGGCATTTTTTCCCTGCTCTTCTGGTGCGGTGAACTATTTTAGATTTATGTTCTTTGCTTACAGGCCCTGATTGTCAATCCCATTCTTTTATTCCGTATCTGTGTGTGTGTTTCCCTTCCTCGTCTCGAATAAGACGATCGCCGTTCCTGGGCCTGTGGAGGGGAATCCCTGAAACTCACTGCTTGCCAGGGGGGGCCGTGCAGGCAGCTGGGCATGCACAGTCTCCCGTGCTCTCTGCTCTGAAGAGCATCCTGTTTCCCTGTGTTTCTGAGCTGACTGAAATCAACGTGTTTTAATGTTACCCCCAGATTCAGAGTCTGTGTGGGCCCTAGGGTTCTTTTCTTTGCCCTCACTGCCAACATTCTATTTAGGAAATGCTGTTTGAGGACCAGCTGTGCCCTCAGAGCCCCTGCACCCTTGTGCCCAGAGCTGGCCCAGACCCTGCACCCTTTCCCGGTTTGCAGGGAACAGCAGCAGAAACGTGTCTATACAGGTGCAAAATGCTCAGGGTGGAGAACCATCCAGCATTCTGCTCTGGACGGATGGAAAACTCCTACACCGTTCACGTTTTTGCCTTCCTTGTGAGTTTTTGTGTTTCATTTAAGCCTGGGCATTGCCTACAAGGTGAGAAGCCTATTCCGACCCTTCTTCGGTGGGTTCTGTGCTAATGGCTCACCAACCACAAAGTGCAGTCAGGCCCTGTGACCAGTTTTTGTTGAGTTTTACAGGAAGCCAGTCATCCCATGTGTTTGCATTTTGCTGACGGCTGGTTTCGAGCTCTCCAGTCAGAGTGGGCCACCTGATGGGTACGACCAAAAATATTGATGCTCTGTCCCCTTGTACGAGAACGTGCTGATCCCTGTTCCCCATCACAAGATGATGCCCGTCGCTTTTCTGGTTTGTTTGACTTTTTTTTTTCCCCCCTGCCACAATACAATTTGTGGTGCTTCCCCCTCTGAATTCGTCCCAGATGTGTTGGCATCAGATTCTTGGTAGCGTTTGTGGGTGTGATTGCAACCTGTCTCTCCCTGCCTCTTGTACCTTCACAGCATAAAGTTGGAAAAGACAAAGTCTTTGTTATGCCTACCCAGACAGCTATGTCTTGAATACAGGGTATATGTGTTTGAACTGTTGTTCTTTTCATTAGGACTTGGAATTTCATGGGAAGGCTGTTTGTTCTCTATGGTAGATATTCCCAGGAACATTCTAGAAAAAAAAGGAAATGAGATGGTATTTTGCAAAGTGTGAGGGAGCTAAGGAGAAAGGAGAGTTTGTATAAAGAATGCACACAGGAAAGGAATACAGGTAAATAATGGTGTATTAATTGACATAGGGCATCCTATATTTAGCTCAAAAACTGGCCTTGATTTGTGTGTGTGTGTGTGTGTGTATGTGTGTGTGTGTGTAAGTACAGGTTAATATTGTAAAGAATTCAAGGGGAAAAAATACATCAGTTCCAAGTGATCATAATATGACAAAAACCCTATAGCTACCAGATGAAGACAAAGAGCTTGTAGGGGGAAGAAATGGATCTTTTATTTCATAATGTCAGTTAAAGAAAGGGGGAGCTTTACCTGCACTCAATGTACAAAGGAAAAAAAAATAGCTTTACCCTACCACCCTAAAATTAACTATTACACAATTTAACACGGTGATGCCTTGTCTTTTTCGCCCTTGCTAAATATTTAATATTTAAGTGGTCGAATTGCCCAGGAGAAAGGGGCATTGCAGATACTTCAATACCAATCATGAAACAATATTTAAAAGTCGAGTATAATGTGAAAATGAACATTACAGGCAATATTTGCATGTGCATGCTTGTGGTGTGTGTGTCAAAATCTGAATGCTCGGGTAAAAATTCAGTATAATGTGATTTTCATAAGAAATTCAAGAATTATTTAAATGGGGAATTAAATAGGACTCAGCTTTCTTTTATAAAAGTGTTTTGAAAGCAAATTATGAACAAACAGTTTAGTACCACAAGTGCCCTTTGGGGAAATACTATTTGCTTATTGAAACATTACAAAGTATTGAACATGATTCTGTTTAATCACTCTCTCAAAAGGACAATTATTTAAAAAAAAAAATCCCAAACCAAAAACTATATTTTGGAAAGAATCATTATTTGGACACAGCGATTTTTTTCCTTTTAATTTTAATGTTTAACAACTGTTTTAAGCCTGTTGCCAAATCACAATTTACATTTTTATTTTATAACCAAATAATAGGAACTTTCTTCTCCAGTGGTATTTTGTCCCTTTGGGAGAACTGTATTCATAATAAGAAAAATTAATGATAGAAGTGTTTCTGTGATTTGGTGATAGCAGGGATTCCATTTCTGGAATCCAAGTACAACCGTTGGTCATGGGTGTGATTCGATAGAGTTCAATATTGTCTCTTTTATCTACTCTTAAGGGGATCACCGCTACAGAAATCTATTCTTTCCCTCCAGCTTTTGTTTTGTCTCTAAGAAAACTGACAAAGGATGGAAGCTATCACTCCTAGGCTTTCCTCTGTAAAAAAATAATAAATATGTATGTATTTAAAATACACCAGACATGACTCTAAGCATTCAACATTCTACCACTTATCCATCGTGTTCCCCTTTTAACATCCAAAGAAATTGAGGCACAGAAAAATGAAGCATATGGTCGAGAGTCCCATGGACAGTTGTCCACAGTCCCATCGGTAGTCCACAGAAGAGTCAACAGAAGAGTCAAGATGGGAATCTAGTTGATGATACTTCAAGTCCCTTGCTCTTAAATCGCTACATAGAATTTATGTAAGATAGTGCCTTTGCTCATTATCTTTGATACAGATGTGATCGTACCATAGGTAGATACTGCAAGTCACCATTGTTCCTTTTTTTTTAAAAGATGTTATTTATTTATTTGAGAGAGGCAGAGATAACGACAGAGATAGCAAGAGAGAGCAGAAACAGGGAGAAGAGAGAAAAACAGACTCCCCACCAAGCAGAGAGCACGATGCAGGGCTCCATCCCAGGACCCTGGGATCATGACCTGAGCCGAAGGCAGACGCTTCACTAACAGCCACCCAGGTGCCCCAAGTCACAATTATTCTATGACTTCCTTTCTAAGCCAAGAAACAGGCTGGCCCTGGGTACCATAAGCCTTCAGAAGCCCACCATCTTTCCATGCTGCCATGTTCTTTCTGCAGAAATGTATTCCACATGGAGTCCCTACCAGCTCTCTGCAAACATTGACCTAAGTCACTTCCTAGTGGTGAAAATGGGGTTTCAGGTCCTGATCTCTCTGTTCTCTTTTGCCCAACCTTCTTCATAAGCAAAAGCATTCATTCATAAAACAGCTGGCCTGGACCAAGTTTCAGGAGCAAATATTATACTATTATAATAGACCCTTGGTGGGATGTGATTTTTGACCCTATTCTCATCTGCAGGCTGTTCGTCCCTGTGGAGTTGAGCTCAGGGCTGTGTGCACAGGGCTAGATAAAGATATTGGATGTCCATGTTATAGACCTTTCTCCTCACCTTTTCATGGACCTGTAGATCTTCCATAAATATCTACATAGGTACCTACCTTCCATCACGGGAAAAAGCATGGCCCCAAAGGACTACATCTTTCAACAAAATCCTAGCTCAAAATCCAAGCTCTTTAACACATAACAGATAGGCTTACTTTAGTGCGTGTAGAATTAATTTTCCCCTAGAAAATATACAATGATGTTATAAACCATATTCTGAAGTTAATCATTATTAATTGTATTCCCAATCTAATGGAAGAAGCTGGATTTAGTGGCGGGAGTCTAGCATCTGTCAGAAGGCATGGCAAGCCATTGTTTAAAGTTCGCTCTTCTGGTGACATTTTAATTTCACACTTAGAAAATCAATTTGGGAGGTAGTTGGTAAGGGCAGTGTGCATCCAGCTTATTCAACAACAGATTACTTACTGCGATACAACAAATTAAGCCGAATATATTTAGGTAGAAGCATCAGATGCACGCAAAATAAAATAGGCAATAAACAGGAAGATTTAGCTGTATTCTTAAATCTTCAGGGATTTCTGCTGATGGGCAGAATTAGAAAACTTCAATAGAACTCGTTAGGTAATAAACATCCAAGTAAATGGCTTGGCCATGGAGTCCTTTCATGGTTTGTACATAGAGAAAGGGATGCTTTCACACTGCACAAAGGAAGAGGGGAAAAAATCACCAAAGGAAAAGGTTAAAGGAAGGAAGATATAATAGATTTCCTTCTACAAATACCATTTTGGTTTTTTTTTTTTTCTTTTTTTTTTCTTTTGGTCAAAAAAGGGTCTGTGGAGAGGAATGTGAGAGGAATAACAGATTTGTGGAAAGGTCGGTGGAACACCCAGGAAAACTTTGGAGGTAGAATCAGAAAATGGGTGCATTGTGGGAAATGAATCGTCTGCCTCCCTGGGAATCCAGCGTGGACAGACGCATTGCCCCCTGCTCCAGAGCGAGTCCATCATAGTTTTTACCTCTGACCTGTGTGGGTGTATATTTGCGTCTTGTTTTTATTAGCAGCTTTATCGAGGCAATAATTGGTTTACAAAGAACTGCACATAATTAATACACACAATTAGACACACAGAATTAATACACACAATTAGACGCACTTACATATGTGTGAACATAGGCAATGATCTTTGACGCCATCATCGGTGGTCACCAAGGAAATGAACATATCCATCGCCTCCAAAACTTCCCTCCTGCCCACCCACCTTTTCTTTATGGTAAGAACACCGACCTTGAGAGCCATTCTCTTAACAAGCCTTTCAGGGTCCAGCACAGGATTGTTAGCTGTAAGCACTACGGTGTGCGGGAGATCTCTAGAACTGGGACGATGTGTTTTCCACACTTGTCACCTCTGTGGATTAAGCACCGTCTTCCATGGGGTCAAACTTGTCTAAAATCATGCAAATGGGCTGCGACTTGCTTCTCCTCTTGAAGGTCACCCTACTGGGTTGACGAGTGCCCCCTCAAAACCCATGCCTGCCCAGAACCTGTGATGGTGACCTTCTTTGGAAAGAGGGTCTTTGTAGATGTGATCAGGTTAAGAGGAGGTCATGGTAGATCAGGGCGAGCCCGAATCCAGTGACTGATGTACTTATGAGAAGACGGCAGTTTGGATGGGGACATAGACAGACGAAGGCTTTGTAAAGGCACACATAGAAATGGGAATCACGCAGCTGCCAACCGAGGAGCACAAAAGAGTCCCAGGAGCCCCCAGAAGCTGGAAGAGGCAGGAAGGCCTCCTCTCGAGCAGCCAGCGGAGAGCAGTCCGCCCCGCCTGGATCCCAGACTTCTGGCCTCCAGAACTGACCAACAATTTCAGGATTTGGGGCCACCCAGCATGAGGAAATGAACACAGTTCCAGTAGCGTGTTGGACCTTCATAATCACGAGGACATTTGCATCCGATTAAGAAAGGGAAGTTCGTCACTATATACAAATTTATACAGAATGTACATTATGTCTTTCCTGAGTTAGCCATATACGAGTGCAAATCAGCGATGCATTCCTTATCGTTTATCTTCCCTGTGGTGGTTTTAAGAGGATCCCTATTCACGTTTTATAAATCGCTCTATGGAAAATACAGTGTATAATTAGCCAAAAGACCTGAGGAGATATTGCAAAATTGTCACTGAATTTCTAAGTCCTGTGAATGCGAAGCTGAAAGAGGCTTTGAAACCAATTCCACAGGGGAAACAGGGATTCTCAGATTTTGGGGGTGCTTAGCAATCACTTGTAAAATGCACTCCAAATGCACATCCCAAGCCTTGCCCAGTGATACTGATTCGGTAGGGCTGGGCGGGGCCGAGACAGGTGTGTGTGTGTGAGCACCCAGGTGGTCCTGAGGCAGCTGATGGAGCCAGGCACTGCTCTAGAACCATCTCGTGGGTATAGTCCAGTCTTTGTCCCTGGAAAGCGCACAAAACTCTGGGCCTCAGTTTCTCATGTGTAAAATAGGAAAAAACAATGACAACACCTTCTCTTGTTATAAGGATGGAGTGAAGTCAAAGAATACATATATACATTTATATGCTATACCGATTCATATTGCATAGTATACCATATCCTATAAATATAAATTTTATATAGTACATGAATACTAATATATTATCTATAATATTAATGTGTGCATATATTATCCAGATATAAGCATATGTGTATTATATATAAATGTCATCATATTAATGTGTCTCTCTATAGAATATAGTCACAATATATGTATTTCTCAGCCCAGTGTATGGGTCATATTGAGTTCTGCATAAACGACAGAGCTTTTCCACTTTAATTTCAAACCCATTGTTTCGAAGAGGAGAAAACTAGAATTGTAGAAATCAGAATTTTTTTCAGAATAGATGATATGCCTGGGGTTACATACTGACTTCATGCCAAGTCCTTAATAAAGATCAGTTTTTCCTCCAACCCTCTCCTTTAAAACAAACAAACAAAAAACGCTAAAAAAGATGCATTATTTTATATGTGTGCTTTATTTCACATGCTTCATATTTTTAGAGTCACATTATTTTTATGCGGTTTACCCTTTTAGGGTAAAAAAATAAAAGCTGTTGCTTACTGAACTTTCGGTCATATCATTTAAAATCATGATTGATTATTAAAGTATTTAACTTGAGTGTAATGCTCTCATTCCATGAACAGACATTTGGGAAAGGAACTGTAGATGAGGCTGTGAATATAAGAATTTATCATTAGTAATTTTTTAAGTACATTTCGTGCAGCCATATAATTTCTGAGTAATACTTCCTCCTGCCGTGAATTATTTCAGCATGCAGAACACCGACCTATGCGTTTTTTCTACCCTGCACATACATCTGGAAGCCCAACCCCGTGCAGTTAGAAACCATCATCGGAGTCCAGGAGGTTCATAGATATTTAATATTTGCAGAGCGCCTGCAGCCGGGAGAATAGAGATCCATCACTCACAACGTACACTGACCTTTGGCTCCCGGGGGAGTGATCCTTTTGTGGCTGGAGAACGATACCTTGCTCAGTAGCAAAGATCCAAACGCGCTTTATCTTCATCAAGGCTGTAATTACGCCGGAGCAGGTGGCCCAGGGACTGAATTGCCTTGGGGTGCACAAAGGCGTTAGGCAAAGGATTAGGTGGGGTGACCGCCCGTCAGGCCGTGATTAGGCTGCTTGAGTTAAAATGAAGGAGTATCAATCTTCATGAGGCCCGCTGTAAGTGACTCACCGGGGAGGCAGGTGACATATGAGCCTCAGTCTCCCTGTCATGAGAGGCTATGTGTCAGATGGTCATGGGCAGCAGAATAGAGGGCATGACTCCTTGCCTGAGGCTTCAAACCAGAGACATCCTTGCAAAAGTCTTCTTTTTCTCTCATGCTTTGTGTTTTGCATTTGGTGTGAGTCTTTTCCTTGCTCAGTAGTTCACTCCACGTTGTCCTAACCCCCTCCTGTGGAATGGGGAGCCGGTTGAGTTCCCATAGATAGAGCCAAGGCTCTGTGGCTTGAAGGTACAATGAGATTTTCCTGTGTACTTCCATGTCTGTGTGTCATGTCAGGAGGGATGGCGTTACAGTTAGGAAGGTAGACAGAACCAATTGAGATTTTCCTGTGTCCTTGCATGTCCTTGTGTCATGTCAGGAGGGATGGCGTCACTGTTAGGAAGGTAGACAGAACCAATCACACTTTACCCGGTAAGTCTGCACCCCGGACTGCAGTGGTCCAAATGGACACAATCTGCATTGAGTCTGTATGAGTCTCCTATGGCTGTTGTAACGACCTGCCACAGATTTAGTGGCTGAAAACAACACATATGTATCATGGGACAGTTCTGGAGGTCAGAAGTCTAAAATAGGTCTTGCCAGGCTAATATCCAGGTGTTGGCGATGCTGTATTCCTCCTGGATGCTCGAAGGGAGAACCCATATTCTTGCCCTTTCCAGCTGCTTAGGGACACCTTCCTGCATCTTCACGGTGCATCATGCTGACCCCTGCTTGCGTCTTCACAGCTCCTTCTCTGATTGTGACCGTCCCTCCTCTCTCTCACAAGGACCCTTGTGACTATAGTCAGCCCACCTGGATACTGCAGATCATCTCCCCAGCTCAGAATATTTGACATGATCACATCTGCAAAGTCCCTTTGAGCGAGTGAGCTCACACACACATGGGTAGCCGGGGATTGGGATATGGGCATACTTGAGAGTGTGTGTTCTGCCTGTCCTGATTCCTCTCCCACTTCTGAGCTCAGCGTACGTGAGCAGCCAAGGTGGACCACTGGTGGTCTCAGTTTATGCCAGGCTTGCAGAGCCCAGGGGCAGGGGGAGGCGGACACCACTTCCACAATGACACAGTTAAAAAAAAAAAAAAGAGGTCAATACCATAAGCCTGAATTAGAACGCCAAATTAGACTACTCACTTAACTTTATTTGACTGTGTTGGAGAGATTTAGCTATCGAGATTATGGCTCTATGAACTAATATAAGATAGGGTTGTAAATTTTCATTTGTGATGGGATTTAATTTTCATAGATATTGGGAAGGTGATCTTTATTTGCACTTAAAATGGTGCATGGATGGATTAAGAAAAAAATATGATTGATGGACAGGATTATTAGAAGCTATATTCAAAGGGTGACTGCTTTCACAAATGATCATTCAGCAAGCCAGGCATGGAAAATGGATGATATCTCACTTACTGTATGCAATAAGGATCCTGCAAGAGGATATATTTATAAATATTTTCCTAACTGCTGTATGTATTTTAGAAATAACGAAGCCATATCTGTCCTACTCGAAAGACTCTTTTAACACTATTTCAGGAAGAAGGGGTTTAGAATGAGCTTTATTAGCCTGTAATTTGGAGGCTGAAAACACTACAACCTCCAATGATTTCATGTTTATTGCTAAATCTCTTCCTGATTCTTTAACCATTTCAGTGGGAAAAAAAGAGAAAACAGTTACATTATTCCTAAAAGAGACTTTTCACGCTGAGTTTGTTAGGATGAGGATCTAATTTAGGTTTGTAGAACCACCTTCATGAGACCTGCCGAACTACAAAACGTCCTGTGTTGAACGGTGTCTAAATTTAGCCATGCACGTAATAAACCCGGTCTCCCTAATTGCATAGGATAACTTGGGGGAAAATTTTTGCTCAGAGTTAGATGAAACGGAAAGGTAAGCAATCCAAAAGTCACACGCAACTTGCTATGTCACCATGGATTTACGAAAGCAAAATCACGAGAAAAATCAGAGAAGGATCAAACATAGAGCCTTAACCTGTGACGTGGAAACAAGGCGCCCAGGATGGCTCAGTACAACCGGGTTCCTTTTTTTTTTTTTTTTTTTTTTTCCCTCTTCTTCTCCTGGAAGATTTGGGAATGCTGTTTCCTGGTTCGATTACTGCACTGAACGTACATTCATGTCGTTCTTATGCCCCATCCCACCCAAGATCTTTAGACTCAGCATCTGCCTTGTAGCCAGATCCCCTGGAGATCCATGCACGCCCTGGAAGCCGAGGCATTCTTCCTTAGTACCTGCTGGATGCCCAGGAAGAGGCGACTGAACTCAGCCGCATTTATGCTAAATTTGCCGTCTCGGGAGAAGATTCTTGCAAGTCTTCTGTCCTCCCTGGAAATAGCTCCTGAGGCTGAAGAATCGAGGATCAAGGTTTCTTTCCATCTGATTTGGCTTTTGTACTTGAACCTGGGTCTGACCTTCTCAGGGAAGCACGTCGATCTGGGATCTGTCAAGTGTTTTCCTCGAGGACACATCGGGAGACATTTTTCACCATTTATACTTGCGTTGGCTTTTCCACACTATGATGAAGCTAATGAATGCCCTGGACAGATGTAATTAATAAGTAGATTTGAGCTGAGAGAAATAATGAATTCCTTATATGTTACTAATTTACCCCTTCCTCATGGGCAGACTTGCTTACATAAAGATCCTAATTTAGAAGTGTGATTAAGAAGCCTGATGCCTCGCAGTGATGGGTCAGGGGAGATAAATTGCTCAGTATTTTCACATCTCACATTTTAATTTTATACTCCATATTGCACATCTGACGCTAGCACAAAGAGCTCCTTTCAAGGTCACTGTGTGCTTTTTAATGTGTAAAAGTAAAAGTGTCGTTCAGACCAGGTGTTTTAAAACCCCTAGTGGAAAAAAAAATTTTTAAATCAACCAAAATGTGCCATCATCTGGTTCAAAATAAATTTCAGTGTGTTTGAATTTTTGATCGCAACATTTATACCTGTTAGGAATGCAATCGTCACAATCTTGCATTTATTGAAATGAGATGTTTTAGTCTTGCAGTTTCAGAAAAGATAATTTCAAAGTCCTATCCTTGCATTTTAATTTTATATTATGATTGGGTTTTCAATACTAATAAATCTTCAAAACTAATAAATAGTAATCTAACGTGTTAAGAAGAATTATGGATAACCATGAAAGTGAATTCTGAAATGGTGCTGATAATTCTTTTGAGGGGCATGAACAAATAGTGACTGTTTGAAATATTCTAAATAAATGTCTTCCTTGTAATAAGAGGGAGCAAAGATACTCGTGAAGATTGTAACTAGGACATTCCTGTTTGTTTACAGTGTGTGAGATCTCAGGTTTGACCCAAGCAAAGCAATCGATCTGGGCTGTAGAACAGGATATCTGAATTTAGGTAATTTTTGAGCAGAAACCCACTAAAAAATTTTTTCACTCATGAGACATGTCCTTTAATTCATAAATCACCCAATCCTCCTGATTAAGGTGATGAGAAATCTGAGGTCAAACAACGATGCAATTTTATTTCCCAATTTGTCCCCAAACCAGGGCTGGAGAACAGGTTTCCACCAAGAGCTGAATCCCCAAAACAACGTGTTCCCTATGCATAGAGCAAGGTGAGCGGTGGTGATTCGGGGAGACCTGATGCCACTATATGTATTCTTTGCCTTGGGTTCTTGCATATTATGGCAAGCCTTCCTGCCATGGATATTCGTTTTCCCCAGTAGATGATCCAGAGGTTTCCCAGGACTGGACGTCACTCTTTGTGGCATTTCCGTTTGACCAGAGCCGTGTTTGGAATGAGTAGCTCTTTGTTCCCTACAGCAATGCAAATATTGACCTTAAGCTTGCAAAAATGTGATCATAATCTGTCTGCTCTATCCCCTGTCCCCTCTGTTTTCTATTAGTTACCAAGGAAACCAAGGTCATTATGACAGTTTTGAGGAGAGTCATGCCCACCCAATCCAAAAGGAGCCATCAGTAGCTTCACTTTGCAGGAAACGAGGGTTGGAAAGACTTTGAGGGTATTTGGCCAAATCCTTTCGCTAACCTGTGGAGCCCATGTAGTGTGTTTTCCCACTTGTGTGCTTAGGGACTGTTTGCCATCATGGCCTCTGCAAAGTGAATACAATAGAACGATATCTTTATTTATGCACTTTTGGGAGTGAATGCGTTCAGCCTCTGTGAAATGCGGGACTCAGTGCATCGCTAAATTTTTTCTCACTTCTTCAAAGGAGAGCAGCAATTTATATCCTCTTTATCACTTTCTTCCATTCCTGCAACTTGGCGTATTCTCTCTGGATATTTTCGAGGCATCTCGCATGCTGCCATAGCACAGTAGACTTTAATTCGATAGATAATGATCATTATATTTTTTTCACAAAAGTTCAAATCTTACATGTTACGCATTTCAAAAGCAAAGGTTGCACACGAGACATATTGTTTGATTCTTAAGTTGGTTGCATGCTGTGTTCCCTATGTGGTATGTTGTCTGAACATGAGGTTTAAGAAAGTGCCCAGTATTCCTTTTTTTTAAAGTTTATTTAAGTTATCTCTACACCCCACGGGGGCTTGAACCCATGGCCCCAAGATCAAGAGGTATATATTTCACCAAATGAGCCAGCCAGGCACCCCAGAAAGTGCCCATCATTCTGAAATACTGACACACACTTTATGTACAGTGGACCATAAAATACTAATAATGTATCATTCTTCCATGAAAGCATAGCAATTCTGAATCAGACATAGGATAAAATTTTCTGAACACGTATTTGGAGAAAGTAGCAAGAGGGCATCAGTTTCAGGTGCGAGCTGATATGACATATTCTTTGATTTGCAGTCATAAGATACGAAGATGGCTAGGGGAAAGTAGCACTTCTTTTTGTTTCTGGTCCCCACTACACAAATGTGTGATTATACAAACCTGGAATTAACAAGGAACTCATTTGGTTAACCTTTCTTGCACAGAAGTTGATAAGTCATTGAAGCTGAGTTTCCGGAGCTGTCATCTCTGGGGTATGGCGGGTAGAGGCAATAATTTCCACCTCCTAAGACTGCTTCGAGAACCAAATGAGGGAGAGGAGCACAAAGAATCTTTCCATAAATATCTCTTATCATAATTTAGTTTATATTGCATCCATCTTATGTTTTCTTCTGCTCCTTGAAAAAAACATTATTAATATTATCATACTGAGACTGCTTGATTTGTCCATTTGTGTTGACTGTCAACCACATTTGTGCAATATTTTAGGAACTGCCGTATCTAAAGATCGACTGATAAAAGATTCCGAGGGAGTGGGGTGGGGGCTAAGAACGTTATGATGCCTAAAAAGGATTAGTTTGAAATAATTAAATGGTCACAGTTTGGTAAATTTACTAAGTCTTTAAAGTAGACCCTTAAAAGGGCTGAATGTTACCTGTTGTAAATGATAATTCAATAGAGATGTTTAAGGAGCACTGATTTATTATATAGCCAATTGGAGTATAGCTTTATAAAATAATATCTAAAGTAGACTAGAAACTAAGTTTGTGTTTTTAAAAAAATCCCTATTTACAACAACTAAGGGATTGGCAAAATTCTCTAACTCCTTTGTAGCTAAAAAAACAAAAAACAAAAAAACCCAAAAAAACAAAAAACAGATGGCATTTGGTCCTATCAATACTGACTTTCTCCTCATTGTCTGGGACCTGCTAATGCTCTTCCAGGCATCCTTTGCTTTCCACGTCTCATGGTGGTGTATGTACTCTGGGATGTCATAGCCACAGAATTGGCCCTTACGATAAATTTCAGACAGCTCCATCTTTCTGTGTATCTGATTGTTGAGTTTAAGTACGCCTTAGCTATGTCTTCCTGAGGACCATTCCCCCAGAGCTTTGCATTCTCCAACATGGATAAAATCTTTACCATTTCTTACTTTTTTAAGAATGACACAGTGTCTTCCAAGGGGAAAAAACACATTCATGTCTACTAGGATTATATATTGAGTTAAAATAGCCTTCAGAAAGAAATCATAAAGAACAGAGTGGAGAGAAACAGAATAGAGAATTGAAAACCAATACAGAGAATCAACAGATCCAAAAGTGGCTTCTTTGAAAAGATTACCAAAATCGACACGTCTTTACCTAGACCAAGAAAAAGAGAACAATCAAATTACTAAAATCAGACATGAAAGTGTGGACATTGCTATCAATCTTATCAAAATGAAATAGATACCAAGAGAATGCTGTGAACAACTGCGTGCCAAATATCCCATAGAATAGATGACATGATCACAATCTTGGAAACACACAAACCACCAAAGCCAAAGAGAGAAGAAATAGGAAATATGCCGATACCTATAAAAATAATACTTCAAAAAGGAGGGGGAAATGAAAATATTTTTAGATGAGTCAAAGCTGAGCAAACTCACGGCCCAGCATATGTACACACCAGAAATTCTGATGAACGTGCATCATCTTGAAGGGAAGTGAAACCAGATAGAAACATATCTGCACAGGAATGAAGGGGGCTAGAAATGGTAATTATACATGTAAATAGGAAATAACTGCCTTTTAATTCATTAAATCATAATTCATTGTGTATAACAGAACAGTATAAAAATATATTCTGCATTATGTAATGCATGCATACAAAAGATATGTGCCAAAACAGCACAAATGAAGGAGAACAGAGATGCATACAATGCGAGGTTCTTACAAGATATACGAAATGGTATACATTATTTGAAAGTAGCTGGTGATAAGTTAAAATACTGTAAACCATTGAGCAAGCACTAAATTGATAAGCAAAGAGTCACTCAAAAAAGCCCATAGCAGAGCTAAAATGGAATACTAAATTAGACCCAACCCAAGGAAAAAGAAAGGTCTGACAAACAGAAAACAAATAATAAGATGGTAGATTTTTTTAAGATTTTTATTTATTTATTTGACAGAGATAGAGACAGCCAGCGAGAGAGGGAACACAAGCAGGGAGAGTGGGAGAGGAAGAAGCAGGCTCACAGTGGAGGAGCCTGATGTGGGGCTTGATCCCATAACGCCAGGATCACGCCCTGAGCCGAAGGCAGACGCTTAACGACTGAGCCACCCAGGCGCCCCTACGATGGTAGATTTATACCTTTCTTATAATACTTAAAATTGCATCAAAGGTAAACGGCCTCATCCATTCCTATTTGAAGAGAAATATAAAGTGAACTCAAAATCTGAACCACATGTGTATTTTTAAATATTGATGGTAAGCCACCCTTCAAAAAGTAAATTGAAATAAGAGAAATCAACTTTAAGAATATTTTAGAGACACCTGACTGGCTCAGTCAGTAGAGGATGTGACTAGACCTTAGGGTCATGAGTTTGAGCCCCACGTTAGGTGTAGAAATTACTTTAAAAAATTTTTTTGAAGAGAATATTTTATATAACACAATATACACAAAATTGTATTGTTTTTAGGATGTAATCTTAAAATATGAATGACATGTCATATCATTTTTTTGTTGTTGACCATTGGAAAATTACCCATGGATTAAATAAGGAATCACAAGGAAAACTAAAACTATTTTGGATTGAATCATATGGAAAATACAACATAGCTTTTGTCTTGTAGCATCTGAGGTGACGGAAGTATCCTTTATTTTGATAGGGCTGTCAATCACACAGGTGTACACATTAGTCAAAACTCAAACTATTTCCTTTTATTTGTGTAAAAAGCAGGTGAGTAAGAAACTAATACAAAGGAAAACCCAAATGGTCAAACAACACCACCAACAAAAATATAACATTCATGAAAACAAGGCAGAAAAGTAAAATTCTATATATTGAAATTTTATTTATATGAGTCAATGAATTCTATATAAATAACTAGCTTACATGAACATATTTACATTAATAAAAATTCTAGAGCTTCAGTCAGGACAAATTTGTGTGCAGCAAGAAGGCAAAATATTTGGGAAAAAATTATCATCCAAAAAAAAAAAAAATTATCAGGACAGCTCAGAGGACAACATCTGAGTGTAGTCTTCAATGGCTGTCAGGAGCAGTCATGGTGATGACCATAGTGAGCATAAGGCAAAATTATTAAATCAGTAAAAGGTATACTTTTGTTTTGCATTATTATTTTTTAATTTTATTTATTTGAGAGAGGGAGAGAGAGTGCATAGTGAGGGGGGGAGGGGCAGAGGGAGAGGAAGAAACAGACTCCCTGCCTAAGAGGGAGCCCAACATGGAGTTCCATCCCAGGACCCTGGGGTTACGACCTTAGCCAGCTGAGCCACGCAGGTGCCCCAAGGGGACAATCTTTAAATAGAACTCACAATGTTTTGTGAGTGGTGGTCATTTTACAAAACATATGATATTTTTACATAAATCACCACATTTGGCCCATCAAAATGTGACTTGACTGTCAGTTACGGTGACACATGCCATCGGTACCTCTTCTGGAATCTCTTCCTAACACCCTCGGGGCTGTACCTTTCTCTAAGTTGTTCAATGGTTCAATCTGTTTCCGCCTGCATCCCATCATCCAGAAATTTAGGAGGCTTCTCACTTGGTGACTTCCCCTTCTATTCCCTTCATAGAATTGTGGTTACTACACGCTCATGTTTCCTTCAACTGTTGGACTGTGTCTCTCGAGGGATGGGAATTAAAGCCGTGAGTAAAACCTTCCTGAGTCAACCAGATGTCTGCACTCCACCCCAGGTCCGTGCTGCCGCTTGCTTGGGCATGTGTCACAGTCCACAGGATGGTTTCATGACCACCAATCTCTCCTGCTGGGATAGCATCTACACGCATGTGTGGGTATGATCTTCTTATTCCAAAGAACCAATTATGCTCTTCTCAAAAGGAACAAAGACAAATATCCTAATTTGGGAGACAAAGACCTTCATCATATCTTCTTAATTTACTTTCTCAAGCCCACGTGACACTTAGCTCGCTGCCTTGGCCACTACCCCACCTAGATAATGCAGCATCCCCCTCACTCTGACTTTGAACTGAAACATTTCTGTGGTCACTGTGTTTGGCTGTAACCAAGACATAGGTGAAGAGTCCCCTACAAGATTTGTTGGACTCTGATCTAAGGGGTAGTCCAGTAGTGAGGAGATCAAACACTGTGGAGTTGGAAGATGTTATCTTGTAGCTGGTTTATGAGAGAGAAGGCATGAGGGAGGGAGAAAAAAGGGGGAGTCAGGGTGGAGTTTTTTTTAAAGTTGGGACCTTGTCCATACGTGAAAAACTTGACAGAATTGTTTCCAGAATTTACCTTGAAGAGAACCAACCACGTGGAGCTAGATAATGACATCTGTCCGTATTGTACAGTTCCCCTGTGGCTTAACACTGCATTTTTATCCATTCTGTCCATCTCTTATTTGAATAAGATTTATCAGAATCAGGACAGAGTGCTCTCTTACCAACTTTATAGCATCTGTCAATCTCCTATCTTCCTGATCTCTCTCTACCCTTTTCCAAAATCAGGAGAACTTTATGAGACTGATTTCAGCAACACTGTTTCACAGAAGTCCAATAGATCTCAGAAAATAACATTCCAAAGGTCCTATGACCCCATGAGCTTGCGAAATACATTGAATAATGTGAGCGTATTACACGCACACCAATATCCCAAGGGGTAACTGGGTAAGAGGGAGAATCTGCTGAATAATGAGCTATCTCGGTAAGGCGAAATAGATCTTAACGCACTCTGTGCCCCTTGATATCATAAATTCTACAGTTTATTCTCAGCATCTATTGCTTTTTCTTAATCTTATCATAGCCATTTCTGTGAAGACAAAATAAGTGTTAGACCAAAATAAAAATGTGAAGGGGAAAGAGCATATTTTATTTTTCTTTTCTATTCCTCCCAGAACATCTCCACTGGAGGCACCCTCCGTTCATCTGAAAGGTATGCATCCAAAGAAATGTATTCATGATGGATCTGTGGGTCTGCCTCTATTTTTTCCCCCTAAAACTTAGACAAAAATCAGCAATTATCTGAATGAACAAGGCTTTGGTTGTTTTTACTTTTAAATTGGAAATCTTTGCTTTCAATGCATGGGTATGACAAAAGAAGTCTCTGGATGCCTCCTCCTTCTTCTGCTTTTCTTCTTAATTATTTCAGTGAGATCATGGGAAATGAGTCTGATGGAGTCTAGAAAACTAGACAGGAGTTTTCCCTTCTGTAACCTTATCATTTCTCAGTATGAGGTTGAGTTTATCATGCCTTCCCAAGCTATTTATACTGTTTGAAAAGACCCAAACTGACGCATTTCATTCATAGTTCATTCAGAATCATGTCTTTGTATGAAGGCTTGATTTTTTTCCCCCTGAAATCGTTCAGACTTTCATTTCTTATTTTATACCTTACATGGAAATATCCCTGAATCTTTCTGTGATGGAATTCTAGGACAGTTGCATAGATCAATTTGACCAGTGGCATTATTTAGTCTTTAGAATTGTTTTATGTGCATTTGCTATTCGTGAACCGAGAGCCCATCATATTTTATAAAACAGATACGTATGGCAATAATGAAATGTATCTATCACTTGCTCATTAATGTCTGTATTCATATTTCTGCCCTGCATTGTGCTCCTACAAAAAAATGTAGTAAACCACGTCTTTTTCTTGTTTTTTTTTTTTTTTTTTTTTTTCTGTTGCAGATCCAATTCGGGTAATTTTACCCCCCATAGCAGTAAATGCATAGAGGCCCCACGTAAATGCTATTAAACGATATATACCATAAATAAAATTTGCATTTGCTTTATCATTTCTATCTCACTGTGTGTGTGTCACAGAAGTTTCATTTTAATAGGGAACTCTCTCACCTGTAAGAGGCATTTCTCCAGGATCCCGTCCAGTTTACTGAATTGGAGAGAGAACTTCCCCACGGTATTAATTAATCCATTTCTTCCTCGCTTCCTCTCAAGGACACACAGTGACAAACCCCAGAGGAGGGGAAGAAAAGCCACCCCTCTATCAGCCTCGGTTCTATACACCAAGAAGGACTAGAGGAAATGGGGACACATATGTTTGAAATAATGTGGTGTCCAAGATTTCCATATATATATATTCAAAATAAATACGGATGATACACTGTTCTTCCATATGATGATGGAAAAATCCTTGGCAAACTTCAGTAAATTTGTCATTGTCTTTATCATTATATTCCATAAGTAAAGCGTGAGACTTTTAGAAAGACCAATTTGACCAAGTTTGGTTCACTTTCATGTCAGTTCAGTGCACATGCTAAGCTGAAATATAGACATTATAAGAAAATTGAAGTGAGGGACACATGCAATTAGCCAATGCCCATCCCAAGCTCAGTTTTTATTATGATTATTTTTAAAGATTTTATTTATTTGAGAGAGAGAGAGCAGAGAGAGCATGAGAGGGGAGGGGCAGAGGGAGAAGCAGACTCCGCGCTGAGCAGGGAGCCTGATGCGGGCTCAATTCTGGGACTGGGAAGGCAGGCGCTTAACCAATTGAGCCACCCAGGCACCCCTATTATGATTATGATTATTCTCCTTCAAATACTTTGAATGCTTCAGGGAAGGGAAGATGATTTACAGATTCTGGAGATTGTGGGATCATGTAGATATTTTCCACTGTTAATCCTTGTGTTGCCTCCCAGTCAAGGGAAAGAGGAAGAGGAAGAGGAAAGAGCAAGAGGAAGAAGATACTCATCGTAAAGGCATTAGAAGTCGCTGAGATGGGCTAGCGGGGTGAAGCATTTGCTAGAAGCCAGTGAGCTCCTTCCTGATGGCAGCCCTCAGGCTCCCACAGACTGAGTACGATTAAATCGTGAAAAGCTTATTCTCTGATGGTCCTGGGGGCTAGAAGCCTGAGATCAGGGATTTAGCAGGGTTGGTCCCTTCTGAGAATGCAAGGGGGAAACTGTTCCATGCCTCTCTCCTAGCTTTCGGGTGTTTCCTGGCCATGCTGGGCATGTCTTGGCTAACACACATCGCTGTCTTCGTCTGCACAAGACATTCCCCCTGCGTGAGTGTCTGTGTCTCCCTTTTCAAGAGGACACTGGGCACATCAGGGGGCCACCCTACTCGGGCATGATCTTGTCTAAATTAGTTCTATCCGCAATGACCACATTTTCCAAATAGAGTCATTTGGGAAGATTCTATCTTACAGTGTTCTCTGGTCATTGGATACAATTAGTTAGAGCCTGCTGGTAGTTATGGCTCTGATCTCCTTGATGAGTGTCTATTGTCAGTAAGTCCATGTGAGGAACTTGGCCACTGGCCCATGTTGGGATCTCCATCTCTATTCCTTTCTTCTGTCCTCCTCCTCCTTCTCCTCCTCTTCCCTCTGTTCCTTCCTCTCTCCCTTCTCTCCCTCCTCCTCCTCCCCCTCCTTCTGTTCCTCCTCCTCGTCCCCCTTCTTCTGTTCCTCATCCTCCTCCCCCTTTCCCTCCTCTTTCCTCCTCCTCTGCCCCTTCCTTCTGTTCCTCCTCCTCTTGTTTCTCCCCTTCCCCCTCCTCCTCTTGCTGTTCCTCCACGCCCCGTTCCTTCCTGCTCCCCCTCCTCTTCCTTCTCTTCCTCCCTCTTCCCATCCTCCTCCTTCTGTTCCTACCCCTCTCCTTCCTCCACCTCTTTCCTCCTCCTTCCCCTCTTCTCCTTCCCCTCTCACTCCTCCCCCTCCTCCTATCCCCCTTCCCCTCTCCCTTCTCTTTCCTCCTCCTATCCCTTCCCCTCTCCCTCTACCTCTTTCTTCCTCCTCCCCCTCTTCCTGCTCCTTCCCCTCTCCATCCTTCTCTTTCCTCCTCCTACCTCTTCTCCTCTTTCTGTCTCTTTTTCACCCACACATACACACATTGCATTGACTCCAGAGATCACTTTTGGAACGACTGACACCTTTATGATAGATGCTATTCCCAGCTGCAAACACAATATAGCCCCCTGCTAATGGCATGTCCATTACTTCTCTGTGTATGTGTCTTGCACAACTATGGGAAGACATTACTGGGAACGTGCCATTGTAAACATTATCACAACCTTAAAGGGAAGTTTTTTGTTGTGGTTGTTGTTGTTTTAACTGGCATAGTCTATAGAGACAGTGGATGTTATTAGTGGTTTTCTTTATTGGCCACTAAAGTCACTAATTCTAATAGCTTGGTTGTAGATTTTTGTCTGATTTTAAACTCATAAAGGCTTGATTCTCCTTTTTCAGTGGTATTATTTTCATTTATTTTACTGTTCTGCGTATGCTGCCCAGTACCCTTGGTGCGCCATGGGAAGACCTGAGAATGTCAGGGACAGTTGTCTCATTCCTGATCTCAGGGGACTCTTTCACCATTTCAGCCCCAAATATGCTGTTTGACGTGGTGTTGAGCTTTCTTTTTCTTTTTTTTTTTTTTAAGTAGAAATCCTTTTTTATGTTTTGGGAGGCTCCCTCCTATACCATGCTCGTAATACATTTTATTAATTATAGTTAGGAATTAATCTCCTTTTAAAATATACTTTTCTGCATTTATGGAGATGTCATGTATGTATTTTCCTGTTGCTTTTAATGTGGTTGTTTACTTCAAATGACTCAAATTTTCATCACCTTTGTATGCTTGTATTCCTGAAATTTATCCTACTTGGAAATGCTGTATTATGTGATCTATTTTCCTTTGACTTAGCACTGGAATATATATATGTGTGTATATTTATAAATTATATCACAGAATACATCTTACTATATATAATAATTGTGCATAATTTTATAAATTTTGCATCAGTAAGAAAGATTGTTGGAAGATTGGACTCCGATTTTCTTCCTTTTCGTTGTTTTTAGTAGGGTTTAGTATCAGGGTTATGCTGACCTCAAGAACATTTCAGGATAGATTCATGAGCCTTGCTAGTTTTGTCAAATATATATTGTTTCAGTGCTGCTATAAATTCTGTCTCCCGTTATCGTTTCTAATCCTTTTCTCAAAATTTATAGAATATGTATTCTATGCATTATTCTAACTTACTAACCTTGTTACTTGCTATCATCTCTTGACATCCTTGGGTTTTTTTCTCATGCAATCAAAAATCTGCAATGATCGTAAAAATCTCCACCTTCCTTCAAGTATGGATGCCCTTGTGTTCTTACCTGTTGTGTTAACTAATACCTTTAATGTTACGTGGATTTATGTTATATGTGCTTACATCACACATATACTGTATATGGCATATATACTAACACTGTACATATCTTAACATCATACATAATCATTATATATAAAGTACACAACTGTTTCTGTTTTATTGTTTTTTTCTTTAATGAAAGACGAGCGTGAACTTTTATTCAATGCCTTTCATTTCCTATGGAAATGACCTACGTACCCTGTGATTATATTAATACACCTAATACATTCACTAGTAATGGGAATCCACATCTGTCCTCGAAATTCATCTCAGGTCACCACCGTGAATTTTTCTTGAAACATTAGCTGGATTCTATTTGGTAGTTGTTGGAAATATTTCTACCTGTGTGTTGTTTGTGCCGCGTTTCTTGGAGTTTGTATCAGTGCTTTGCTTGCTTCACAATGAAAATTTGGAACTATTTCTCCTTTTCTGTGTTCTCAACCAGGGTAAATATTAACAAGTAAATCTTGTTTTCAAAGAAAAAAACTGTAAAGCCATCTGGAAATGCTGACTTTGACGGAGAGAGTGGATGAGGCAGGGAATGAGGTCTGGTCTCTTTGGGATTATATAATTAGTCAGTTTCTAGTTCCTGTTTCTTCTACGGAAAAAAAAATGTGTATGTACAGAAAATCACCCATGTCATCAGAGTCCTCAAATGCATTTGCACAGAATGGATCAAACAAGTTGGTTTTGGTTCCTTTATCTCCTTCCCTGCTGCGTTCCTGTCATCAGTTCTCGCTTTATGTACTTGGGCTCTCTCCCCCTTTTGATGATTATCATATTAAACACTTTATCTGCCACATTGTATTTTTACCAAAGAACCAATACTAGGCATTTCCATTAAGTTTTACCCTCATTTAGGTCCTTCTTATAAATTTTAATCTTTATTAATTTGTCTCTAATTGCTGCAGTGCTTGTGTGTTATTGTATTTTGGATTTTGCTTGGAAAATCCAACTTAGGTTAGAACGCTTCCTTACGGCACTTCCGCCATTCAGCAGGACTAATGACTTGGCGTGGTTGCTGGAATAAAACAGCTAAATAAATTACTCGGTGCACAAATCGTCGCTCTTGGCTATGGCACTCTGAAAGTTAACTATTTAACATTTCAAGCCCTGGGGTGACTGGCTGGCTCAGTCCATGGAATGTGCAACTCTTGATCTCAGGGTCAAGACCCACATTGGGTATAGAGATTACTTAAAAATAGAATCTTTTAAAATAAAAAAAAATACAACATAAGATAAAATTTCAAGCCTACTTAAGCATACGCCACATGGCAAAGTACTCCAAAATGAGCATGAGGAAAAAGCATGGATTTCTTTCATCAAACAGGAGCAGAGTTTAGGGCATCTGGCTGGCTCAGTCAGTAAACCATGCAACTCTCTGTCTTGGGGTCATGAGTTCAAGCCTCACGTTGGTGTCGAGGTTACTTAAAAAAAAAAGAAAGAAAGAAAGAAAAAGCAAACAGTAGTGGAATTTTATATACTTTGAGAATTTAAGCATAGCGTTGTTTTCCAAAAGAGTGAAGGAGGCAGGGATCTGCTGTTGAGAGCATGATTTAGAATTTAAAGGAGTCTTGCCAATAGAACCCTACACAATAAAAAGTTCTAATCTATTACTTCCATTGACTAGTGCCCCAAATTTCTAACCTTCATTATCAAAATTTCCATTTTCTTCTTTATTCTTCTAGGTTTCTGTTACTCTGCATTTAACTTAGGGATTTCCCATCATATGTACAATTGTAAGAATCACAGGGTGTTTCAAATATGGCTTTTTCATTGAATCTGAAGTAGGAATGGTTCATTCCATGAACCCAAATCATCAACTTGAGCCAATCTTTTCGGCGCTACTGTTAAGAACGTTACCTCAGCTTTCTTTGCTGACAAGCCCAATGTTAAATTTTGCCACTTACAAGACGGATTTCTAGTATGATAGTGACTTTCAGCTCTTTCACGACGTCTGTATAAAATACTTTGTACTGAAGAAGTGTGATTACCCATATTAGCGCTAATGGAAAATGTCTCGAAGCCAAATCATTTTCAATAAACGTGCATTAGGACACTTTGAATAGAACTATCACTGCAGATTAAGGTGGTGCCCTGAGGAAATTATGTGCTTTTTGGAATTTTAGCACAATTTTACTTATTTAAAAAAACTTGTAAAAATAACCTGTTCAAAAGCGAAATCCCTACTTTCACTCTCATTATCCGCAAGACTTCTTAGAGTTCAGCGTCATCCGCATATTAATCGCTCTGAGAGATGACATTAAAGCTTGAGTCACCAAAAAAAATGTCTGACAGTCAAAAAACTAGATGCCACTTTTTAATTTCTGAATTTTTTCCCAGCATAATTGAGATATAATTGACATATAATGTAACATATAATTTGATATAATTGACATGTTGTGTATATTTAAAGTATACAACATGATCTGATATATGTATATATTACTACCACAATAAGGTTAATTAAAATACCTATCACCGGGCACTTAACCTTTTTTGGTTGTGGTGAGAACTCTTAACATCTACCGTCTTAGCAACTTGTAAGTATGCAACTCATTGTTGATAAACTGCAGTTATCGTGCTGTGTATTAAATCCCCAGAACTTACCATCTTTTTGGTAAGTTGGTTCTTTTGACCACCTTCATCCATTATACCAATCTGCACTCTGTTTCTGAGCTTTTCTGTTTCTTTGTTTATAGGTTCCACCTGTAAGTCAGATCGGACACTATTCGTCTTTCTTTGTCTGACTTATTTCACTTAGCGTAATGCCCTCAAGGTTCATCCCCTGGAAGGGTTCCTTTTTATGGCTGAACCACACACACACACACACACACACACACACACACCACGGTTTCCTTATCCATTTCTCCTTCAGTGGACACTGAGGTTGTTCCAAGTCTTTCTTATTATCAATAATGCTTCAGTGAATACAGGATTGCAGACATATCTTCAACATAATGATTTCATTGCCTTTCGATATATAGCCAGAAGTGGGATTGCTGGATCACATGGTAGTTCTACTTTTAACTATTTGAGGAACCTCCATACTGTTTTCCAGAGTGGCCGCACCAGTTTGCATTCCCACCAGTAGTGTAAGAGGGTTCCCCTTTCTCCACATCCTTCCCAACACCTGTTATCTCTTGTGTTTTTTTTTTTTTAAGATTTTATTTATTTATTCGACAGAGATAGAGACAGCCAGTGAGAGAGGGAACACAGCAGGGGCAGTGGGAGAGGAAGAAGCAGGCTCATAGCAGAGGAGCCTGATGTGGGGCTCGATCCCATAACGCCGGGATCACGCCCTGAGCCGAAGGCAGACGCTCAACCGCTGTGCCACCCAGGCACCCCGATCTCTTGTGTTTTTGATAATAATGCTAACAGGGGTCAGACAATATCTTATGGTGCTTTTAATTTGCTTTTCCCTAATGATCAGTGATGTGGAGCACCTTTCCACTACCTGTTGGCCATTTGCACGTGTTTGGTTTATTTGGGGTGTTTTTTGCTATTGAATTATACGAGTTCCTTATAAATTTTAGATAGTAACCCTTTATCAGATATATGACTTGCAAATATTTTCTTCCATCCCTTAGGATGCCTTTTCATTTTGTTGACCTTTTGCTGTGCTGAAGCCTTTTCATGTGATGTGGACCCCCTTGTTTATTTTTACTTTTGTTGCTTCCCACTCGGTGACACATCCTGAAAATCATTGCCAAGGCCTACGTCAAGGAGTTTTCCTCCTATTCCTTCTTTTAACAGTTGTATGGTTTCAGGTTCTCATTCTTTTGCATGTGAATGTCCAGTTTCCTCCATACCAGGTATGAAACAGGCTATCTTCCCCCCATGGAGTATTCTTGGCTCCTTTACTGAATATTAGTTGACCATACGGTAGATGCCAGTTTTAAGTTGTGATAATTCTAGATCAACGATAAATACTGATATACGTGGGATTCCGCAATAATTTAATTCAGTAGGGAAATGGAATGGCTGTAAAATCAAGTTATCCAAAGCAAGGATCAATTCATCCTGGCTTATATTAATCGTTTCTTTAAGAATTTTCAGTCAGTAGTAGCCGAAAGAAAGAAAAATGACCACAATTTATTTATGTTCAAACTCAAAGTCATATGAAGTAAACCTGTCTATTCTGAATGTTCTTAAGGCAATTTTCATATTAGCAGATAACAATGTCTTAATATTTTTACTTCCAACCCACCTACTGTAATTGTCTCCTAGCGTCTGGGTGGACTGTGAAATGTGATCATCACACAGGAGGATAAGAAGGATGGAATGCGTTTGCTGGAATTCTCCACTGTTTTGTAGGGACACAGGTTTTGTAGGGCTGGCGGCTTTGAAACCTCCCAGGGGAGCAAGAATTGTCTAGACACTTCACAGTGGAGATGGCCCTAATATAAGACTCTCTGTCTGAAATTGACATATTAGAGTTTCATCTCCTTTTCCTTCCTTCTGATGGAAGTGCTAATAAGTAGAAAAATGGCCAAGAGACTGTCAAAGCAAAAAAAAAAAGAGAGAATACTAGAAAAAGAATAGCTCATTGGGACGTGACTGAATTTTTAAGCAGTTAGGGAATGAAACCCTGTATCACCATTGTTCTATTCAGCTTTGTTTTCAAGAAAACCATTCCCATATTATCCTCAAAAACAAACTCTGATTCACCTTGGATAGATCTTGTTGATACACACACACACACACACACACACACACACACACACACTGGGGGTAACGGGAGAAAGATGTAGGCTCATACATTTAATGTCATTATTCAGAGTTCTGGGCAAGCCAACCTTTGTTTTATGGTCGAAGATTTTTCATTTAATGCCAATAAATAGGTAAATCACAGAAGTTATCCAAAGAGCAAGTGACACTGGCTCAACAGAAGTTCACAATAACAAGTAGAGAAGAAAGAAAAGGAAAAAAGAAATAATCTCCCTTCTAAGAAAGTCAACAACACTTGTGTTTTTCATCTTATCCAACCCGATGGGGACACCAGAGGGAACCGGCCACCATGTTCTCCTCGCTGTCCTTCCTTTGGGGTTCCATTGTGACCAGGTTGCCCTGTGGGTAGGTCCTACGTTGCATCCCAAACCAACCTGCCCCCGTCCTTCTCCATCCTGCAGGAGTTCCTGACTTCATTATCACTTCCTTCTTTTGAACATTGTACCCTGGAGTATCCTTCCAACACCTCCGCAGAATGCATTCATCGAGTCCAACAATGATTTCCTTTGGCCAAGTCTTGTCATCTTTCTCCTCTACTTCTTCTCTTTAACTTTGGAGAGTAGCTGTCTTCTTTCCCGCAATGTCATGGCTGAGATCGGCTCGGACTGCATGTGTGAATCCTGCTTTTCCTCTAGTGGGCTTGTTTCTAAGTCCCTGCCTCCTCCTCCCCTTTAGACCCCTTCCCACCCAGTCTCCCTTACTGGAAACATCAGTATTGAAGACTGCAAACCACCACCTCTATGAACAATCTGCATGCTTCCAATTTTATTCCTACTTTCTCTACAAGATTTTAAATTATTCCCAGGACATATTTTCCTGACTAACCGTACTCCTGTCTAAAATTTTGGGACCCCTCTTCTGAAAGAATACCCATTGACTGGGATCAATCAGCCCAAGGAATCATTCTTAAACACTCTGAGGAAAAGGAAGAAAAATTGCATGTTTTCAGTATTTTTTTAGGTACACAAGTTTCTCCTCCCTAGTGTAACTTATTCTGTGCTGCCCTCCTCACACACCCTGAGATGGGAACAGGGGCCATGCAGGTGTGTGCCTGGCTTGAGACACTTTCTCAGTTGATTTTGACACTCATCCTTTATTCCACAGGAGAGATCCATCTCCTAGAAAAGGCTTTCAGGAGTACCAGGCAGTGGGTTCAAGTCTTGGGTCAGAATCATTACACCTTAGTTACAGTCTCACAAATAACTCTATGGGTAGAACTTTCCCACTCGTGGTTTTGGTACTTGTTCACGTCTTCACAACACAGGGCATTTCCCAATCCTTGTCAGTTGTTATGATTTTCTCATATTATGGTTATTTTCAAGCCACACATTTATAGGTCTCAGGAGACCCAAGAGATATCAGTGATCTAGGACAGAGGGAAAAGCCATGAACCCAGAAAAACGTCCCTCTGATGAAAGTTCTGTGCTACCCGTTCTGTCCTTCACACCGGGACTTGGTTCTTCACAGACAGCTTTCTAACAGCCCCACGGCATCAAAGACTTGTACATTCTTGCCAGTGGGAATGTTCACCCAACGTCACGCAATAGGTGATAGATCCGGAGTTAAAATTCAGGGGATACACCTGGGCGTTTGTTTTGTTAGTGGGACCAAAGATTATCAGGGAGAAGAACTGCTTCAGGACACCTGGGTTCTGGTTCTAGGTACTGCTTTCCAGCCGGTAGGTCTTGTGGAAGTCACGTAGTGATTTGGGGCTACATTTCCTTCTCTATAAAATGAGCTAATAATGCTTATCCTCCTCTCAATTTATTTGCACTGCAAGAATAAAAAGAGAAAATGCATGAAAAGCACTATGTAAATTCCACAGCATTATAAAGATGAAAGGTGGTATTACAGCAGATATTTTTATGCTTCACTTAAAAAGCTCAAATAAAGCAGTCCTTCCTAGAAAGGGCAGTTTGCTTCTGCCTGGCGTAAGTTCTGCTCCTGAAAAATATCAGGGTTGTTTTTTTTTTTTTTTTTTCCTTAATGAGAAATGAATGCGTTGCCTGTAGTACTTTTGGCCTCTGACTTGAATAGAAATGTGCAAGATGGACTTTTGGGTGGAAGACATTCTGTAAAATGACCTGAAATTCAATAGGATTTGGACAGTGATCCGAGTATCCCGACCCCAGGACTGACACTGCATTCTTGTAGAACTCTGCCACACAGGGGGGCAGGTGGGCCCACCTGTACACGACGGTTCAAACTACAGGAGATTAAATTGTAACCTGCTCTTCTCTGGAGGACCCATCAACCTGAAATCAGCTGGTATACCCCAAGTGCAGATAACTGATGGGGTCATACTATATTTAAGACTCCTAATATATAGAATTGTAGTTCGTAATACATTTTCACTGTGTAAAATTAAACTTCCGAAGCTATAAAACTACTCGCAACTTATTTATGGAGAGCTGACCTTTTCATTTTATTTAATTTTTTTGAAGTTTCTTTTGCACGAACACCACTTTTTAAATTTCCTTCACAAGGACAAAATACCACCTTTGGAATTTGCGTGTGGTTATTCTTTGAGGCTTCCATTTTTATTTTACACCCCACAAGCTGAAATTATGGACGACATTGATTTTAAAAAATGTAAGCTTTTAAAAACAATTTTTTCAGTGCTTTTGGATTTGAACGTTCGGATGACTGCTGTACGGTGATGTATACACACCATCAAATATTTGTCAGTTCATTGACGCTGTTAAA
Organism: Ursus arctos; assembly: GCF_023065955.2. Lineage (NCBI taxonomy): Eukaryota > Metazoa > Chordata > Mammalia > Carnivora > Ursidae > Ursus > Ursus arctos. The sequence continues at coordinate 3,386,286 of NC_079873.1, read as the reverse complement.
ATAGCTCAACTATTGCAGAATATGATTCTTTCTGTAAGATGTACACTATGACACAAAATAAATATCAGAATTTAAATTTCAGGTAGGCATTTTTCCCCATAGTGATTGTTGCAAAATAAACAAGAGTTTCCTAAAAATTTTTTTGAGTTCTTTGGAAGGCTCTATACAGACTAGAATAGTCCATTGTTATTGTGGATTTCCAAATTCTGAATTGGGTGGCATAACAGAAATAAATAAAATCTAATTTCAGAGGCTAACCCTGTTTTCCCTATCGGGCTACTGATCTCAGTAAAACCACTATAATTTTCCTTCCCTAAAATTATTCACCCTTCCTCAACTTCATGCCGAGGCTCCTCGCTCTCATCTCCTGCTAGAAGAAATCCAGAACATAGAATGGCATAGCTAGAATAAACATTAAATAATTAGTACAAACCGTAGGAGGCAACAGAAGAGAATAGTCCTGCTTCCGTTGTTGGGCTCATTTAATATTAGTGTCCTCCCCTTTTTTAGAGATTTTATTTTTAAGTAATCTCTACAGCCAATGTGAGGCTCGAACTCACAACCCCCTGAGATCAAGTCACATGCTTCACCCACTGAGCCAGGCTGGCACCCCTCCCTTTATTTCATATCAAATTCATCCTCAGGGAGAAGTGATCGCATCTGCTTTCCGACACTTTTCCTTCTCTCTCTGCTGCATTTTGTATTTTATCCCAGGACTTGGACCCACAGTGTGTTTTATTGGAAAAGTTCGCACACTGAGAAGTTATCACTGAGAAGCAGATAAGGACTTGGGGACAGCAGGTGTTTCCATGTCACCAGAAGCTGTTCACCCTCCAAAGGCTTCTCAGTTCTGTTGGTGGCGAAGTGGTTGCTGAACTTGAAAAACATTCACTACAGAAGGTTAGCGGACTGTCCTCTGAGACAGGATTGAGAGAGTGGGTGGGATGCTGGGGGCACGCTTGCCCACCAACCATTGTGGCAATTGTCACACTGTCATGGTCTGGGTCACTTTACTGGAAAAAAAAAAATCTCTCAGATGTGTAGCGAGAATGATCTGGCTTCTCTGACTCGATGCTTTGAGGAGCAGAGAAAACTTCCCCAAACTTGTATGGTTTTTTTTCCAGGATTTTTAAAAATTTGTGCTCCTCAGCCATTTTATGAGCAAGATTCATTGGTTTTATATCTTTTGCCTGTTTTCGCAGATCTTCAAAGGAAAATACATGTCTACAACCTCTTGCTTTCTTTATTCTTTTTTATGCCCCATAATTAACAAATCTGCATACCGGTCTACCTAAGTTTGCCCCAATTCATTGCGTGTCTTATACTGGACTACATCGTAAATGTGCCATTCTCCTAAGTGCGAGAGGATAGAATGAAAATCTCTGCCTTCTCCAATGTAGTCATTTTTACTTCCTGACAAGTTTTTCCTGACAAGTTATTTAGGAGCTATTAGAGGCCGGCAAGAGCCTGTGTAATCATTCGGGGTGGAGTGAGCGAATCACTGCTGGCAGCTTGGAGGAAGCCTCCCATGGCGGACTAGGTGTCCTTGTCTTGTGTAGGGAACTGGCTCCCAATTCAGCCACGTTAACCACCGGGAGACGGACACGGAAGGAAGTGCAATAAAGAGAAACCAATGCCATGCTACGTGTTTGCATGGAATAATGAAAAGATCATCGCATGGGGACATTTTACCATCAAAGTAGAAAGATGGGTGTTTCTCTTTTGTTCAGTGTTGCTTACGCTTGATTTCAGAGTTTCCCTGTAATGTGGGTGTTGTATTCTACCTTCTTCCTGTCTGCAAAAACCTCATGTCTCAACGTCTGTCTCTCTCACTATCTCTAAAACCATTTTTTAATTACTGTCCATATTGTGGCTTGAACCCTAAAGTCAGTGAGCTCAGCACCGGTGCCTAAGACTTTAATCTGACTTGGATAGCGAGTCTTTGCAGGTGTAATGAGGATGTCAGATAAGGTGAGGTCCTAGAGGAGTGGGGTGGGCTCTGAACCCAAGATGACTGGTGTCTTTACAAGAAGAGGAGAAAAACTCAGAGATAGACATGGAGAGGAGATTCCCCTGTGGTAGAGGAGACACACAGAGAAACCATCTTGCAGTGACAGAGACAGAGATCAGGGGATGTGCCTGTGAGTCAAAGAAGGCTAGGAGAGAGGGAAGAAAGGATTCTCTCCCTATGCTCAGAGGGAGCATGGCCTTGCCACCTGCAATCCAGACATAGGCCCCACAACCGGGACAGAATATATTTCTGTTGTTGCAAGCTCCCCCATTTGTGACAGTTGTTACAGCAGCCCCAGGAAAAGAATAGGGTCTGTTTTTACCTCTATCTCCCGCCTCTTCTTTCAGTGACTATCTGTCCCCATGTGTCTACACCTCATGCTTGAATGTTGGTCTTGCATTTCTGTTCTCCGACTTACTGCCTAGCTGGCTGGCTGCTTTTCTTTCCCCACCTTTGATTCCTACTTTCTGTTTACCCATAATTGTCAAGACACGGAGTTCTCTTGGGACTGTGCAAAGCGCCTGGGTCAGACTACAGAACCCTGTGTTTTTTATTCCATATATGGCTCCTATGATAGGCATGACGTTAATCCCTCCCTCTATTTTCTGTTTTCCTTATTTTCTGTTTTTAATTCTGTGCATAATTAAAAGACAGTGTTATATTCATTTCACGTGTTCACTCCAGTGAGTCAACCATTGGACACATTACTCAGTGCTCATCACAACAAATGCCCTCCTTCAACCCCCTCATCCCCTTCCTATTTCACCCAGCCCCCTACCCACCTCCCCTCTGGCAACCATCACTTTGTTCTCTGTATTTAAAAGTCTGGGCAGGGGGTTGCCTCTTTTTCCTTTGTTTTGTTTGGTTCTTAAAATTCCACACAAGCAGGATCATATGGTATTCATCTTTCTCTGACGGACTTATTTCACTTAGCATAGATAGTTCCATCTACGTCATTACAAATGGCAAGATTTCCTTCTTTGTGACGGCTGAGTAATATTCCGTTGTGTAGACACACGCCGTCTTCTTTATCCATTCTTCCATGGATGGACACCTGGACCTACCCTTACTTTCTCACTCAGTTGTTGTAAGGATACGATGGATGGATGGTCTCTGACAAAATGCATCCCCTTTGATAAAGCGTAAGGTCATCCTGAACTGTCGGAATGGACGTACACATTTATATTTGCCATGTGGAACTCATGAATAAGTGAAATATGTTTTCTGATCCTAATATATCTGTCTATAAACCGATATAAAAGCTTAATTTTAGATATTCAGGCATATTTAATGTCTTTTCACTGTGGTTCAGTGCCCATTCTTTGGTAGACTTGAAAAGCATTTTCTTGCTGGTAATTTGTGTTGCTTTACTTTTCCCTATTCTATGTGCCCTAAATTTCAGAGCACATTTCTATGAGCAGATCACAACACTGTGCAAATTATGACCAGGATCTTCCTCCCGCTCAGAGAACCTATGAGACAGCCATGCATTCATTTTCATCTCTGGTGACACTGGCAAACAAGCTGGTGACACCAGCCTGCGTGATGCCAGTGTCGGCCTTGGTTTTAGATGTAACATTATCCCAAGACACTGAATTTATGAAGAAAAGTTTCTTATTATTTTCTTTGTCCTGGTGAGACCTGCGTCATATCCCTTTCTTCATCTGGGTTGATAGCGCGAAGTATAATCTACGTCCTTATGACGTGGCCTCTGTTCAGTCCGTGTTTCAAGTGGCTTTGTCCATTTCCCTCCCACCTCAAACAAAGCTGTGTCCATCTGCAGACATTATAGCAAAGGCAGAACCTTATCCCATTGGAAAATCTTGCAAAAATGTGGGAGAAAGGCAACGAACCCGTCAGTGAAATAACACAGTGGGCCGAAAACTCAGAAAAGCAGATGGTGATAGCAGCATTATGAATGGAGACAAAGCTTTCTCAACACGGCTGCTGGCTTGCTAGGTTAAGAGCTATTGTTTTTAACCTTAGAAGAGAACACTCTGCAGTCCTATAGCTCACAGGTCCCGGTGACGGGAAGCAAGAACCGACAAAGGCTAAGGCTTACTGTGGGAAGTTCTATTTTATTACAGTAAGAGAATATATGTGTGACATTCATGCTCAAAGGGACAATAAGAGGCTTAAAATAAGGAATTACTTGTGGTAGTGAAACTCATTGATCTCTGTGCAGGCAGAACACCCAGTCCTCTTTCCTGGGTGTGACGTTGAACCCACGGCTTTGTCCCTCTGTTGCCCCTGATGGTACATTCTTCGGTGACCAGACGCTGTTCTTGCAAATCCCTGTGGACCACTGACATCACCGTCTGGGTGGAAAACTTGGGTTTTCCGACAGCTCAAACACTTCCGCCTACTCTAGCTAAGTCAGCAAGGTAAACTATGCCTCTCGTTAGTGCCTTTGACTATTCCCCATGATTGCCTTTGTTTTCATTTCACTTCGAAATGATGGACCGAATCACCATGAATAGGGTCATCATGGAACAGTTGTCTCTGTGTGAAAGGGGGAGCCTCACTAATTTTAACAAAGATACAAGAACAACAAACCTTGGAGTAAATGTAAAGAGACAAGTGTGTGGGGGTGGTCCTTGAATATTTATTAAATAAAGGCCTGGCTTTCATTAACTTGTAATATGAGATAGCAGCGATATCTACAATAGCCAAACTGTGGAAAGAGATGAGTTCTCCATCGGCAGATGAATGGATAAAGAAGATTTGGTTCATATATAGAATGGAGTATTACCCATCAGAAAGAATGAAATCTTGCCATTTGCAATGACATGAATGGAACTAGAGGGTATTATGCAAAGTGAAATACGTTAGAGAAAGACAAATACCATATGATTTCACTCCTATGTGGAATTTAAGAAATAAAACAGATGAACATAGGGAAAGGGAAGGGAAAATAAAATAAGACAAAATCAGAGAGGGAGACAAACCATAAGAGACTCTTAACTGTGGGAAAAAACTGAGGGCTGCTGGATGGGAGGTGGGTAGGGGGTTGGGGTAACTGGGTGATGGGCATTAAGGAGGACACGTGTCGTAATGAGTACTCGGTGTTATGTGAAACTGATAAATCACTAAATTCTACCTCTGAAACTAATAATATACTATATGTTAACTAAATGAATTTAAGTAAAATCTTAAAAAATATATTTATAGATGTATACACACACACCACACACATATGTAAGTCTATATTACATACATTGCATTGTATGAAAATGTATATAACATGCATTACATTGTATGAAAATGTGTGTTACATGTATTACATTGTATGAAAATGTATGTTACACGCATTACATTGTATGAAAATGTATGTTACACACATTACATTGTATGAAAATGTATGTTACATGCATTACATTGTATGAAAATGTATATAACATGCATTACATTGTATGAAAATGTATGTTACATGCATTACATTGTATGAAAATGTATGTTACATGCATTACATTGTATGTAAATGTATGTTTGGGGTGTGTGTGTATATATATGCTTATAAATATATAAAATTTGGTTTAGGTGTTCTAGTATCCCAATATTCTGAATTATATATATGTGTGTGTAAATATTACATGTATTTATATGTAAAATGCATAAACACACTTATAGTATGTATTTATAATACGTGTGCACTTATATAGCATATGTGATATAAATATAACTAAACATCCATCTATAATATAATGTCCATCATGTATGTATATAGTATATGTATTTGCATAATATAATGTATTACTAGAGGACTTGAGGTACAGTGAGGGTAACGGGTCAGGAGATGAGTGCCATGGAAACCATAGCAGTTTGTGACGCACTGTTGCTAGGAGGAGGGGGCGCGCCACACCCTGAGGGCCCCACGGAGAAGCAGGGCGGCTTGGGAGGCGAGGAGGAGGGAGAACAGGAAGGAACAGGTGAGCAGGCTTAGGACTGGCTGGCTTGAATAATTTCGGTGGGCTCTGGGGCACAAGGACGGTCTCTGGTTACCTGGCACCTGGCCCTGGAGGGGGAGGGGGAAGTGAGAGCCCGGTAAAGGAGCGTTGGGGTGTGGGTCTCACATGGGTTGGTTTGTATTTGAATAGTGTGTGTGTGGACTAGTTGCTTCCTATCTTTAGTAATTGCGGGGTGGGCTAGGCTTGGGAGAGGTGATCCCTTTGCTGGCTTTGTCCCTCTCCCTTCCTCCTCCTCCTCCTCACCCTCTGCTCCTCCTTCCCCTCCCCCTCTGCTCCTTCTCCTCCTCCTCCTTCTCTTCCCCCTCTGCTCCTTCTCCTCCTCTTACTCCTCCCCTTCCTCCTTCCCTTCCCCCCTTCTCCTCCTCCTTCCCCTCCCCCTCTGCTCCTTCTCCTCTTCTTCCTTCCCCTTCCCCTCCTCCTTCCCTTCTCCCTCCCCCTTCCTCCTCCCCCCCTTTTTTAAAGATCTATTTATTTTAGAGATAAACGGACAGCAGGGGGAGGGGCAGAGGGAGAGAGAGAATCCCAAGCAGACTCCCCACTGAGCACGGAGCTGACAGAGCTGGATCCCAGGATCCTGAGATCATGACCTGAGCCAAAATCAAGAGTTGGCCAGTTAACTGACTGTGCCCCCCAGGTGCTGCTGTTTCCTCTTCCCCCTCCTCCTCTTCCTCTTCTTCTTCTGCTTCCTCCTCCCCTTCTTCTGTCTCATCCCCCTCCTCCGTCTACCCCTTCATCGTCATCCTTTGCCTCCTCCTCCTCCTTCTCCTCCTCCTCCTCCTCCTTCTCTTCCTCCTTTTTCTCCTTCTCCTTCTCCTCCTCCTTCTTCTCCTTCTCCTTCTTCTTCCTTTTCTTCCTCTTCCTCTCTCTATTTCTCTGTGTCTCTGTCCCCTCCCCTGGCACTGCACTATACTAAGCTTTAACTCTCCAGGATCCTTGCAGTCACAGAGCCAACAGACCTGGGCTCTCACCGTGTTTTGTATTATTCTATTCCAAATGCTCCACTAGAATGAGTACTCATCTCCCTTAGGCTTAAACAGATAAATCCATTCTTCTCCGTTCCAAACAGGGAGGCACTACATTACTGCAGCTATTCCCATTCATCACCCCACCAATTCTCAGATAATTATAACAAGACCAACTGTAATGTGGGTGTATATCCCCTTGTCTTTGGAGGCTTTGAGGACCACCTTGAGTCCTTCTAGGAGTCTGTGGGATATCTCAAGACTTTGTTGTAAGCAAGGTGGTCTTGCCCATCATGACCAGCAAACCTGCTGACACGTCCACGCTTGGGTTTGGGAGAAATTACTGTTAAAGCAAAATGAAATGTGTATGTACCTACTCCTAAAATAAGGTCAGCATTCCAGATTGGCCATGAGAACATTACTAGTGAGTGTTGAGTCTGCCAGAGTTGGTCATAGGGGTCAGCCGACTATGGCTATGGACCGAGTCCAGCCTGACGTCTGGGTTTGTAACCAGCACTGATTGAGAAATAACCATGGTCCACTCTTTAGTGCCTATGACTGTGTGGGCATGAACACAGTCCAAGTGAGTAGTTGTAACAGAGACCCTGTGGTCCTCAAAACCTAAAAGGCTTATTATGTTGACCTTGACTTTTTACACACAAAGTTTTCCTTCCTTGCCCTAGACCCAAGCAGAGAGTGTGAATATATTAAAAACTAGATGCAGAGGCAACGTACAGTAGCTGTTACAGACAGTGAGGCTGGACTCTACCCTGTTGTATGCATTTTCCTTTTTTCTTAGGTGAGGCTAGCTGAGCCGAGGTGGCTGTGGATGAATGACTGAGTCTTTCCCAGCCGTACGTCTCCATCCTCTGCGCGAAAGCACTCCCAAGTTTGTCTGCTTGAGACAGGCCCTTCCTCAACTGAAACTTAGGTTTGCTTTCTGTAGAATCCACTGAGACGTAATGTAGACTTGTGAGTGAAAAAAAGAAAAAAGTATAATAGACAATCAGTATCATAATAATCAGTCATCGTAGAAATGCCTTTTACATCTCTGACGACATTTAATTTAGGGTCTTACATCAAAGGGAAGTTACATTGTTTCAGTGCAGTCTTAAATTCTTCACATATATATTCTTTTAACGTGGGCTCCATGCTGGAGCCTGACTGAGCCACCCAATTGCCCCCAGATATTTTATTGTAAAAGGGCACATTCTGTCCCAAAATGTTGTGAGCGAGATGAGATCCAAGTGGTCTTCAAAGTCACGACCAAAGAGATAAAAAAAAAAAAAGAGTCCCGTGTGTTCCAATATGTACGTATAATTCTTGCAAGGCACGTTAAAATCTGTGCAAATAGTTTTAAAGGATGTTTCAAGTATTGTATTTACATGGGATTATATGAAATGGGTGGAATTTAACGTATGGAATTCATCCTTTCACTAGTTCTCTAAGATCAGCGTAGACACTGACAATTTATGACCACATATCGTCGGTGGTTACCATGTTTTACGGGTCAGATAGAGAACATCTCCTTCCTTGCCTGAAGCTCTATCAGAAAGTCCTAGTCTAAAGGATCCAGAGAAAGACAATGAGTTTTCTTTCTACAAGGCAAATCATTGATAATTTTCAATATCATCACATCTTTTGTAAACTAAAAATAATTATTTCCAAATGCATTTTTCAAATCCCATTAGGTAGTGATGTTTAAATAATTACACCAATTTACAAAACATGTTTGGGAGCACAGTTGAGCTAAGATCCAGATTTTCTTTATTGGAGGACTGGTCCCCTTTGATTTTTTTCCAGTTTTTTAATATCTATCTTGTATATCTGGAGACTTCATTTGAATCTAGCAAAAATGTTCAAAAGATGACCTTTTCACGCAAGATCAGTTAAATGTGGTGGCATTATCATATTGTATGTTTTATTATTTCTGTGTTCGTCAGTTTAATGCAGAGTGAAAAACGATGCCTATCTTTTTTTCCCCTAAAACTCAATAAAGTGTTATTACGTAGGCACTGGAACTCATTTATTAAACCTCTATAAAGCCAAGGTACTGGGACAGTCAATACCCTGGTTATTGGTTTCTAGGGTCTAACTTCATATTTCAGAACTAACTTAATTCGTGTGTTCCATGGACTTGATTTTTAAGGGAAAGTATCACATTTCACACAAAAAAGTGGAGACATCTTTCAGAGATAAGTGGCCGTTTTTCATGCATTTCGAGTAAGTGTTAGTCATCTAAGAATCAACAAACTGCTTCAGGATCGAACACAATAGACTCAGGGAGTGACTCATGGGCAGATTCCCGAAGGGTTGTCAACCTCACTTGAGGATAAAATAAAATGAAAATGTCCTTTATTTCCTCACCTCCCACTTTGTTACATTTCCTAGACGCGTGCTCCTCATGTAGTCACCTGGCAGAGTCTTTTCAACAAATTTTCACTGCCTGTCCGTTACGCAAGATTTATCTCCTTGGGAATAAGAAAGGAAACAAAAAAGTTCGGGAAAAAACAATTATTAACACTTAGAGTGTATGTTTCCCTAAGGAGTGCCTTTCTGTTAAATCACTGAGTACATGAAGAATCTGTTTTCCCCCCACTACTATCAATTATTACAATATTATTCAAAGAAAATGACTATCTTCAAGAAATGCTTATAAAGCATTTATTTTGAAGTCTACAGCCTATTGAAATATCGATGGCATCACATTTTTAGCAAACCACTTTTTATAAATTCTCACCTTGTTCCTACTTAATATTCTACTTGGTAAATTGGGATTGGGGGGGCATGTGATATAGTCCCTTTTGTACCAAAATATATGTAATTCATCTTACTTATTGTTGTTAGAAAGCTAATCATTAAGAACCATTCAGCATTTTTACCTACCACAGTGTTAAATATTATTTCTAAGAAGCAGTTGGTCCCCAATTTAATTATACTCTGTTGATGAAATGTTAAAATGTAATTGCCTATCAATTTATCTTCCTTTCCTTCTTCCTTTTCTTCCTCTTACCCCTTCCTCTCTCCTCCCCTTCTTCTCCTTCTCCTTCTGTTTCTTCTTCTTCCTTCCCCTCTTCCTCCTTCTCTCCCCACCCCATGAATAGTCTTCACAAATACTGTCCGTGATCCCTGTGACTTGCCAATGTTCCCGAGGATGATTGTTAAACATGGTGTTTTTGAGCCAGTGGAAATGATATTTTATGGAAACTTACCAGGGGGATTTTGTAGCACAGAAATTTGATATCTATTATCTCGATGTGGGATGTTAAGCCCAGAGTTGGACTAGAGCTAATGACTGAATATGAATCAATGAGCCACCAGGTAACTTTCCTTCTGCCATATTCATCTGGCTCTGAGCCATGCTGGTTACCCCCAAACCCTTATCTCTGAGGGCATTTGCATGGCTAGTTGATTTTTTAAAATATACATTAGTAGTATCTCCTTTATATTTCTGTACTCTCAAGGTCTAATGCCTACTGGGGACACCTGGGGGGCTCAGTCGGTTACGTGTCCAACTCTTGACTTCAGCTCAGGTCATGATCTCAGGGTCATGAGATTGAGCCTTGGGCCCAGCCCCACATCCGGCTCCATGCTCAGCTAGGAGTCTGCTTGGGATCTCTCTTCCTTCCCCTTCTGTCTCTCCCCCTGCTCTCTCTCTTTCTCAAATACATAAATAAAATCTTTAAAAAGTAAACAATATCTAATGCCTTCTATCCAAATTCACAGCTGACATTCTCTTCTCAGTACAACGACTGGCTTATTACTCTGTGTATAAAAATTAGCATTCTCAGAATCTTGGTTATTAGTGATAGCTATTACTGTTTGCAACACACAAATACTAATTCAGCTCAGTAACCTAATTATGTCAATCTACTTACATCTCTGAATTAATTGCATAAGGTAGCATCTAGTATAAAAATGAAATTTCGTCAATTTATGTGTTTTATTCATGAGAAGGGATACAGCTTTAATGAGAAAAAGCAAGCATATGCTGATTATAAGTTTTCTAATTCAAAGTGCATGGAAATGATTAGGTCTTTGTGAGATTTTCTAATGATATATGAGGAAGGGTGATGTGTTGGTAGACTTAGAGTACACAGTGTGGATTTTCATTCTTTGCTTGGGTTTAATCTTGCTGACAATATAATTTGAACAGTTATCTTTTACTGCATCCATTTTTTAAAGTGTAAGTATACACAATAATCTTTTGACATTTTTAATTAGAAAATATTTATATGTATCAGCATGCATTTATTATAGTAAACTCTTTCTTCTGACCTGATGCCATCCATAAATAGAACACATTTTCATCAGTATGTGCAGGAGATTCTAACAACTACACAGGACTGTTAAAAAGATAAAAGGGTCCATGATCTGTGATACCCAAAGGACTTATGGAGCCATGTTAAAAGAAATGGTCCCTGAATTTGAGAAAGACATCACTCACTAGATTTAAACATCATGGTGGGAAAAAAAATGGGGGACAATGGATCTGAAATATTCAAATCCCATTGGCTCCACAATAGAAGAGAATATTTCACATTGAGACTTGAGTAGGGAAGACAGTGTATGACTTGGCTTTGGCTATGTCTCCTCTGCTAGATTTAAAACCGGTAGAGCCATTCTGAAGCTGTGCAAGGAAAAATTTAGGTTTTCCTGGGATACGGAGCTCGGCTGCCATAGAGGTATTCCAGCAACTGTTGAGATATTGCCATTTTAAGGAACACTTGAGATGGTAGGAATCCCTACATGACGGCCCCCCACCTCAATCCTTTATTACCTGCTCTTTAAGGAAAATGTCACCAGACTTCAGATGCCTCAGGGGAACTTTGGTAGGGAGGAGGTTTTCCTCAGTCCCATGCCACCAAAACTCTTCCCCCTTCCCGGAACACCGCACACTTGAAGAATGGCTATACTGAGTCAGGATCCGAGAGGAAGCTCACAGTGCCCAAATACTACATGCCCATATGTGAAAGTCAACCCACTGAAAATACCTGGGCAGATACAATATTTGGGGAGGGTTGGGGTGGGTGAGGCCCATCCGTCATTCCTGGTTTGGGTGAATTTCATCCTGTGAGCGCAAACCGAAGAAGACCAGGGCCATGGCGGTGGGGTAGGGGGTGCAGGGTGAGCAGATAGGAAAGCACGAGGAGTCTTGAAGCAGGTGCCAGTCTGGAATCCATAGAGCCGAGGGAACGGTTTCTATCCTCAGGGAGCATCCTCGGGGATACGAGCTGTAAGCGGCCGAATGGGCTGCTTTTTGAACATTTTATGGGCATGTCGCAAGCCTACAGCTCGGATGGAGGTAGGGAGGCATCTGAGTGCACCGAAGAGAGAGACAATAGGTTTGTGATTTGTTTGCATAATAACCGAGACATCTGTAGCACAAGTGAAAATTCTAGCGGAAAGCCCAGATCCTGTCACCAGGGAGCAGGGAAAGGTTTGGCTCAGTGTCCGAATGACGGATTCTGTCCTCTGCTCTTCTGGGACCCTATTCCAAACTCATCTGTTGGCTTTGCTGGCTCCGGGCAACTGAGGGGAAAGTCCCTCAAACATTTGAGTCCTTATGTCCTCTGCGAGAACTCCCTGCCCAAAGGATGACAGGAAGGACCAACATGGTGACAAGAGAAAGGGTTTGCTTTCATTTCATACAAACGAGCAACTGTGGACCATTTTTAAGTCACATTCAGAATCTCCATGGTTCTTTCCTCAACACCTGTCACACTCACAGATGCCCTCGCTCCCGCACACACGTGCACACACGCAAACACCCACAGACACCGTGCACCCTATCAGTTTCTCAGTCTCCGCTTCCATGACGCACGCAGTTCAAAGTCGGGGACCCCGGAGCCTCAAAATATGGAAACCCAAATTAGTATTACAGTCTGCAACGTCCTTTCCTTTAAGTGTAAGAAATTCGCAGCGACCTGATAGACATGTCCTTGCACAAAATCAGCCACAGCAGTAATTTTCCACACCTGGATGTTTCCTTCCTCCCAGCATCTGTATCACGTCTTAAGCTTTTGCGTGGAAGTCATCGCGAAATCCATTCAGGTTGTCCTTTCTTAAAAAACACTGATGCCTTTCATTTGTGCCACACCCTCCAAATTCAAAGTTCTCTTTGAACCTCAGTTTGTCTCTGCAAGGCACATTCAGAAATTGAGTTTATAATTTATTTCCATGCCCAGTAGTTATGAAGATATTTGCTTATACCTGTTCTCTTAGACATAAAAATAATATTATCCCATCATAGAAAGTTTTTAAATAACTGTACTTTTACCATTCATTTTATAGATATTGCACTTCAGATTCTTAATTTATGCAACTTGACTGTGTCTCCTTGTCTTTTTCACATCCACTTTTCTATACTTTGTTTCCACTCAACATGCTATCATCATAAGACATTCCCCAGGCTATTACAATGTACCACCTCCTTATATCAGATGCTAGCCTCCACGTTGTTACAAGAGCATGCAGGAATTAGATTCTTTGCAACACTTTGACATAGTGAGAAATTACCTCAAACACATTTGAACTGCAGATTGTTCAATATTTTCGAGGAGATATTCAGTATACTTACTTTCTCGGTAATTGAATTGCCAGATCACAGTGCATGCATTGTTTCCTGGCCTTTCATTGAGATTAACAAACTGCTTTCTCCAAATCTATGCTACCTTTCCAAAGTCATGAATGTGACAGCAAGAGTTGCACCATATTCAAGCCAGGCAGGGACAATACAATCTAAAATTAATACAAGAAATAGAGCAACCTGTGAAAATTGAGTATATTTATTATCAGCAAGGCTGGATTTATTTTTCCCCCTTAAGACTCAACGATTGTCAATTTGTTGAATATTGTCCATTTTCTATACAGGTTAAATTCTTGATATCTTAGTATTTTCTCCCAACAGAATTTCGATATGCTATTCAGATGATCATTTTATCACATACCCACATACCCGTTTCCAGTGTTTTTCTTAACCTGTTGTTCGCATTTTGTATTTCACTTTGCATCTTTAAATTATGAGATATTTCAAGGTCCAAAAGTCGGTAACCTACATTTAATGCGTATGAATGCTTTATCCCATAGTTATTTCAGATCCCCTCCCCCCTTGAAAAATAATAGGTAGTATTTACAGATTTGATATTTACAGATAATTGCAGATTTTTTAGAAACACTTAGAAGTACAAAGACGTGGTAGATGTTATCTGAAAGATACATTAATCAAAAGAAAGTAGCTAAAGAAATAGAGAAGTGGGACAAAAACACAGCATACAACAACACAGATTTTCTCCAATAATGTGGGTTCGTTTAGCATTCAAAACCCAATTAATTCAACTCAATCAATCTGTCAATGTATTAACAGTTTTATTGAGATGAAATTGACATGGGGCACATATTTTAAGTCTACTAATTGGTTAGTGTTGAAAGATATGTGTATATATACACATGTGTGAAATCACTACAATCAACATTCCAAATATTCCCATCACCCTCAAAAGTTTGTTTACACCCCTCAAACCCCACTTCCCACCCTTCCTGGTCCCCAGCACCTCCACCCCATCCCCAGGCAAACAGTAATCTTCCTGGGAAAGAGAGTCTTTTGCATTTCCTACAAACATACATAAATAGGATCAAAAGATATTTACTCTGGGCTTTGGATTTGGGTCTGACGTATTCACTTCACACAATTATTTTTATCCATATTTTTACATGTACCTGTAGTGCATTGCTTCCTATTTCTGACTTGCAATCCATTGCATACATACCATACTTTATCCATTTCTCTTGATGGTTATTTGGTTGTTTCCAGTTAACAATTGCAACAAAGCATCTACTAGCATTCGCTTGCAAGTGTCGGTAGACGCACATGCTTTGGTTTCTCTGGGAGTAAATACCAGAAGTAAAAGTCAGTGTCCTATGGTAGGTGTATAGTTAACTTTATAACAAACTGCCAAACCGTTTTCCAAACTGGTTACGCTCTTTAATATTCCCACTGGCAATGAAGAGTAGTGTTGGTTCCTGCGTATCTTCCCCCCCCCCCTGCTATGCTGACGATTTCTTAGTTGAGCTATTCTACTGGTAGAAACACATTTTAATTTTAATCGTGTTCCCCTCATGATTGATACAATGAGCCTGTTTTCATGTGTTTATTTGCCTGGCATGTATCTATCTTCTTTAGTGAAGTGTCTGTTCAAATCTTTGCCAATTTTTAAAAAATTAGGTAGTTTGTTTTCTGTTTGAGAGTTCTCTGTGTATTCTGATTACAGCTTACTGCATATATGATGTCTCTCTGCCGCTTGTCTTTTCATTCTCTTAACAGCGTCTTTTGAAGCGCAGGTACTTTCAAATTTTAAGTTCTTTTCATTGATGATTGCGACTTTGGTGTCTTATCTAAGAAATCACGGGCTGACCCTATGTTGCGTTTGTGTCTCTTAGAAATTCCACGCATTTAGATTTTCAATCTCAATTTCAATTTAAGCTATGGTCCATTTTGAGTTAACTCAAATATGATGCAACGTACGTACTGAGGTCGTTTTTTGTTTCTTTGTGGGTTTTTTTTTTTTTTTGCTTTGGTTTTTATATATGGATACCTGTTTTGTGATCATTTGCTTAAAAATACTGTCCTTCCTACACTAGGCTTTGGTGTCTTATCTAAGAAATCACGGGCTGACCCTATGTTGCATTTGTGTCTCTTAGAAATTCCACACATTTAGATTTTCAATCTCAATTTAAATTTAAGCTATGGTCCATTTTGAGTTAACTCAAATATGATGCAACGTACGTACTGAGGTCGTTTTTTGTTTCTTTGTGGTTTTTTTTTTTTTTTTGCTTTGCTTTTTATATATGGATACCTGTTTTGTGATCATTCGCTTAAAAATACTGTCCTTCCTTTCCACACCCTGTATGCTGCTCCATCAGTTTGTCTATGTTGTTGATTGATGTGGGAAACGAAGCCAGAAGAAAACTTATTAAATTTCCTTGCTACCTATGACCCAGTGACAAGTCCTTGAAACTGGCAGAATGACCTTCCTCTAGGAACCCAGATGCCTCGATGTTGACCCTTTGCTCAGGGCAAAAGGCAATCTTACCCTGACCCCCAGGATCTTGTAAGATTACTTTAACATATTAAACATTCCTTTGGAAACTTCCTTTATCTCTAAACCTCTCAAGACACATGTTGGCAATCACCCCCCCAAGCATATGACCCACTGATACACATCTGAAGGGTCTCATGACTCAGGTTTTATTAGACGGTAATAACTGACCTTTCCCCAATAACAGCTAGCCTCCCCAAGGTCCTGGAAACCTTGCTTCCAAAATTCCTTAGAGACTTAGGCTATCCCTAATCGCTCCCAACTTGAAAGTATATAATGGGAGGACCACTCCTCATGACCATAGGTCCTGTCCTTGTGCTTTAATAAAACCACCTTTTTGCACCAGAGACGTCTCAAGAATTCTTTCAAACCCCAATGCCCTTCCTACATCACTGATGATAGCCTACTGTCTGGATCATGGTAGCTTTAAAATAAGACCTGAAACCAGGTCATACACGTGCTCTGACTTCATTCTTGTTTTTGGAACTTGTTTTGACCAGTCTAGGTGTTTTACATTTCCACTCAACTTGTCAAATTCAACTTGGCCATTTTCTACCCAACGAGCCTGCTCGAAATGGAGGTGGGATGTTTTTGAATGTATAGATCAGTTTGAAGATAATTGACAGCAATACTGAGTCTTCTGACTCAATACTCTATGTTTCTCAGGAATGGTTTTGGTGGGCCGTGTACAGGTCTCTACAATCTTCTGTCAGGTTTGCCCCCGTGCATTCTGTATTTTTGATGGTACAGTGAAAAGTGTTTCTCCATAATTGGTATTTCAGTTTCCATTCCAATAACCAGTAAATAGAAACACAATTGGTTTCTGTACATTCATAATGTCTTGGGCAAGCTTTTTGATGGGATGTCAAACATGGTGAATTTGACCTTCTTGGGCACTGGGTTTTTTTGTATTCCTATAGATATCCTTGGCCTTTGTTTTGGGATATGCATACATCACACACACACACACACACACACACACACACACACACGAGTTTGTTTCTTTCACATCTTGCTGTTAGGATTGCTGAGTCTGGACCACAGTGGTTGTCAGGCCCAGACAAACCATCTCCTACTGAGACAAAATCCTTCTGGGCAGTTCATCCACTACCCCCAAGCTTCCTGAAGTTTTCCAGGATGGCTGGTGGGAACAGGAGCTGTTCCTGGTCCTGGGCGATCTCCAGGAAACACGCCCTCTCACCTCTGGTGGTTTGTTTCCTGGCTGATGTAGGAAAGATGTTAGGGTTTGAAGCCGACAGCCAAAAAGAATTCTTGAGACATCTTTGGGGCAAAAAGGTGGTTTATTACAGCATGGAGACCGGACCTGTGGGCAGAAAGAGCTGCACCAGGGTTGTGAGGGGGTTAGGGATAGCCTACGTCTCTAAGGAATTTTGCAAGCAAGGTTTCTGGGACCTTAGGGAGGCTAGCTGTTGTTGAGAAAGGGTCATTTATTACCATCTAATAAAACCTTAGTCATGAGACCCTTCAGATGTCTATTGGTGGGTCATATGCTTGGGGGGTGATTGCCAACATGTATCTTGGGTGGGTGGAGATAAAGGAAATTTCTGAAGGAATTTTTATATGTTAAAGTAGACTTACAAGGTCCTGGGAGTCAGGCTAAGATCACCTTTTGCCCTTAGCAAAGTGTCAACATCAAGACAGCTGAGTTCCTAGAGGAAGGTCATTCTGCCGGTTTCAAGGACTTGTCACTGGGCCATAGGTAGCAAGGAAATTTAATAATTTTTCTCCCGCGTTTGTGACCCACATCACTGGCCACATGTTGTTTTGTGTAGACCCTACTGTATTTTTTACGTGGTTACTTCCCTGGCTTTGAGCAGCCTTGGTAGTGGTCTCCTCATCGAAATGCCCTGATATTTACTCAACTCAAAGTGTGGGTAGGCCTCTCCACAGATCTCCATTCTTCTCTCTGGGTGAAGAACTCTCTCTTCTGGTACTCTGTCCTAGGAACCCTACCTCCTATGGTCTCCTGAGATTTGGAGAGTTTTCTGGGCTCTGCCTGGCTTCTCTCACCATAGGCCACGGTGTGGAAACACTCTCAAGGGAGTTAGTAAGCTGGGGCAATGCTGGGCGTCAGCCAGTCGGTCTTGTGTCTCTCAAAGATCACCGCTCTGTGTTTCCAGAAGGCTTCTCTCGAAAGCCGCCTTTCCTTCGATGTCTTCCATGTCTCATGGTTTCATGAGGGTTGCTAAAGCATGTCTCTTAGTCTGTTGCAGCCAGGAACCCGTTTTTAAATTCTTATTTTTACTTTTAAATGTGGTCCTTTGCTACGGTAGTCCCATTTCTCTGCAAAAGCTTTTATAGAGGGTTCAAAAATACTCATTTTACGTGCGGGGAACGGGATCACTTTCAGTCTCCTCACGGCGGCCACATCACACTTTGAGATATTGGTATTTTCACATTTTAGTTGCCCACTTTCTTGAATGGGTTTATTAACTCTCCTAGCTTTTAGTTTTCTGTTTGGATTCACGTCTCATTGCATTTTAGCTTGTATGTGATTGCTCGTGTCTGGGGATTGCCCCTCTTCCCTCCCCCCACCAGAGAATTAGGTCATCAAATGTGAGTTGTCTTTTAACTTGAAAATCACTTTGGCATTTTATAACTCATATCTCTCTCTCCAGATATATGATAAACAACGCCGCTCCCATCTGGCATAACACTTGTCGCACACTAAAATATTGATAGTCTTAGTTCTGTCCCTTAAGGTTAAAAAACCCATGGGCAGTGTGAACACAGCACGAATGAGATCTTCGCACACTATCCAGACTGTGCTTTCCAATTCACTGCGTTTCTGAATCCAGGATACACCAGGGCCCCCATTTCCAGTGAGACGATATTTTAGGGACCCCGTTCAATTTGGGTTTTAGACTTCCTAGGTTTACAGATTCCATGTACCCATTTTCACTGGTCTACAATTTCAACCAAAAAGAAAAGGAAAGAACTTTAATGTTGCTGTGTTATTAAAGAGTGAGTAACACAACCACATGTATCAAATTCAGATGGATGCAAAAGGAAGAGTTATATTTCAGGAAACGTAATTCAACACAAAGGCTTCTGTAATCTTTCCCCATCCCGGGTAGTGATAGATTGCGTCCGTTTACCGTAAGTCTGGGACAATGTATTTTTAACAATCTCCCCTGGTCCACTGGTCTTAAAGGGACTCATGCAAATATCTGCCTGGACTGTGTATGAAAGCCAAGCCACCTAACAAAGTGAGCTTTAATTACAGGATTAAGTCGTTAACAAATGAAGAGTGTTTATCTGCAGAAGGGCTTCAAAGCCTATTTTCATGATGAGCGTTCTTTCTCTCGCAGCTGTCTTAGCCTTGGGGCCCGAATCCGCAGCCCAGGGTGGGCAGGAGTCCAGAGGGGTGGGAGGAGATGCTGCGGGCAGGCAAGGTTTCCTGCAGGTGCTCCCTCAGAGCGCGGTTTCGTCTCATTCTGAACCGCGTGCGGGGAAAGGAGGTCACTTCCTCCTCGCACACACCACGGCGTCTCCTCCAATTTCGCTTGTGTTTGCACACAATCACGTGTTCCTTTGGCAAAGCGGTGTTCTCTGCTCTGTTATTTATTATCACAAAATTGATAGAAAGCATACCAGTCCTACTGACGTGCAAGAGATCTCCTGATTTAGAGTTAGGCTGTTTACAAAAAAAGAGAGAGAGAATAAAGTACATGTTACCATCCCCAGCTACGACCTGTCGGTACAATGGAATGCAAAATACGCTTACAGGGAACCTGCTTTATAAAATGATGCTATTCATGTTAAATGTTTATTCATCCTAAATAGTATTAGTCAGTGATATGTCTCCACTGTGGATTACTGTCAGAAATCAATTCCCAAGACGTTGGATTTCATCCATTTGCACAAGATGAAAGTTCAGTTGACCCTTGAGCAAGGTGGGGATCGGGGCTGTCGACCGAGCCCCTGTGCAGGTCAAAATCTGTGTATAACTCTTGATTCCCCCAAAACTTAACTACTAAGAGCCTACTGTTGACCAGATACATTGGCAATAAAACAAACAGTCCATTAACACATACCTTGTACGCTCTATGTATTATAAACTGTATTCTTACAATAAAGGAAGCCAGAGAAAACGTGATTAAGAAAATCAAAGGAAGAGAAAATACATTTATAGTACTGCACTGCATTTATTGAAAAAAAATCCACATACAAGTGGTTCAAACCCATGTTGTTTGAGGGTCAACTGTATTCAGAGACCGAAACTTCTAGAAGTTTTGTTCTTTAGAGAAACACGGCGTTCCTCTCACCTCACACAGCAGAATTCAGATCATGCCTCAGCTTCGATTTCTTCTTTCATCTGATGCCTTATGCATCCTCTACTGGGAATTTTGCAAGTCATGTGTTCTTTTGAGCATTTCAGAGCATCTACTTCCTTTGATTTCTAGCTCGGTGAACTAACAAAGACTAGCTGACAGGTGTGTTCCGTTTACCACCTTGAAAACTGAACCTTGAGCGTGGCCATCGAGATGAGGAAACACTCTGACCATCTCAACACAGGAGTACCGGCAAACAGATAGATTCCTTGGCCATTAAAAATGATGATGTCAGAGCATATATATTGAATTGGAAAAAGGTCCAGCATAAATGGCTGAAGGAAAAGCAAAAGATACTAAAAATGAGATGCATGGGAGATCCTATTTTTTTAAATAAAAATTTCTGTGGATGTTTAAAGCCGTAGAGAACGCAGGATGGTAGAACTCAATAAGAGTGGTTATCCGTGGCTCGTGAGATTCGAGATGATTGTTACCATATTTATAGTTTGGTATTTCTACTTTCTAATTTTTGTACAATATCCACAGACAGGGATCCCCCCCCCCCCATCCAGCATTTTGGTTGCCTGCGCTGAATAGCGTTCTGGAACCATATGCTCTTGCTGAAGTGTGCTCAGAAGGTCAGGAGTCAGTACCCTAACACTACCTCACAACACCTGTCTCCTTCCCCTTGCTTCATCTCATCATGTAAGCCTTTTGTCATCACAAGGAGAAGCATGAGTACGGCACAATAAGATATTTTCTCATGACTTACAGTTGTTAATCTCTTCCTGTGCCTAACTTATTAAATGTTACCATAGGTATGTATAGGAAAAAAACATAGCATAGATAGGGTTTGCTACTACCTATTGTTTCAGGGGTCCATTGGAGGTCTTGGAACCGATCCCCTATAGTTAAGGGGCGGACTCCTTTATGTTCTTTATTGTAATAAATAAATAAAAGCTTTAGTGTTTTGCATCAACAAGATTTAATACGATCCTAAAACTTCCCAATGACTCTGGCACAAAAGATACAGAAGAGAGAAGAATGAAAAATGACATAGCCACCGGTGGCACGGGTCCAGATGAGAGATATTTACACTCAGGTCACTGCCGCGAAGACTCTTGTGCAGAATAATACAAGCTGGAAAAGCATGAGAGAAGCCAGAACTATGTTACACTAATTCCTGCTGACCCATTAGGGAGTATAAAGTCATTTTTTTAAAATGTTGCTTTAACTTAATCCAGAAAGAATCATCCAATACTTCTCATTGATAAGCTGTTATTCACATATATTGTCAATGTTATCAGCATCCAGGATTATGGCAATTATGTTTAGGGAAAACTTCGCCAAGGCTAAATGGCTGAAACACCGTGTTACTACATGTCTTCATTCTCAAGTAACTCAGAACGGACACTCTGGCTTAAAAACAAAGCTACCGTTGCAAAAATAAAAGCAACAACCAAAAGATGAGGATAGAACAAGAGACTTGGAGAAAATTTCCCTGAAATGGGTTCTAATCAGTGCCGTGGGGGCCTCTATAAATAGAATGAGAATTGCAGGGAGAGATGAAATAGATAAATTCTTGCATTTAATCCGAAGGTTGTCAGTGTGATTGATAGTTACTGGAATATATAGTTTACATTTGGTAAAGTAGTAATTTTATTGTAATGATTATGAAAGCTTCAATTAAAATGGCATGCAATTATATTTAAGCCCATTTATAGAGTTTCTTGCCTGAGATCTTCCTCCTCCCTCCAAAACAAAACAAAAAAATAAAACTAAAATCAAAGATAATAATCTCAGCTTCAGGAGTATCTTTGCTTGTGAAATACATGCAGGAAGGGAAAGGAAGAAGACCTATTCTGCACATTTTTGATGAAAAATGAATGTCTTCTTTTCCCAGTGACATAAACGGTTTTAGTATTTCTTCGTTTTCAATTGCCTACATATTTGCATTATGGGAGTTTCATATGTTCCATGCCCTTCCCTTTAAGCTGAATTCAGCTTTATGTTTATACATTTATAAATTTATATTTATCTTTATAAATCTGTGTTCACAACACAATCACATTGCTAACACAGCAAAGGAGGTGGAAGAAGGTCAGACAGCTCATAGCCAAGGAGAAGATGCAGAAGAGGGGCTGGGAAAAGTCCCAGTAACCAGGCACAATGGATGTCGATTGACAGGGTGACATGGGAATGGTTGAACAGAGAGAGAAAGAGAAAGAGATTTCTGGGGATGCTATGTAAGCATGTGGATATGGCATCATTGCCACCTTGGCAATGGACAGAACAGACCCATCGTTGCCATTGGTGGCTGTGTGTTTTTATTTGAGCTGACAGCACACAATGGAACTATGTGGATGAGAAGCATGTGAGTGACCTGATGATATGGAAGACATGATATGCGTGTCCTTGGAGATCGTAGAATACTCTAGAACAGACCAGCCACATAGTCTTTCGAATCACCGACCTTGGCGATCTGAACACAGAAATATATGTTCTTCCATTACTTCAGACTCTTTAGAATTTATGAGGAAGTAGCCTTTGCATAAATTTTGTTGCAATATATTTTCAAATTTCCCACACATGGAGATCCCTACTTTGTGGCATTGTTTAATGGACGTCTAGAAAAAACATGCTGTGGCCCCAGAAAGCAAACATAAAATACTCATTCACCATCCCTTTGCCAAAATGGGGCTTAACAACGTGACACTATTATTAATACTCAAAGCGAAATATTCATTTTGGAAGATTGGCAATGTCATTGTGAGCTTTCTTTCTTCTCATGTGCGTTGACTTTAGAGAAATATTTTTATGTAGGATAAAGAGACAATGACCTGTCAAAACTCACCAAATCAAGCAATGTTCTGGAAGTTGATGGAGCCCTTGCTTTAGATGAAAACCACGCACTTGCCTAAATGTGTTAGTTTTATTTAAGTTTTTACCCACCATTTCTTTGTTTCCAGTGAGAATAAAAGTTCAGTAGATTAGGGAAAACAACACAAAGTCATCGAGACCTCGTTCTCAGCCACATGCGTGTGGAAATCATTGGTGCTTCCATATACACGTCCATCAGTTTTGTTTACGTGTGCTGGAGAGAAAACCATACTGATTAATTTTGAATCTTATGTTGATAATAAGGCAAAATCGGCTGTAGAGAGCCAAAGAATTAAATTATAGCATGCCTTTTTCATAATTTTAAGTGGTGTCTCTAGACCATGGTAGCTAGGATCTGTGGTATCTACTGTTACTTGTTTTATTTAGGAAAAAATTTGAGTTCATAGTCTCCACCATTGTACACATTCTAGTACGCCACCTGCTACCGCAGCTGTTTGCAACGGAGACACAGAGATGAAAAGCCTGCAGAAGTCAATTAATGCATAATGTTCTTTCCTTGCAAGATCAGTTACTAAATCTTACCGGTTTAGGTCTGATATAAAGCAGCCCATGCAAAATTGGGCTTCCCTCATGAGACCATGCATCATCAGGATGTCCTACGTCCTCCATGGCTTAAACATAATTCAGGAAAAGACCGCAGTCCAGAGGATCTTGTATTGGAAGTGTAAACAGTGTGCTCTTACCAAATTCTTTTGGGATATTTATTATTTTAAACCACTGCTTCTTTTTATTTTTTTCTTATGACTCTGAAATGCTAAGCTTAAGATACCCATCCATCTTAAATTAATCCATAAATGTGATGTGGTTCAAACTAATGGAAGGGAGGTTTGGCATAACTCACCAAACTGAGTCTCACCTTTTGGGGTTGAGAAATAGGCTATGATAATTAGGAAAAAAATATTTGAGACAGAAGTGTAAGGCAGAAATATTTCTCCCTCAGATATTAATGGAGCCTTCTCTACCAACTGTAATAGAAATACTGGGTAAGTAGAGCAGAGAGAGAAATACAGCATTAAAGAACAAAATGTAAGGTCTAGAGGCAGATCCATGAGTAGAAGGCATTTATCATACATCAGAAGGTCAGGTGCAATCAGTGAGCCGTTTCCGTAAACAGTGGTAGGACCTTTGGCTGTCTAGTGGGACTGGGGAGTAGCATGCAGATAGATCTCCACCTGCACAAAGCGGATTGTAAGTCTTAAAAACACACCACCACCACCCCAAAAACAAAAACAACAAATATCATGAGGAGAAAAGTGGAATAATATTTTTATAGATTTGGGAGTGGAGTAGCCTGCCTAAGCTTTACATGACTGCAGAGAATCATAAAATCGGGATATTAGATGTCAAAATTCATGATCTCAAGGACCATATTGACTCTGTAAAAGCCAGAAACCGTAAACAAAGAAACAAGATGGAAATGGTAATTGCCTCTCTTTTATCACGTCAACACACAGAAGGAGCAACGAGCCCATTTTAGTATTTTCTTTAAACGAGTGCTTCAGATAAGTTAGAAAAATATATACTAATAAGATAAATGGACCACAAGAATAATTTTAAAATACAAAAAGTATTCACAGAGAAGAATTAAATGTGAACATAGACAAATGGCTAGTCAGACTAGTAATAAAAAAAAAAGCAGCAAATAAACACAGACATGATTTTATCATATTGACAAAATAAGAAAAAGAAAATATAAATTGTTTATTACCTATGCAGGGACATGGGCATTTACTCTTCATTTGCTCATAACAATGACTACGTTTGTTTTGTAAAGTAAGTAGAGCTACCCCCAAAACTGATACTATTTTGATATATATACGTGTTCTGTCGATAGCATCTTTCAAGTGTTTATATCTTTTTTCATGACATTTCATCACATGCTATGCCAGATCCTAGAAATGGATGTTTCTGTGGTGCCACGTCTATGAAACTTTTTGTTTATAACCTTTGAGTCCTGTGTCAGGCTTAGAAACCCTGTACGTCCACAGCCCGCTGCTAATGTGCGGGAGAGACCCGAGCCCTGCATCACTGCCCTGGCACAGAGATGCAATGCCACGCATCCAATGGAATCATTCCCTCATTTAAGTGAAGAGTAGGGTGCCCGTGTATCCTCGAGGAAACTAGCAGCTCTCCGAAATGGATGAACATCTTCGTTTTTCCTGGAGGAGGGGCAATGCTACAGCTTCCCTAAAACATAACCTGGTTGCATTGGAGGTTCTGCCAAGGACTGAGACCTCACGTGCACTGTCATGCGTGATTTATCACAAATGCCCAGAGTTCTCTCTGAGGCCGCACTACCTGCTCTTTGTCCAGAAGCACTGATGCCCAAGCAGAGGTGTCCACCTGTACCTTCCCAAAGGCACAACTGCAGATTTCCAAATGTGTGTGATATGTGTGTAGTGTGTATATACTGTGTGTAATATGCGTGTAATGTGTATAGAGGTGTCACCTGTATGTAATGTGTGTATGTAGAGTGTGTGTATGTGTGTGTGATATGTGTGCATTTACATGCTTCTTGGCTCCCAACATTCTAAAAGGCAACCTGGAAAGAATTATCTCTAGGGAAGCATATTCCGTAGGAGCCCGGCTTCTGAACCATTTCGTTCGTGACCCGTGTTTTGTAGTCGTGACTTCAGGTGATGTGGAGAACGTTCTGAGGAATGGCCCTCAGGAACCAGTTCATGTATGGTAGCTCCATAGTTCAGATATTCGTCATTGAATTACCTTGTTTCTTCACGAGAATTGATCCTAGTTTTGACTCGATTTCAAGAATATGCATCCTTATTTTGTGTCAAGAGTTGACTTGCATCTATCTTAAAACACTTGTGAACATTTGCAGACAATGACCCTGTCGCTCCGATACTGATACCTGTCGCCTGTCTTACGTTGTCTGTTGACTTTGATTCAGCGTGCTCTCTCTCCTAATATTCCCCTGTATGTCCTACTAAACTGTCTTAGGATTGCTGTGCCTTATAAAATATTTTAAGATGCTGTCTCTATTATCTGTATTTTTGAATGTCTTATTAGATGGCATCTTAAATGATGAGTATGCATATGGGTTTAAATGCATGTTTGCTATTTGCCCCTCAAGTGCAGAAGAGACAGAAGAGAGGTCCCAGCTTGCCTAGAAAGCTGGCTGACCCTAGGACCTCATGCTTTCTTGGCATGTCTAAGGGGCGGGTGGAGAAGACTGTGTCTGCTGGACTCCGTCACCCTCCCTCATGCTATAGAAAGAATGTGTAGGGCCATGTCTTGTGCAGTGGCAGCCACTGGCTGATGAGTTCTTCAGTATTATTTTCTCCTGGAGATTCTACTTGCTGCTCCCTGGTTCTCATAAGAAGCCCGATTGTTTTTGGCTTAGCCATAAGGACTTGCTATCTTTAGAAATCTCTCACTAAAGTGGAGTCCCAGTTGGGATGACTGTGAATCAGAGTGCTAGAGCTCTTGAGAAAGGACTCACCCAAGTATCCACATTGTACCAGCAGCGAGCTGGCCAAACAGCCATCTGTCCCACCTGGCACGTTGACCAGCTCCTGAGTATAAAGGATGGGAGAACCTGGCCACTGCTTCCAAGAGCAAGAGTATTTTCAGATCTGTGTAGCAGAATTGGAGACAGACTCCTTTCCCTTTCTGTGGGAGAGTGGAGAGCTGGAGAGTCATCGGGAGAACAGGGCTGGGCATGACCCCATTGCAGCGTCACTTCTGGCTTTGTCTCCACGGAGCTCATTCAGAGGCGCGTGCCTGGCTGCAGGGCATCCAGAGAAGTCCACGTCCCACAGGAGACGCACCCGCAGAAGCCAGAGCAGCACAGCATCTCTGTTGGATTCCCTGGCTTTCTGCACTGACGGCCCCACCAAGCTGGAGGGAACACAGAGGCAATGGCTAGCTCTTCCAGGTCACCCTGGGAGTTGTTGGAGCAGCTGCCGGATATCGTCCTCCTGTTGAATTACTGGTCGGTTCTTCTAGAAGCAGATGCTGAACAGAGCCCAAGATTTGCAGAGGCTGCGGTCTCTGCAGAATCTTGTCAGGGAGGGATGGGAGCAGAATGGGCAGGACGGAGGCCAGGGCATCTCAGCCCGGCCCCACGGGGAGCTCAGGAGTGTGGACTGGAGCTCAGAGTTTGTTCTGCTTGAAGCGAGAGGTCTAACTTTTTACGGCTTTCACCAGTCAGTCATTGGGTGTAGGTGAAGGGAGGAAATCTTGCAAGCACACGCCTGTGTGCAGCAATCCTTTGGAAACAGGTATGGGTGAGAACAGGACCATCTGGATAGGGTGCAGCAGCCATAAAGGTAATCTGGTGGCACCATGTGACTGTAAAGAACCAGGTCCTCAAGGAGCCTGCATTAGCCGTTAGGGACCTGGAAAGAGAAGTGAGCCATGAGAATCTCAGCCATGCGTACGCGGAGGGGACAACATGATGCCAGGGTCTCTGCTCACGAGTACCTTCCTGTCAACTCCACCTTATTTTTCCTTTGTCTCTTTCGTGCAGTTTCTCAGATCCTGATTCCTAACAGTAGTTCCCAGCTTTGCAATCAACCTGAACACAGACAGACGAAACCGTAGTGGGTGGGTGAGGCAATAAAGGGCTGAATGAGAATAGATACAAGTGCGGCTGGGTCTGGTTTTTAAGAGAGTTCCTGTGATATTTGCAGAGCGTGGCATTGTCTGGCGTCGGACAGGGGCAGGGTGTAATAGGTACAAAGAAGGGTTGTTTGATATTCATTCTTCGGTGCCCCTCTTGCTGACACACCGTGCACCTGGCGGTCATGGATTACCAGGCACACTCTTTGGACAATAATGACTTTGTGCCTTTGGGTGTGAGCAGTAATTTCTTAGTCTTGGAATCGATTCCATTCTGCATTCCAAACTGCATTGTGCTTTCTAACCGGGAAACGTGTTTCCTTCCTGCTCTCAGTCTAGGGAGCTAGGGAGAGAGGTACCCTAAGAGAGGACGACACTCCTGCTTTGATTCCAAGGGTTGGGTTTGGAAACATCATAACAACACTGGGGAAAAGATTACTTGAAAACAAAGGTTCGGATGAGTTATTACATGGTGGAAACTCTTCATAACAGGAAGAACTACCATCCATCTCTTCTGAACCAGTCAACACACCTCCCACACTCTGCTTTCAGACACAGAGACACTGGCCTAATTTATGTGCTCACCATTGTTCTTGCACATTTCGGAGATGAGACCCAACAGTCGCCAAATGGCCAGTGAAGGAGAAATTAGCAAATGGACCTAATGAGGTAATACAGGAGACTTTTTGGGGGAAAACGGCTGTAAAGCATGCTGTTATTATAATACATCCATTTGTATTAATTATCTAGATGTTTTTGAGGAGGAAACAGGATCTGATGGATATTATGTCCATTATCTGTTTTTCTATCATCTACCTACCTATCTATTCAATCCACCATATCTGCTTACCTACAGGTCTACGTATCTATCCATCTATCATAGCTATCCATCTGTCTATTTATCTATCTCTACCTATCTACCTTCCTATGTGTCCATCATCAATCTATCTGTCTCTCTCCATGGATATATATGTATGCCTATACATATATTACATATATATGGTATATACATAGGTGTCTCTGTGTGTATAATGGAAATTACTAAATTTAAAGTAAGGATAGCCTTCTCCAGCACATTCCTACCAGGTGAGAAGAGCTTTGTGTCTGTATAAGGTGAAAGGATGTAAACAGCAAGACTAGGTAAATGAAAAGAACCACCTACAAGACCACTCCCCACCTTTCTGATGCATGTGTGTGATGCTGTCCACCATGCTGATATGTTTTACAAGTGAGCTGTAGCTATCAGTAGTTTCCCCATTAGAAATTACAACTAAGACTTTAAAAAAAGCTTTCTTTCTTTGTTCAGTTTTAAGTCACAGAAATAAATGTAGTATCTGTTTTTAAAAATGGAATAATTTGGAGGGCACCTGGGTGGCTCAGTTGGTTAGGCATCTGACTTTTTTTTTTTTTTTTGTAAGATTTTATTTATTTATTTGACAGAGACAGCCAGCGAGAGAGGGAACACAAGCAGGGGTAGTGGGAGAGGAAGAAGTAGGCCCACAGCGGAGGAGCCTGATGTGGGGCTCGATCCCAGAACGCTGGGATCACACTCTGAGCCAAAGGCAGACGCTTAACGACTGAGCCACCCAGGCGCCCCAGGCATCTGACTCTTGATCTCAGCTCGGGTGTTGATCTCAGGGTCATAAGTTCAAGCCCCACATTTGGGTCATACTGGGCACGGAGCCTACCTAAAAAATAAAATGATATTTAAAAATGGAATAGTTTTTAGAAATGACTATGCTTTCAAAAAATATGTAATGAAGGCAATGTTTTACATTCTTGCAGCTCTCCTCAATGTCTAGCTTACTGAAACATAGCTGGGGCCTTATATTTGGTTTTGCAGTTTGCCCGTTGTGGTAGCTAAAGCTATGCAACTTGTGGTAAACATCACAGGACACTCTTCAAAAAAAAAAAAAAAAAGTTAAAAAAAAGATGCAAACAGTAAGTCAAGTCCCATTATTTTTATGAAAAGAGTTGTTGATTCTGTGGAACCCCAGGTACTCTCGGAGCACACTTTGAGAACCACTGTTCTAGCAGTCGCTTCGTCTCTCAGTTTCATGTTGGATAGGCTACCGTGTCGAATGCTGGGCGAGCCTCACTTGCACTAAAGCAGACTGGAAGCTGCATGTGATTGGAGAGATGTTGCCAACTCATGGGACTTACGCTTAAATTGGGGCCAAGGGTTTTCAATGGGGACATGTAAATATCCGTATCTGTTTCTGTTTTCTCTGCACTTCTCAGTTTTCCTAGAGAGAAATATGTTAACCCCTGCTCTTAGCAACTTTGGAATCCAGCATGGAAAGTGGGCTGTGCTTCTCAACACTCAGTGTGTAGACGTTGCTTTAATGCTCCCATTTTCCATACGACGCCACACTGTCCACTAGCTGTAGCTGGTGTCTGGAAGGATGGAGCCCTTCGACAGAGACAGGATTTCCAGGGGGTCCACTCCCAGGTCCCATGGGAGGCGATTCTTTAGCCACGTGGGATGAGCTGGGGCTGGGGGATTTCCTTTTTCAGGAAAGTCCTGCTTTACCCCCACCTGGGACCCCACCACCAGAGGCTGCTTGTACCACCAGTTCCCAAGTATTTCTGGCATGTGGAGCCAAGAGTTGTCCTATTTCCTGGTTTTACTCCCCTGAGGATGACATGTTCCAAATTTCTCTGATCTGGATACATTGGGATTCATCCATCTGCTTCCCAGCTTGTGTTACTTTGTTGAAATCTTGAACATGTGGTCATCTGCTCTCCTATTTCTGTCTTGAAAATTTTGCCTCTTACTTACACATTTTTTTTGTCTTTTTAGTGGGTTTATGGGAAATAACAGTTTTCGATTTGCTATGCTTAATGAGGTATCTGCAAAAGCAAGCATATTCGGTCCCCCTGTAATGCCTCAAAGTAGCCCATGCTGGGCAACAGTAGAATATTTGCCACTAACTAACTGCACAAGCAATGCATTAACATATTCCATCATGTCATGAATATGCATTCAGCACCCACTTTGGGACACACACATATGTCCTTCTTTGGCATATCTTTTCATTCTCTTCCCTTTCCTGGGGAGGTCCATCCCTTATCCTCCATGAACATGGTGCAAAGGTAGCAATAAGAATGACTGAGTTGGACTCAGCCAGGAGTTGGAGGAGAGCACGTTGCATTTGAAAGAAAAAAGGATTGGCTGAGCAAGTTCAATGCCACGCAAACGTGGACTCATTCTTCCATACGTGATCATGTGCCATCTTCTCTCTGAAGCCACACAGAGGCTCTGTACCACTACATCCCATTGCTACCGCCTTCTCACCCCTGGCTGAACCTTTATAAAGTTGGGCATCCTGTGTGTGTCCACCTACTGGCCTCTGAGAAACATTTTGAGCTTCTTTTAGTCTGTTGAACAACTTCAAATCCTTGTCATCCTTCAGACCTGATGTGTAAAGGCAATCCACTTATACTGCTTACTGAAATAGTTTAAGCAGACAAAGCAACCCTGTTGCATGTATAAGAAAAACATCTTTTTATCTATTCTAGACCAGCATTGCATCCAAAGCACATTTTTATTAAAAAAAAAAAATCTCATTCCGCATACCTGATACTACCCTGGCATGAAATTCCAAACATTTACCTACCTGTCCTACACCAATATTTGAAGAGTTGACATTGCCAATATCAATTACAGAAGCGAGAAGTTATAAAGTGTACAATTTGAATTTTGTTTCTGAAAATAGAATATGTCTGAACTGCAGTCAGTTTCTAAAATAGATCTCCCACAATGGAACATTCAGATTCCCAAAATTTTAGGGATGATTCTCTTTACATAAATATGCATTATGTTCATTATATCATGCAATGTGGCTATCACATGCATGTTGAAGAGTGAGATTCTTATTGTCAGAACACTTTTATTCAAGTGTAACCATAGAAACATAGGCGATAATAAATTACTTTAGAAGAGAAATACAGTTGACCCTTGAACAACATGGATCTGAACTGTGTGGGTCCATTTATATGTGGATATTTTTTCTATAAATACAGTACAGTACTGCAAATGTCTTTTCTCCTCCTTATGATTTTCTTTATAACATCTTCTTTTCTCCAGCTTACTTTATTGTAAGAATATAGTATACTCTAGGGGTCCCTGGGTGGCTCAGTCGGTGAAGCGTCTGCCTTCGGCTGGGGTCATGATCTCAGAGTTCTGGGATAGAGCCCCGTATCGGGCTCTTGCTCAGCAGGGAGTCTGCTCCTCCTTCTCCCTCTGCCTGCCACTCTCCCTGCTTGTGCTTGCTCTCTGTGTCAAATAAATAAATAAAATCTTAAAAAATATATATATAGTATACTCTACATATAGTATGCACGATACATGTTGACTGTTATTGGTAAGGCTTCTGGTCAACAGTAGGCTATTACTAGTTAAGTTGTGATGGTGTCAAATTTATACATGGGGTTTTGACTGCTCAGGGGGTCAGTGGCCCTACTGCTGTCATTGTTCAAGAGTCAGCAGTACACAGGAGAATTCCTTTTACCATTGTAAGATAGAGACTATATTTACAACTAGATTTGGTAAATGACAATAATTTAGGAATTAAAAAAAACACCCTAGATTTGGACTGCTTAGATTTCAGACGGGTAGTGAAAAACCAAAAAATGCCACTTATTCAGTGCCTTGGACCTAAGAGAATAGTGTCTATCACCATTAAGCAGTTGGAGATATTTTCTCTGGGACTACATAGTCGTTGATGGCATCAGCAAAGATTCCTCTGCCTTCTTCCATCTCCAGTGTGTTTTCATGATTTAAGATAGATCACTACCAGTCTGAATTCTAAGCAATCCACATCTAGGGTTTTTTTAAATTCCTAAATTATTGTCATTTACCAAATCTAGTAAATATAGTCTCTATTGGGGCGCCTGGGGGGCTCAGTCGTTGAGCATCTGCCTTTGGCCCAGGGCGTGATCCCTGCAATGGGCTTGTGGTTTTCCATTTAGAAACAATAAACAAAACCTCCCTTCCACCAAAGAGCCCACAGAGCAGAGACTGCTAGACTGTCCTCAATACCCATGTTAGTCTTCCTCTTCAATTAACGAACTGAATTCTTTGTCCGGCAAAAAAACCCTCTAGAATTCCTGCTGTCAGGATGTTTCCTGGATATCGCTGAGAGAACTCACCCTTGCGTTGTGTTGTCCTGAATGTGGTCTCACAGCCACCCCCAATCCCAGGTCGTGCTGAGAAACATAGGCTATGCTTTTATTGTCCAAGGCCGGACAAAGAATTCAGTTCATTAATTGAAGAGAAAGACTAATGTGGGTATTGAGGACAGTCTAGCAGTCTCTGGTCTGTGGACTCTGTGGTGGAAGGGAGGTTTTGTTTATTGTTTCTAAATGGAAAACCACAAGCTTCTCTTGAATAAATATGGATGAGAAACATGAACAACATGAATCTGTGGTCTTCCTAATGAAAGGAGGTTTTTGAAATACTTTTGTTTCCCTTCCCTGTTTAGAAGTTTTATTCCCACACAGTAATTTCATCCACATTCACCATAAGAACTGGAGTCAGAAAAGAGATCGATGAATGTGGTTTTGGGGGACATAGAAAGGCTCATTAAAGTTCATATCTTAGCAATACCATAGCCTAGAAACAATCTTCAAATTACAAGCAAAACATTTTCTAGAGAGTGGGGTGATTGGCTCTCCACACATGTAAGGAGTGGTAACAGCATCATTTCTCAGTTACTAGAGCTCTACGGGGTTCTTGTGTCTTTTGTCTTTTTGTAGATGGCCGTGTGCCTATTACATTTTGAATTTTATGCAGAGGACCATAGGACCGCTGAAATTCTTGTGTAAACGTTGATATTCACAAGAAGGCGTACTTTGAGAAAATTTGAAAGAGCAGAACCATACAGCTTAGATGAAGCTGTGTAGGTCAAACAGAATAGGCAGACAGTTTAAGATTACGAACATGTGAACCAGAAGATGGGCAGGTAAAATGGATCGAGGTAAGAGAATATACGTGGTCGCGCATTGGAAATTTATGAGAATATAAAGATCTTGTGCTCCAAATTCAGCAGCGGGGGGACACTGATCCTTCCTTGCCCCCAGCCACATGAAACACCAGAACTGGTTTCAAAGAGCCCCAGTCTGTCAATGTCAGCATCGCATCAGAAACAGTGCTCCTTTTTTTTTATTATTATTATAATATTTTTTATTATATTATGTTAGTCACCATACAGTACATCCCTGGTTTCTGATGTAAAGTTCGATGATTCATTAGTTGCGTATAACACCCAGTGCACCATGCAATACGTGCCCTCCTTACTACCCATCACCAGTCTATCCCATTCCCTCACCCCCCTCCCCTCTGAAGCCCTCAGTTTGTTTCCCAGAGTCCATAGTCTCTCATGCTTCATTCCCCCTTCTCTTTACCCCCCCTTTCTTTATCCCTTTCTTCTCCTACCGATCTTCCTAGTTCTTATAGGAACAGTGCTCCAGAAACCTACCCAATCATGGAGCCCCGTGCCTTGGGAAGCAAGCCTGTCATTGACCAACCCCACACCAGAAACCATATTTCCACATTAACATCAATCACCCCATAAAAATTCCATTTCGAAAGTTTGCCGGAAGTGACCTTCAGTGTTCCCAGATATTGGTCAGTTGGCTTGCTTCATAGACACATGAACCTATAAGCACAGTTCTGAGTGTTTGGGGGTATTTTTTTTTCCCAGACACTGAGTGGTAGCCTCTTTCTCCAAACTATGTTTGATTTGTACTCACTCGTAGAACATATACCCTGACTAGATTTAGAATTTGAGGGTATGCATTTCCGCCACCCATCTGCCTGCCTTCCCGTTGCTTCGAGACAACACAGCTAACACACATTTTCAAAGCCACTGCTAAGCCTTGTGATTCATAGCCCATGGTGCTGGCTCTTAAATTTCTTGGGAAGCCAAAGCAGCAATACCAACAGATCTAACCTCTCCAGATTATGGACAGGCTATGGAAAAAGGGTTTATATATTTGTTTCTGTTCACACGGATAGCTGTAAATGTACTTGCTTGCTCTCCACTGATACTTTAGTGTCCTGTTACCTAGTGCAGCCTGAAATGGAGTGGGAGATTATCAGCGGGACCATAGGAGGTAGACAAGAAAGCTGAATACTTAGGGCAGCACAAAATTATTATGGTTTTTAACGATTGATTTACTGTAGAGAGAGAGAGTGCACGAGTGGGGGCATGGGCAGAGGGACTGAACATGGAGCCCACTGCGGGGCTCGATCTCACAACCCCGAGATCATGACCTGAGCCAAAATCAAGAGTCAGATGCTCAACCGATGGAGCCACCCAGGTGCCCCAGGATTATTTTTATATTATACAATCCAAGAGGTTTCCCGTTTTAGTATGCAGTGTGGGATTAACAATGGTTCTTTTCATTAGAGCGCTCTATAACTCTCTTTCTAGATCTGCTTGCCTTTTCTGACATCCCGAAGAGGGATGCTATTTATTACTATTACAAGAGACTTAGAATTTCCTAGGGTACAACTTAAAAAGTAAAAGTGCTTGAAATATATGTGGGGTTTGGGGGGCAGAAAGTGCTTTATTGAACAGATAGTAGTTTTTGGTGTCCGGAAGCAAGTTTTGGCCATATTCTTTACAGCTTTTGTAAGAACTCATAACACGTTTAAAGAGCTACATTTTGAGTCCTTCCACTAGAAATGGAGAAAATCATACCTTCAATTCTGCATTTATACCTTTTATTATATATTCTAACATATTTGTATATGGGGATCCTTAATTTCTCTTCTACACATTTATTACAAATATATTACATATATATTGCATATGTGTTTTCTATGTGTGTGAATGTGTGTCTAGTCTTGATATATAAATACATTGTAAAATATTATTATATTATATATAATAAATATTCCTTAAAGCAATAAACTCACTTTTGGGTTAAAACTGGGAACCTTAATAATGCAACATGAGTCATATATAATATGAGTATCCTATCCATAACTCTATATGTACATATCAATAGGTAGGTATAATTTCTCAAGTACATATATACACACCCATACTCTATATGTATACATATGTATGTGTCTGTACGGTTTAGAAATATCTCTCTCTCTCTCTCTCTATATATATATATGTATATATATATACCTCCAACCAGCTTAGAAATAACTTTTACTTTATTTTGGATATATCACAAAGACAATAGTATACCATGCCATGAGTATCTAAAGAGACACACGGCTTGTTTTAAAAACAGGTTTATAAAACACTATCTTTCAAGTTTCGATATGACTGGATTCTTTCTAGAAGGTCATTACCTTGTCATGTTGCAGTACCTGCAAAATCAGGTCCACGGTATTCGGGGAGACATACAGGCTTAGTGGGAAATAATTTTCAACACAAATATTTGTGTCTCTGGGGACCCTTAAAGCACTTGAGTGGCTTTGGCTATGTTATACCTGCAAGTATGCAAAGGCAGCCCCTTTACGCTCATGCGATTGGACAGTGGTCTTCAATTGATGGACCCAGAATTTTTTTTTTTTTGTATGTTAAAGCGGTAGTATTTAATTTATTTTTTTGGTTCAACAGTTCAAGCTTTATTTTTTTATAAGAATATTTTTTTTATTATGTTAGTCAGCATACAGTACATCCCTGGTTTCTGATGTAAAGTTCAGTGATTCATTAGTTGCGTATAACACCCAGTGCACCATGCAATACGTGCCCTCCCTACTACCCATCACCAGTGTATCCCATTCCCCCACCCCCCTCCCCTCTGAAGCCCTCAGTTTGTTTCCCAGAGTCCATAGTCTCTCATGCTTCATTCCCCCTTCTGTTTACCCGCCCTTTCTTTATCCTTTTTTTCCCCTACTGATCTTCCTGCTATTTCTTATGTTCCATAAATGAGTGAAACCATATGATAATTGTCTTTCTCTGCTTAATTCGTTTAGCATTATCTCCTCCAGTCCCATCCATGTTGCTGCAAATGTTGAGTAATCGTTCTTTTTGATGGCTGAGTAATATTCCATTGTATATATGGACCACATCTTCTTAATGCAGTCATCTGTTGAAGGGCATCTTGGCTCCTTCCACGATTTAGCTATTGTGGACAATGCTGCTATGAACATTGGGGTGCATATGGCCCTTCTCTTCACTATGTCTGTATCTTTGGGGTAAATACCCAGTAGTGCAATGGCTGGATCATAGTGTAGCTCAATTTTTAACTTTTTAAGGGACCTCCACACTGTTTTCCAGAGTGGCTGTACCAGCTTGCATTCCCACCAACAGTGTAAGAGGGATCCCCTTTCTCCACATCCTCTCCAGCAATTGCTGTTTCCTGCCTTGTCAATTTTTGCCATTCTAACTGGTGTAAGGTGGTATCTCAGTGTGCTTTTGATTTGAATTTCCCTGATGGCTAGTGATTTTGAACTTTTGTCCCACAGAAAGATGTTGGTGTCTGTGGTGTGGAATAGGGTTCCTACTGTAACCCACAAAACATGGTTATTACTCCCATGAGGGTGAGCCGGAAGTACTTTCTATCCATCCTTCTGGCTGAACCTGTTTTTGATTTGGGTAAGAGAGAAAGATTACAAATCTCCTCATCCTTAGCGAGCATAATTAATAACTGGCTGTTTCCAGAATGTTCCCCGTATTTCTCAAATTAACCAGCACCACCAAAAGACATCATTAGGTAATAGTTGTTATAGTCCCATATTTTCCATTTCATTTGTGATGGGACAGTCAATCCCATCGGCCCCTCCCCTCTTGTGTCTCATCAAGAAGTCGACCCATCTTTCAATGTGTGACCTAAGATTTAACAGGCTACGTTTTAAGTAGTTAAACCCAACTGCAATGTGCATGTTGCTCTTTTTTCCTTTCTAGACGAAAACCTATTTTATCCCCCCTGCGGGAGTGAAACAATTTGCATGTGAATGGATTACTCTAGTCTCACCATGGGTGCCCCTGGGGACAGAAAAAGCTTTGAGAAAGCACCAAAATCACACACTGTTGAGTCAAGTTGTGGCCTCCACAGAACCAGCATCAGCAAACACAGTCACAGATCAAAGAAAAAAATGATCGCGGCATCACTGTAGAGGCGATCAAAGTCCAAACAGCTGAAGAACTCGCTCCGTTTTCCTCCTTAAAAGGAACTCTGGCTACACAATATTTATCTGAAGTAACTTAAAACTTGCATTGTTTTTTTATCGTAAGGAAAGCCTGAGCCTTGCCTTACGTTCCTGAATCAATATCATTTCCTGTTTCACGTCTTTTTTTCCGGAACATCACGTCTATGCGAGTCCACTCCTCTCACCTCTATTTAACACCAGCTTGAGAGATGCTTGGGCCCCTGCTCTCATGTCAGTTTCTGTTACTTACGCCCACCGGCTTACAAATTTCTCCACATCCAGGGATGGGATTTGGGCAGAACATGAAAGGGCAAAACAAGAGATTCCAAGTCTAGATGGATTTCTGGGGTTTTACGTTTGTGTCCACGCACAAATTCTTCCCAAGAAGAATAGGACATAAGTGCCGGATGACTTAGAGTACCCTAATCTCATTGCATCTACATTAGCAAGCCAGCACACCCTTGCATTTCCCAACTGTCCTACTGGGTTCTTTATCATTGATTACCCGTCCCAGTGCCACCGAGAGAAACATGTCTACGAATGCACTCTCTTTTCTTTACGGCTCTAACGCAGGACCATGTAGTAGGTGTTTATTAAAACCTGGCTGATAGAATGTCTTTTTTTTTTTTTTTTGATCAAGTGTGTTTGCTGAGCTGTGATTTATCGAGCATCTAATGGTCACCCCTGCTTTCAAAAAAGATGAGAAACACATAGCTTTCCCGTTATTGTCAACTGAGACAACAGTTGCCAGAAATATTAACTAGGAATTAAAATGAACACTAGTAAGGAAGTTACTTCAAAGGAATTCTTATCGTGTCTGACTTATCGTTTGTACCTGAAGCATCTGGGGGGGGTGCCAATTAAAATTATGTGCATTGAGGGGCACCTGGGTGGTCCAGCGTGTTAAGGGTCAGACTCTTGGTTTTGGTTCGGGTCTGATCTCGGGGTCCTGGGATCGAGCCCCACTTTGGCCTCCATACGCAGTGGGGAGCCTGCTGGACATTCTCTCTCGGCCCCTTGTGCTCTTGCTCTCTCTCTCAAATAAATAAATAAATCTTTAAAAATAAAATTACGTGCATTGCCTTTGATGATGAATGGTTTTCTCAAGCGTGTATTAAATACACAAAGAGCAGGACATGTGATTCAATGAATTCTATCACCATGACGATAGATAATATGACTTCATACAATTGTAAAGCATAATTTGTGTCTATATCAATACCCTAGGTTTATCATTTTTCGTACATTGATGAGTGAAAACCATGTCCTACCGATTAATGAAAATAGACCAAGATTAGGTGTATAGGAGAGCATGACATCCTCTCCATTTTCCATCACACCATCCACGAGTATGCATGGAAAGGTCAAAACTTCTAAAAAAAACACGTGTCATCCTAGTATGTGTACATCAAATATCCAATACAGTCTTAACGCCAAATGTATTTTCCTATTTTCTCTACAGGTGTATTTTCAGGGACTTGCCTCTTCCCTATACTTCTTGCTACACCATGGAAGCATATCTGCAGCCATCACACCTCCGACTGAGCCTCTCTCACTCTGATCCCCTGCTCCCCAGGTAAGAAGGATGCCACCTGTTGGGCATCACACAGAACCAGCCTCTCTTCTCTTTTCCTCCCTTCTCTCCTCCTCTCTGTTTCTACTCTTCTCTTATTTTTAAATCAAACACTTGAACAATCCGGCTCACTCTTCTTAAAGATGCTTGCAATTTTTAAAATTTATAATGTAATGACATGGCACACTTTCGTTTTCACTGAGAACCTTGCATCATGAACGGTAGAGAGAGATTTTCTAAGTCTGTTGCAACTAGAATTATCCAGGCTTGTTTCTGATACAATCACTTCTTCCCAATTCTAACGAATGCCTACGATCACAATGTGTCGTGCCCATAGGTCCCCGTATCTGTAGATGGCCGCCCTATGCTGGGAGAGCGCTGAACAGTTGTCACCTGCTTTCCCACTTAGTAAAGTGGGTACAGACCCTCAGCCTTTGCCCACCCACCACTCTGTTGCATTCTGTATGAGATTGAAGACTTCCTTTTGAGGCCAAACCAGAATCTGGCATGTATGACCCTAACCAGAAACTTAACTGGTGCGGAAAACTGAAATAGTCAGAAGAAAGAACAGTCAGAACTTATATCTTAAAGTACACTTGTCAAATGCAATGTAAATTCCAAAATCAACAAATAGGTAGCTGTCAAAACGTGTCACTTCTCCACAGTGGCAGGCTGACGACTCGTGAGTTATTTTAGGTGCATTTTGACAACAAGGAATAATTAATTGTGGCTGCATTTCGGAAGGGTTTTTTTGCGGAGAAGATCAGCTTGCCCTGATTCCCCCAGGTAGGGAGGGCCGTGATTATCAGCAAAGGCTCTTCTTCTGCAAGGGATTTGGCCATTAGGCGCGCTCTAGGAGTTGCAAAGCAATCCGCTTTCTTTCCACAAATGTGCAAAAAGGGGTCGAAAATCGCCAAAGCAGATTTTTCATTGTGGTTCTCCCAGCCTTTCTAGAAATGACCTAAAAACAAAGATTTGAATCGCCTGACACAGGCGCTTGTTCTTTGGTTCAGATACTATTCAACGTTCCCGTAGGGACTATTACATGATGAAATGACACCGTAAATATGAATGAAAAAAGAGACTAGAGGAACAAAGGCACAGGACCTGATTATAAAGCAAGTAAGTGACAAGTAAAATGCTGCCATCAATCTTATTGATGGCACTTGAGTAAATTGTATCAAGAGATCAAGTTATTGCCAAAAAAGTTTAAATCGGGGGTCCTTGTGCTGGTTTCAGCATTTGCAATGGGTGAAGCAATCTCCAATACCCATCATTCATCGTCGGTCTCGGGGAGGGAAAGGCAGGAGGTCGGTGACTCCCCAAAATGCATCGACGGTCCGTTTTCCTTCATCCATCTCGAGAGAGTTTCTGGTGTTTTTAACAATGTATCTTTGCCGACCCAACAACGTAGTTGGAAAAAGTATTGCAGGAGCCAATTTTATAACATCTTAGCAGGAAATGATGTTTCGAATATATAATCCTGAAAGAGGGAACGTTATTATGTCAGAGATCACACTGATACTGTGAAAATGATGGTTTTTAAAGTTTAAACAGAGAGTGGGTTGATGGCATTTCATAAGGTAAATCTGATGGCTCATTCACTGTCAGTTTTAGGAGGTGACCCACAGACTGACCCTCAGCCGTAGGTCTTTAGGCCGATGCCGTCCAGTGACGTTGAGCGGGCTACGTATTTCTGTTGTGATAAGCCTGTCCTCACCTTGGTTATGAGAAAAAGAATACTGACAGATTAAGGTCAACAGTATCATCTTCCACACACAGAATTATGATGCAGGGGAACCATCACCTTACAAAATACCGTTCAATAAAATAGACACTTTTTTCTATCAATATGTAATCCGTAAATGTCATTTTTTTCCGGTGTGTTTTGGATTTATAAAACTCCGCAAAGAAACCTGCCGTTACTCGTTATAATACGGCCGCCAAACACCGCCAACACCTGCCTTAGGGCCGCCGAAAGTTACTTGGGGTTGGTGTCTATTTTACACTAAAGCGTTTAGATTCTAAAGAGATCGTGTAAACTGTTCGATGAGTTCAGTCATTTCTGAATGTCTCTCCGTGTTGACTTAGTGAGTGTTCTTGCTTCTCTTAAAGTTTCCCTAGAAAGGATGCTTGCTTCAGTTGAACAAAAAACATCCCTTGTAAGCTTTTCGTTGTTCAAATCCAACCTGTTCCATTTTGAGAGTGTCCGTAGTGAGGCACGTTATGGCTTGCCTAGAGTTTAAATAGAACGTACAAATGGAATATTACTCAGCTATCAGAAAGAACGAGTTCTCAACATTTGCTGCAACATGGACGGGACTGGAGGAGATAATGCTAAGTGAAATAAGTCAAGCAGAGAAAGACAATTATCTTATGATTTCTCTCATCTATGGAACATAAGAACTAGGATGATCGGTAGGGGAAGAAAGGGATAAAGAAAGGGGGGGTAATCAGAAGGGGGAATGAAACATGAGAGACTATGGACTATGAGAAACAAACTGAGGACTTCATAGGGGAGGGGGGTGGGGGAATGGGATAGGCCGGTGATGGGTAGTAAGGAGGGCTCGTATTGCATGGTGCACTGGGTGTTATACGCAACTAATGAATCATCGAGCCTTACATCGGAAACCGGGGATGTAGTGTATGGTGACTAACATAATATAATAAAAAATCATTAAAAAAATTAAAAAAATAAAATAAAATAAAATAAAATAAAAAGTACTTTAAAAAATAAATAAATAAATAGAACGTACAACTAGGCTTAAATCGAAACAAGACAATTAAAAAAACCAGTAGTTTCAGCAGCAAACCGATTTTGCTCATAAAGGTAAATGTCAACATAGAAGAGAAATCAGGCTTGTACCGTTTTCTGGTCAGATGGTCCTCATTTCCCATTCTAGGTCAGCCAAGGGCAAGCCACCCAACCTCGAGACAATCCATTTAGACCCACCAGCCTCAGGTTCAACGTACACATCTATTACGATGAGGATTTATTAAAAATGCACCTAAAACAGCACCATCCTGGTCTAGAACAAGTGCCTGCACCTTTTTATTTAAGTGGCAAGAATCTGAGAAAACTGGACTCTCATTAACGAGGGGACGTCAACGTTTGCATCTTTGCTTTGACCGCGGAACCCTGGGTATGCAGGACATTCACGCCGCAGGGAGCTGGCTACCGGCTACATATGGGAATTCTGTACTCTCACTGGACATTTCCTGCCAATCTAAAAATCAGTCCAAACTCAAAAATTTATTTAAAACAAAATTAAAAAAAAAAAAAAAAGAGGTCAGCCTGGATTCATAGAAACTTGAAGACTTGCTTTCCAATCTGCCAGCCCCTCTCCATGTTGTTAAATCAAATCCCTGCTTCCAGCCCGAGGCTGTTGGATGCAAATGCTTCGGGCTCTGCCCCCATCAGAGCTGTGCAGCGAAATCAGCAAGAGCAACGGGGGAGCTCCAGCTCTCCGCAAATGCACGCATTACCACACCAGGAAAACCTCCCCGGGACAAAGTTAGCCTCTTGTCCGGTGCAATCCACACTGATTGTCTTGGTGCGGGCCTCAGCCTCCTGGAGATGAGAATTCAGGCGTATTACGGGCACTCCAAGCCTAATTGCGTGCTTATAATGTATAAATAATACAATTATGTTAAATAAAAAATTCGAATGGGGAAATAGACAGAAATAATTTTTCGACACCCACTTGTGACATAATTGTGTCAAGTCTTCATTGTCTTTGAGAGTGCAGGCTTTCCCTCGGAGGCAGGTAGCAGGCAGAATACCCAGCTCTAAAGGGAACAGACTTTGGCCTCAATAGGACAGCCTACTTTACAGTTTATTTTTAGAATGCTATGGATTTAGCACCAAAAGAAGTGACTGATGGTCTTCTAGAAGGCATTAGCACGTTTGTCCTGCAGTGGACATTCAAACCTTTTGCAACACGTTGCTGTTTTGACCTGATTTATCTTTCTTTGTCAGTCGATAATGCTTCTCTATGTCACAGAAAAGAGAAAAGCCTTCACGATGAAAATACTTTTGAACCTGATCGAAGAACAAGCTTGTACCGCCTGACATTCAAAATTATTTAAATTTAAAATACATTCTTAATGTGCCCACAACGAGAAGCCCCCACATAACGTCACGTTTATACACGTCTGCACTGTTTGCAAACATCACTGGGGACTGGCCAGTATTTTATGTGCCCACCCGTGTGACATTCGGTGGGCGGGTGAAGTACGATGCAACACGAGGCATGTGAATGTGGATTGTT
The DNA here is from genome assembly GCF_023065955.2 of Ursus arctos. Classification (NCBI taxonomy): domain Eukaryota; kingdom Metazoa; phylum Chordata; class Mammalia; order Carnivora; family Ursidae; genus Ursus; species Ursus arctos. The sequence continues at coordinate 3,342,503 of NC_079873.1, read as the reverse complement.
GGGGTGGAGTTCAAGCTTTCTTCCCGGCTAGCAGTTTTGATAGGAGTTACTGAGTTAGCTTTTACTAATCTAATTATCCCCAGCACAAAGCAAGGGGCAACAGTGGTATTAATACCAATGATTCCATCTGAGCTGTTTCATTGATAGAATTCCTGATGAGATCAAGTACATCTTTTTTTTTTTTTTTTAAGTTTTGTTATTTGTTTAGTCATCTCCACCCCCCATGTGGGCTCGAACCCACGACCCTGAGGTCATGCGTTGCATGCTCTTCCAACCGAGCCAGCCCGGTGCCCCCACAGATACGACATTCTTGTCACAGATAGAGGGTTCTCATTAAGGCGTGTTAGCTATTTTAAGACCCAATTTAAGAAATTGCCTTTTTTAAAAAAATTTCCCTACAACTCCAGCTACCCATTTTTTGAAGCACTGATTTCTTTTTAACATTTAGAATTATTTATTTTGTTCCTATTTCCGAGTTGTCCAACTCTTGGAAAGGTGACTTTGCATGTAAAGGAAAAGATCAAACACGTAAAAAAAAAAATACAGAAAGAAGGGGACATGAAAAAGCCAGCAGGGTTTCACATGCGTGTGTGCATGAAGCTTCTGGCCAAGACTTTTGGACTGCCGCTTCTATGAATTCTCCTTGATGTGTCTTCTTTTGCATTTGGCCCCTGAGGTTGTACATAATGCAGTTACAACTTGGTCATCCCCCACCCCCCAAAAAAAACCATTTGTAATATCCTATCCCAGAAATTTGGAGAATCCGTGGGTCTCTGCCGTTTTGCCCAGACCTCCAGGCTGATTCCTCCTGCAGACATGTAGTTGAGCACATGCCACAGACCAAGGACTGATCGAGGGTTAGGATGCAGCGTGAGACAAAGACAGGAGTCATGGGCGATGCACGGTTTTCTGTCTGATCATTTTCGGACATGCTGTTGTATTCCAAGAGAAAGACAGGCAGACTCATAGGGGTAACGTGAGCACTGTACGTTTGAAATACCTTTAAGCCAGCTACAGTGAGAAGCAGTTGGCTATATGAATCTCCAGGTTGGTGGCAGTCACCAGTACACGGCGATGAGAAGTTCTATTTTTCGTAAGAAAACATGCTCTCAGCCATGACATATTCACCTTATGTCATACATTTTCTACTGTACCGTATGGGTCTCTGTGTCTCAGTTACATCCGTGTTTAGCAGACCCGTGCAAACCCGTACTTAAAATTCAACGGAAGAATAAACAGAACAATGGATGTGTAAACATAATTTAACAAAACCAGATTGCACACAAAAACATAAAACCCATTAAGAGTTTTTTTTTTCTTCACCTTCCAAATTTCCTCCTGTCGATTTCCCATCTCAGATGAAAACATCCACAGGCTAACGTGGAACTTCACGACTTATGAAAAGTAATTTTTTTGCAACAGCCCGTGGAGGAGGGATGTAGGTTTTGTTGCAGAAACAATGTATCTGCAGTAGTGAGACCTGGCTTTTCCACCGCGACGGTAAAGCTAAGCGCTCCCGTGTTTGGGGCACATGCAGCTATGAATTTGCAAACTTTTACATTCTTAATGTTACAATGAATGAAAAGCCTTCTCCAATCACCAGTGGAACAGTAACTGAGTCTTGATACACAGAACGCAATTTCTAGCTTTATTGTTACTGTTGTCAGAAGGTTTGTGCAAAAACATACCGCATGTTTTATAAAAATGTGTTTAAGGGATGCCTGGGTGGCTCAGTTAGTTAAGGTCGGCCTTCGGTTCAGGTCATGACCCTGAGGTCCTGGGAGCGGGCTCCATGCTCAGCGGGAAGCCTGCTTCTCCCTCTGCCCCTCCCTCCTCCGCCCGGTGTGCTGTGTAGGGGGGAAATAATTCAAACAATTTACATCACATCGTGTTTGGCTTTTGTCAATATAAATGCTTTTTTGTGGGGGGGAGGGGTGGTTCTCACATTTTGCTTCCAAATGGGTAAAATGTATACGAATACTAACGTACACAGTGTCCATATCCTTCTCCTCTTAATCCAGCCACAGATGATGAAAGTTGCATACACAAAAACATGATGGATTACACGGGCATTGGGCACAGAAAACCAAGGATTCGTGACTCAGTTTTTAGGGAGATGGAGTGGCATGCCCCTTTAAGACAGTTTCCTCCTATCAAGCAAACTCCGCAGAAGAAAGCGTCATATTCACGGAGCTGACTTCTCCACGGAGGTCTTGACTTCATTATACTATCTCCGTTCCCCCACATTTTAAGGGCTCATCCAAGGAAGGGTCTGCACCACTGTGACCCTCAAAGCACTAAGAATGGAGGACCAGAAATTGTCCTATGACATGGTTGATCCAAGGCATTGAATACTACGTACATATTTACCACAGAGCAAAGTATGTATCTTATCTGTATATAGTCTGGCAGATAATTCCCAGAGAAGAAGATGTAACCTTCCTTATAACTCATTGCTGTCCTTGTTTTTTTCCTCAAATGCTTATGTATTCAAGCTACTTCTCACAGCACACGAGCCAAGCTGTCCAAGAAGCCTAGCGATGGTACACCGTCTCCTCCTAGCCTTCGTCTCTTTGACATCACCTTCTCCCACCAGCTGGAGAAAGCCCTCCACTTGTAAACACTCCTGTGCTAACAATTTTGCAAGCATTTTTTCAATAACCTGTAGGAGTCAACATGGCAAGGTTTTCCCCTACAATTAGGGCAAGGTCAAGGTTATCACCCTAAAAGACATCATTATTTTGCAATTCCATGGCACTCATTTTTTTGTGTTGAAGAAAAGGGACAGCTGTGAGCCAATGTTGGGATTTTGACTTCATTAGAAACTGCCATTTCTGAGCCAAAGCTGGGGCCAAAAGGTTGTGGGTGTCAGGCATTAAGAGTTGGGGCGATGATGTTGCTGACTTCTCCAAAAGATGTCTTACAACTTACAAAATGTGTGCTGGCTCCTCGTGCAAGTCTTTCTGCTGTCATCATGTGCTTTGCAGGCTGCCATCCGATGGGGAGGTGACATCGGGCACTGTTGCATAATCTGCCACCGAACGGCCAGTAGATTGAAGTTCTGGTGCTGTCTTCCCCTCCCTAATGTACAGAAGTCCCCGAATTCCCACACAAATAATAAGACTCACCATTGCATTAGGAAGCCACACCTAACTTATCACCCACAGCACAAGCCTGCAGAATGACCGAGAGAGGATGTTCAGACATCACTCTTCGGATGGAAGGTATAAATCAGGTGTACGAAACCTAGACTTCTTTCTGTAAAGACATCATACTTTAAGGGCAATTTTAAATTCACAGCAAAATCCAGGGGAAGGTGCAGAGATTGCCCAGATACTCCCTACCTTGACCCATGCGTGACCTTCTCCATTATCAACATCCCTCACAGAATGGGCTTCTGTTACCATGGATGAATCTGTTTATCCATCATAACACCCAAACTCCATAGTTTACGTTGAGCTTCACTTGGTGTTATACGTTCTATGGATTTATACTAATGTATAATGTCATGTATCCACTTTATAGTATCATACGCTGCCCTAAAAATCCTCCATGGGGCGTCTGAGTGGCTCAGTTGGTTCATCATGGGACCCTTGATTTCGGCTCAGGTCATGATCTCCGGGTTGTGAGACTGAGCCCCCCGTTGGCTGGGCACTCAAACAAGAGTCTGCTTGTCCCTCTCCCTCTTCTCCTCCCTCCACTCACTCCCTCTCTCAAATAAATAAACAAAATCTTAAAAAAGAAATCTTCTGTGCTCTGCCTATTCATCCTTCCTTCCCCAAAACCCAAGCAACCACTGATGTTTTGCACATCAACTTAGTTTTTCCTTTTCCAGAATGTCATCTGGTTGGAATCGTATGGTAGGCCACCTTTTTGGATCGGCTTCTTTGACTTAATGACATGCGTCTAATGTTCCTCCATATCTTTTCAAGTCCTGATAGCTTGTTTCCTTTTGGTGCTGAATGACATTCCGTTGTGTGGACAGACCAGTCTTTACTTCTCCATTCACCTACTGAAGGACAACTTGGTCGCTTCCATATTCAGACTCATTGTTTATATGCTTTCATTTACTCCTATTATAAATATTTCTCTCAAAAGCATTGGTGATCTTTGCAATGCAGTCAATAACATTTTATTGGAAACTCGTAAGCACAGTTTATAGGATTTCTTTGGAGGATGGTAAGAGAACAGAAGGCAGAAACCAGAGGGCAGAAGTGACACAGTAATAAGGATCTAATGTGACATGTCGCCACACACATAGCCTGCAAGACCACGTATCTGGTTCTCATTCTTCGTTGACGATATGCGTTGTCTCAACACTTAGAAAAATCACTGCAAAACAGAATTATGGAGTCATTCGAGGGTTTGCTTTTGAAGGAATGGAGAACCCCTCTTAGTTTGCTCCATTACCCACCTGTGCAGATCCCACGCAGCTGCTGGGATCTGACTCTTCCAAACCGTTTCCGCTTTCAAAGCCAATACTGGAAGCACCAATGTCAATAAAACTAATCAAGCTGATTGACTGCTGGGACTAGTGAGCCCTCAAAAAAAAAAAAAAAGAAAAAGTCCCTGAGTCTGTAAATCAATACTGAGGTCAACAGTAAAACTAAGATTTCACTCTGCTTCAGACATGGACTTTGAAGGAGATGCTTCCCAGGGACATAGAAACAGACTATGTGAGAAAACCAAGACAGAGCACAGACTGCCATGGATAAAAAGACGAGACAGAAGTGGATGGAAAAGAAGCACATCCACACCATGCCTCCCTGTTTCTTTCTCCCAGCCAACATTCTGCAAACAAGAATGAAATGGGAAGAGATGCTGGTCAAGGTTTAGCAGTTAGGCTGGCCTTGGAGCTATGGTGGGATCGGACAAGGCAGAATGGAGGTCTCAGACTGCTCTGGGATGCATATTAAATCCATAAATTGGGGTGTCAAGGTAGGGGTGTTCGATAATTGGCTGAATTTGAATCCCCATATAATCTCTGAAGAAGCTACATGAGCCTCCAATGAATCCCTCAAATAGCTGTGTAAAGCTACATATTAGTTATTACTAATTGTTTATAGTAGATATACCATATATAATTATACAATTATATGTAGATCATTACTTAGAACTAGTATATATTAATATATAGTATTATATATGAGTTTATACATACTATAATATATATTATATAATTGCATGTATACTAGTTAATTATATGGCATATCTACTATATATAGTTATAGTCCTATGTCCTGATTACTAATATATATTACCATATGCAAAAATATATATTAATATATCACTATTTGCAAAAATATGCAATATAATATAAGCATATGTATATATTAATAACTAATATGTATTTGTCATAACTAGTAATAACAAACATATATTAACTAATTATATGTATTATATATAGCATATGTGATTATAGTTATATGTCATTATTACTAATGACAAATGTATATTACTAATACATAGTAATATATAAGTATATATGTATATTTAGTAATATATAATATATATAGTCATATCATTACTAATGACAAATATATATTAATATTATTTTATATATGCATTTGGCAGTATATAGTAATATATAATATAGTAACATATGTAGTAATATATATGCTATGCACTTTATAAACTAATATATATCCACTAAAAACTAATAACTCATTTAATATTTAATGTTATTTCCTGAGGGTATGAAAATACCAAGTGATTTTTAAACATTTCAAATCAATATAAAAAGTCATACCATAAAGTCTTTGTTTGCAGAATAGAAAAAGACCTAATGCTATAGAAATGGGCACTTGTGGCTTGCAGTCAAATTCCATCGACAGCTTCATGTGGGGATGAAAATCTGCTTGACTTCAAATATTCCTTAGATGGATATAAATTTGATGTGCTATGAACAACTGCATTGGGCTGTCCTTGTTTGGAAGAAGACATTGTTTTTAAAATGTATTGAAAACTATGGATGAAACACAAAGGAGATAAAGCAGTGTTTCTAAAGGTGTTATTTTATATTTTAAATTTAAATGCATGCTACTTAATTAGGGATCCTAAAATTTCATCTAATTCCCTAAATATTTATATATTCAAATGTATTTTTAAACTTCTCTAATTGAGAAGATTAGACACCTCCCGGTCCAAGGCTGAGGTTCCTTACTGATGCCCTCTGTGGGCCAGGTAAATATATTCTGAGACAATAAAAATGAATTTAAAATTTTGATACTACATTGACAGGTTTCTTTCTAGTGGCAAGAAAGGGCATAAAGATACAAATTTTTTATTAATATGATGGGTTAGATAGGTAAACAGAGGGCTATGAAAACACAAATATGGGTTTTCAAGAAGACCTACTTGTTGATTGGCAGGAACAAGTGATATGGTCAATGACTATTGAGAGAAAATCAATAATTGAGATGATATGGAATTGCACTCCCAGTAGATAAAGCTACAAACTAATCAGGGTCACCGAAATGGTGTGGAGTTGGACGTACCATGAGGTTTTTTTTTGTTTTTTGTTTTTTTTTTTTTGCATTCCTTGACTTTGTGATAAGCACAAAGGGCACAGAATTGAGGCTTGAGAAGTGCCCAGAAGTGAAGACTCTAGAGCCCTCAGTATTCCAGGTAGGAGTATATACATTATTCTTCCATGGAGGGTGTTTAATTTGTTGCTTCTAGTTGCTGTATAGTATCCCTTTGTATGAATATCCCAGTTTATTTGCCCGTTCTACTGATGATGGACACTTGGGTTCCCTCCAGTTTTTGATTATTACTAATAACATACTTGTACTTGTCGTTTGGTGAGCATACAGAAGGGAATCAGAACACGCCACCCCAAAATCTGTCTCTTTGGCATATTGATTATTCTCAGGTGAAGGCACTTGATACCCAGCAAATATGTAGTAATATGCATTTAAAGTTCCAGCGTGTCTTTTCATGGCTTGTTAGCTCATTTCTTTTTAGCCGTGAGTAAATATTCCATTGTTGAGATCCAGCACAGCAATGGATTACTTATCCAGTCACCTACTGATGGACAGCTTGGCTATATCCAAGTCTTGGCAATGGTGAATAGAGCTATAAACATTCGTGCACAGGTTTCTGTGTAGACATGCTTTCAACTCTTTGGGTAAATACCAAGGACTGTGATTGTGGGATCTTATCTAAAAGTTTCTTTAGTTTTGTAGGAAACCCCCAAACTGTCTTCCCAAAGCAGCTGTACCGTTTTGCATTTCCACCATCCCTGAGTGAGAGTTCCTGTTGCTCCAAATCCTCATTTGGTGCTATCCGTGTTCTGGAGTTTGGCCATCCTCATAGGTGTATCATGGTATCTGGTCTTTATTTTGGTTTGCATAATTTCCCAGATGACATGTGGTCTGGAGCATGATTTCATATGTTTATTTGCCATCTTCATATCTGTCTTGGTGAGGTGCCTTTGACCCCTTTTTTTAATCGGGTTTTTTGTTTCCTTATTGTTGAGTTGTAAGAGTTCTTTGTATATTTTGGAAAACAGTCCTTTATAAGATGGGACTTTTGCAAATATTTTCTCCCAGTCTGTGGCTTATGTTCTCATTCTCATGACATTATCTTTCACAGGGTAGGAGGTTTTATTTTAATGATGTCCTGCTTATCAATTCTGTCTTTTGTGGACTGTGCCTTTCGTGTGAGATCTGAAAAATCATCACCACGCCGAAGGTCATCTAGGTTTTCCCCTACATCATCTTCTAGGAGTTTTATCATTTGGCATTTTACCTTTAAGTCTATAATCCATTTGGAGTTAATTTTCGTGAAGGGGGTAACATTTGTGTCTAGATTCATTAGTTCTGTATGTGGCCGTCCAGATGTCCCAACAGCATTTGTTGGAGAGACGGTCTTTGCTCCACGATATTGCCTCTGCTTCTTTGTTAAAGATCAATTGATCTATATTCACGAGGGTCTATTTCTAGACTCTGTATTCTGTTCCATTGACCTATGGGTCTATTCCTTCACCAACATCACACTGTTTGGTTTTTTTCTCTACTGTAGCTTTATAGTAACTCCTGAAGCTGGATAGCATCGAAACTCCAGTTTTGTTCTCCAGTACTGTATTGGCTATTCTGGGTCTTTTCCCTTTCCATATGAAGTCTAGAATTGTTTTGTCAATATCCATAAAATGACTTGCTAGGATTTTGATTGGGATTAAATTAAATCTATAGATACAGTTGGAAAGAACTGACAAATATTCAGTCTTCCTATCCTTTATTATGGACTATTTCCCACTTATCTACTTCCATGATTTTACTCATCAGAGCTTTGTAGATTTTGTCATATAGATCTTGTACATATTTTGTTAGATTTATGCTGAGTATTTTATTTTTGAAGTGCTAATATAAGTAGTATTTTGTTTTTCATTTTCAATTGCACTGGTTTGTAGGAAAACAGTTGAGTTTTGTATATTAACCTTGTGTCCTGCAACCTTGTGGTAATTGCTTTCTGGTTGCAGAATTTTTTTTTTTTTTTATTGATTACTTTGGATTTTCTATATAGGTGATCATGTCATCTGTGAACACACACAGTATTCTGTCTGGCTTCACAATCCAAATCACTTTTATTTCATTTTATTGTCTTATTGCATTCAGAAGAACTTCCTTACAATGCTAAAAAGGAGTGGTGAGAGGGGACATCGTTGCCTTGTTTCTTGATCTTAGTGGGAAAGCTTTGAGTTTCTCACCATTAAGTATCATGTTACCAGGGTGTTTTTCATACATGGTCTTTATCAAGTTGAGAAAGTTCCCTTCTATTCCTAGTTCACTGAGAGTGTTTAACCATTAATTGTTGTTGGATTGAATATATGTTTCTTGGCCATGAAAATCTAGTAGTGGTTTCTACTTCCTGAGCTTCTAAATGAATCTGGATAACAATATTATTTTTGTACAGAGATACAAAAGTACAATGTTTAATTTTAAACATGTTATGTGCATCTTAACTCTAGAGAACAAACTGATGGTTACCAGAAGGGAGGTGGGGTTGGATGGGTGAAATAGGCAATGGGATGGGGTGCCTGGGTGGCTCAGTCTGTTAGGCGTCTGGCTCTTGGTCTCAGCTCCAGTATTGATCTCAGGGTCATGGGTTCCAGACCCACACTGGGCTCTGCTCTGGGTGTGGTGCCTACTTAAAGAAATAAATAGGCGATGAGAATAAGGAGAGCACTTGTGATGAGCACCCAGCGAGGTATGGAAGTATTGAATCACTAAGTTGTACACCTGAAACTAATATTACATTGTATGTTAACTAACTGGAATTTAAATATAAAATAAACATATGGGCAGCATCAATACCAATAAATACCAAAGGTCTTGCTGTATTATGCATACACTAGCCGCTTTATATTTGTACCTAATTCTGTGTAGCCAAAATACAGAATATCCAGTATACAAATGCTACTACTTTTGGTGTATTTAAAAGATCAAAGAAACAGACTCCTGCACTCTCTCTCTGTACTTCAAAAGTGATTCTGGCTTTTTTAACACTTCCAAAAGTAATGCTTCCTGACAGTGTTTCAAAATGAACTGGGCTTGTCAAAATCATGCCTGTTTTATGTCAGATAGCTGCGGTTTCTCAGCACTAAAAACAGCACTTCACCTAAGAGATTTCTAAACTTCAGAATAAACTTCACCGAATAACATTTTATGGTAGGATCACAGTTTCTCAAGACTAAGGAAATTCTTTTATTCCCCTCTTTATAGTGCTTGCTTCAGCAACACATTTATTATTCCCCTATTCGTAGTCAGCACCTCCATATCACAACGTAACTAAGAGTTTTGTAAATTTATTATTATGCCTAAAATGAACAGAACATAATTAGTTTTTTCTTAAGGGCATCTGCAAAGTGAAAGTCCTATATATCATAATTATTTCTTTTATTAAGTTCATGATTAAATATTTTGGACCTTTTGGATTTTTTTCTTCATAAAATCAGTTACCAAATATCAAAAATGAGCTATTCCATAATCAAAAAGTGGAGGCCATTTCCTAGAATTTCAGCCTCATTTAATGCTGTGACACAATTGGAAAATATTTCCTTCTCCACCTAGAAAGTCACAGTATGGATCTATTGACTCTTTATTGTATTAGAGATTCAGACAATATAGTAGCTATTTTAGTAATCAGGTGGCATGCAAATAACCCCAAAACTTTGTTGTTAGCCCATATGGGTATAATGCAATACTGAGTTAAGTCAGTTCTAAAAGAAATGGCGGGAACTCTGCTCACGTGTTCACGTTTTCCTTTACTTATTGCATACCTGTTTTCTGGTAAACAAGTATTTCAGGCAGAGTGCTGAGTATATTTTCATGATGAACACAACAGAAGTCCTTACCCTTGGGGGTCCTATATTTTAGTAAAAGACAAAAATAAACAATAGAATAAATAAAATAAACAGTATTTTAGAAGACTAGAATAGCAGGTCCTATTGAAAGAGTTGATGTAGACCAATTGGTCTGTGTTGAGAAAAGTCTTGGGGATGTGTCCAAGTGTGGAGACCAAGGACACGGACAGAAAACAAAAATGGCAGCTCAGAGTAGGAGGGAGCTGTGGAATTCCATCAAAAGTGGTGCCTGCTTCTCGATATATGTTAAGTGTTTAGCTAAAGGGATTCATCTAATGGATTAGATGTAGGATATGAAAGGAAGGGAGTAGACAGGAAGATCTCCACAGTTTTCCAACCTGTGAATAGTTCTTAATTTCAAGAGCTCACAGGCAAATTCAAAGCCCACAGTTGTATAACACTCTGTGTGGGGATCCCTTTGAAATCAATAGTTTTCAAACATGAAGCGATGTTAGTTTTGTAAAATATCAGTAGCTTAATCATAGGAGTCATTGCAATTTTGAGTTACTCGGTTCAAATGAAGGTGTTTCACTTTAAAGCATGATGATTTTCCCCCTTGCATTTCAGGGTTACACGTACTTTAAAAATCCTCTTCAATTGTATCGTGGAGAGCTTTGATTCAGAGATTCATGAAATCAATGCTACCTTGCTATTTAATTAAATTGAAACAAAACTAGTAAGAGAGGTTCTCAAGAGAAATTTAAATATGCATTTGTGGTATTTGAGAGGCAAATTGGCTTTTTATTAATACTTGAAAATATGTAGATACATTGTTCTGAAAAAAGTCTTATTAATGTTATTTCTGGTTTGGTTTTCTTTTTTTTAGCTGAAATTCCCACTTAAACTATATCAAGAAAATTTCAAACATTGCATATTCTTGAATTATTTTGGTGTTACAAATGAAAGAACTTTTGTAAGTAAGAAGATTAAGGCAATGATATATTGCAAAACTACTGGGTAATAATAATCAAGCAAATACAACAACAACAGTGTAAAATTAGATTATAAACTTCTAATTAAGGGACCCCTGGCTGGCTCAGTCAGTAGAGCATGCAACTCCTGATCTCTCAGGGTGGTGAGTTCAAGCCCCACCTGGAGCATGGCACCTACTTAAACCAAAAACACTGGTTAAAAGGAATAATGTACAGAGGTGGAATGAATCAGTTTTTTTTTAAATAAAAAGAATGCCCCTAATAACTTCAAAATAATATTTCTATCTTACCCAAAACCAAATCTGTATGAATAAAATAAAAATCATTCAACGTCTCTGGGTAATGCAACAACAACAACAACAAAACCCCAAAACCAGAACAACCTAGAAAATTGTATTGACTCTTCATCTATTTTTTCTGTTCTAAGGAGGTTTCAATACATAGTCATCTGTTCTGGAAAGCATTTCCAGGGGAAGCAACAATGAATTCATAGCAGCAGGTCAAAGATAGTGATCAAGGTCTTTTTTTAACATTGAACTCAGAGTTTCCCTGAATTTGTGGTATCTTGTAAGAATCTGAAAACACATATAAGATGTATTAAATATGTATTAAAATATACAGGAAATTGTAAATGAAACATGTAACGGGCAAGTTTATAAAGTCATGCTACACTATCAGATAATTTCCATAGATATAAGCCATGCATTCATCACCCAGGACCCCACACACATTTACAGCTTGGGAGAAGCAATTTCTCTGCTTCTGAAATTTACCTTTTATGTCAAGAAAATCCTATGCCTCAGCTAAAGCATTTGGGTTTGAACATCTGATAATATGCCAAAAATATGGGTCACATTGCTCTTTTTTTTTTTCATATTAGTCAAGTCAAACTATACTAAAACGTGTCTGTGTGAAGGACAAAAAAACACCTTTGCTAGTTGAGAACCTACTGATTTATTAAGTACGTAGACTGGCTGAATAAATACAAGGACAATTTTTATAACACTGTAAAATACTCATGAATCTCTTTATTAAAGTTAAGGGAATTTGTTTATTGGTAACAAAATATAGAATAAATAGTCATCTATAAACCAACTATAAAAAGGTGAAAAAAAAGTTAATGAATAATTCCCATTGGAACTATTTAAATTTCACAGTTGAAAGCTGCTGTAATTTCAAGATCACTTAGTTCTATCACCAAAGTCATCTAAGAAGTGCAAAAAATTTAAAAAGCATTTATAAATGGGTAAATAGAACTATTTTTGTTTATTTATAATAATATTCAACCTAAGATCTAGAGACACAGTGAGTAAAGACTCACCTTTTTCTTTTTTTTTAAATAACATTTTTTTATTATATTATGTTAGTCACCATACAGTACATCCCTAGTTTTCGATGTAAAGTTCATCACCTTTTTCATCAAACCAGCTGTCAGTATCCTATTTTTGGAGAATTATTGGTTTCATTAATGGCTTCCTTTATCCAGCAGATATGATATCCGTGCACTTTCTTTAATTTTTATTTCTTTTTTATTTCATTATTTCATTCATGGGTATCCTTTTTAAAGGGGACTCAGACATTATAAATACAATGAGAATTAGTTAAGCTATCAATATAACAGTATGCCGAAAGAAATCTTTTGGTAAATTAGAAATTTTAAATCATTTGGTTCAAAATGGATTGGAGAAATTTGGGAATTTGGTGCATTTACTCCTATGCCCACAACCAGACGTAGTGCAAATTGAACATAGATATCTGTAAGTTTAAATATATTTTGATTATAAATGTAAAATATGTTCATTTTCAAATATTCAGTGAATTTTTAAGAATCAGAGCATAAATTGTCCATAACTTTCAATACAGGCTTACTGTGTTTTTAAAATTGTTTCTCAAAATAAGGATTATATTTTATTTATTTATTCATTTATTTATTCATTCATTCATTCAGTTGTTTAGTTAGGCTCCATGCTCAATGTGGGGTTTGAACTCAGCCCCCTGAGATTAAGAGTCGCACGCTCTACCATCTGAGCCAGCCACGCGCCCCTGTATTTTACTTTAGAAGTACAATCTGCACTTTAAAAGTTTTTTAAAAATATATATCATGCTAATTTTTCACGTCACTAAACATTCTTCCATCCCATGACTTTAATAGCTACAATTTAGTCCATCTAGGGTGCGGACCTTCTCTTTGGCAATCTAGGCAGTGTATCAGACAGGGTACAACCAGACAGGCAGCATTGGGGTGTGACCTTACTCAGTGAAGAGAGCAGGTTAGCAAACCCCATGAGGCTGCCATTTTCCCATCCCATGCTGTCTCTTAACATCTATAGGGCAAGCAGTTGGAATGAGCAGATGCGTGGGAAGGGGGAGAGAGCAAGGACAAACAGAAGGCCACAAGCATGTTTTATACATGACCGTACCCCCAGAAGTGGTCAGCTCATCCATAATATTGGGATGGTCTTACTGCCTACAATGGGATCGCCCCAAGGACTGAGTGAGTTACTGGAGACACAGCTCTGCGAATAACACCTGACAGAAAAGTGAGTCCCATTGTAGGACCAGTACTAATAGCACTAGTAATAACCCGAGTTGTGCTGGTGGTGTGGTGGTGGGGTTAGTAGTAGTAAATGTGTCAAACCACTCCTAATAAAGCATGTTTCTATCAACCCTCCCCTTAGGACCCTTGAGATTCCCTCCTGTGCGATCAAGCAGTAACTGACATGAATGCCTCTTTTTCTCTCCATCATAGAAAATAATTCTCATCTTTTAAATGCCTTTTTAAACTTTAAGGCTCTTTTTAAACACCAGCTTATATTTCAAACACTTGTGTTTGTCCAATCTTGGGCTCTTAGGAACACAAAGGAAGGCATTGACTGTCCTAAAAATGGTAAGGACACGATTCATTATTTATTATTAGGAAACAGGCATAGGGTATTTAAATACTTTGAGTGAGGAAAGTGCCTGAAACATATGATTTGGGTACATTTCAATTTTCTAATGCACGTATGATTTTTTTTTCTTCTTTGATATTTGGTAGGTATAGTATATTAAAATATTAAAAATATACTGTAACCAAATCTTATCCTCAATTAATAAGAAAAAATCATTGGAAATAATATTGGTATCCAAAAATCACCATTAGGGCTAACATTTGAATATACTGTCTGGAAAAAGGAGAGGAGATTCAGATAGTCTTGGGGAGCACATGAAATGATAATGTTAAGTTTAAATACATGTCTAAAAATACACCTCAACATTTTCAGGTGCAAGCGTTTGCAACAGAGACGGTTGCTCAGTACAATTTAGCAGCTGCAGTTCTATCCACAGAAACCCTTTGGGAACAAGCGCCCCAGTGACTCGTGCCCATCATAAACGCCGTAAAGCATTGAGGAAACTCACTGTATGGTTTACACAGAATAAAAGATGAGTTTAGATCCATGGCTCCTAGATTTTGTCAAAGCTTTATTTTATTTTTTTATTTCATTTTTTAAAATATTCTATTTATTTGTCAGAGAGAGAACAAGCAGAAGCGGGGGGAGCAGCAGGCAGAGGGAGAAGCAGATTCCCCACTCAGCAAGGAGCCCATGCGGGACTCAATGCCAGGACCCTGGGATCATGACCTGAGCCAAAGGCAGAGGCTTAACCAACTGAGTCACCCAGGCATCCCAAAGCTTTCTATATTTTAAACAGTTTTATAGAAACTGAAAGACACATGCAAATTTTGTATGAGATCAGTTAACTGGATATTAGTCTCTGTAATTTCTTTTTTTTTTTCCCCCTCAGGGAAGTGTTAGTAATAGAATTTTGGCCATTTGTGTCATCCGAATTATTTTATTATTTCTTAAACCTTCATCTTTTTTAAAAGTTTATTTTTCAATTTTTTTAAGATTTACTTATTTTAGAGAGAGAGCCAGGTGGGGGGCAGAGGGGGAAGGAGAAAGAGAATCTCAAGCAGACTCCCCACTGAGTGCAGAACCCAAGGTGGGGCTCGATTCCAGGGTCCAGAGATCATAACCTGACCTGAAACCAAGAGTCAGTCGCTCAACCAACTGTGCCACCCAAGCACCCCCCAAAAATGTTTATTTAAATAATATCTACCCCTAATGTGAGGTTCAAACTCATGACCCTGAGATCAGGCTTCCCATGCTCTTCCTACTGAGCCAGCCAGGTGCCCCTGTCATCCAAATAATTTTAAATGTACCTCTTTAACGGAAATGAAACATTAGAGTATTTAAAGTTCCAACTGATACTGAAATAATTTATGTACCAAACATGAAGAAGATTCAGAGAAAGCATGTAGGAATTCAAAGGGAAGATGTCTAGAAATTAAAAAAAAAAATCAGATTATGGACAGTGTGGTACCAAGAATATTTTCAACGTAGTTATCATTAGTAAGCATGCAGAACACAACTGAAATAGGGATGTGCCTTCATCTGCTCCCTGTACCAGGCAGTCCTGGTGCCCACCTCTTTGTGGATTAGGAACCTATAAGATGTCTGGCATGTTGTGCACTCCGAGAAATCATGTTGGAGAAAGCATTGTTAACAAACCAGGTAGAGTTTAATGT